>NW_017731435.1:2903069-3068326 GCF_001890085.2 Hipposideros armiger
GAGCTGTGGCTGCATGTGGGGTGTGAGTGAAACAAAAGACTTATCTTGTTTTTGGCCTGGAAAGTCCCCAGCGAGGCAGCCCTGTGGCTTTCGCTCAGGGGAGCCCACCCTACAAGCCCGTTGGGGAATGGGCTGGGGTAGAAGCCAGCTTCTTAGCAGAAACGCTTCTTTAGTAGGTCATTCTTGAGAAAGATTGTGAGAACAGCACTGCTCCCTTGGTTTCCTGTTTCCCACATCCACTGAAGGTGGCCTCCTGGTGCCTTGTGTCAACTGTGAGGTAGCTGCTAGAGTACATGGCCAGGTTGTGCTCTGGTCCACCCTGGGGGTGGCTGTCCCCGCCCTGTCACTGGAGACTATGCCAGCCGGGTGCAGCAGGAGAAAGAGCCTTCTTTTGAAAAACGTGGAAGGGGTTGGGGATGAAGAAGGGGCCACTGGCACCTCGGCTCTGGATTTGGTCCCAGATGGGACTTTTAGTAGCAAGATTCAAGAAACCAGGAAGGAGGGACTGAGATGGGATGAATGCTGGCCTAGGGGGCGTGGTACGCACACCTGGAGCCACGCCCACTGTGCTACCTACACTCTGATTGGTCCCCTTGATTCAGAGCTCTTCATTCGAGCTCCATCCCGATTGGTTTGAAACAGGTCATATTGTATTGGGTGTTTACTGTCCTGTTGGAGCTCTGGGTACATGGGGTCCACTCAGAGTGCTGTGTGCAGACCCCCCTTTAACGTAAAGGTGAGCACGCAAATATGAGCTTTTGTCCTTTCTTCCCCAGGGACTGTTCCTGTTGTTCAGTTACTGTCACAATATTTATTAATATTTTAATTAGTCTCATAAATATGTACTTGAAGAACAGAGAGAAATACTTCTATAAACTTCCATCCAGGGTTTTCATGGTATAGTTACGGATAGATCATAGGCTGACGAGGGCAAGTGACTTGCACGAGGTCAGACTCTCACGGGTGATATTATATGGAGGCTTTTCCTTCCCTTTACAAGGATATTTCCACGGCACCGAGAATCTTCTCATAAAAGTCAACTCCAGATTAGGGGGAGTTTAACAAATATCGGTGACCTGCCTCCTGGAGGCAAAAGGACCACATACAGAGAATCTCTATTGTGTTGCAAGTTTGGTAGTCTTCTTATGGTGGAATGAATTGGCCAAATGAGATGCCTCATCTTACAGAGCCATGTCCATAACCGTCTTTTTGTTTTTAAATGAATAACAAGTTTTCGTGCTCCCCTCCCTTATAGTTGGGTTATGTACACTTCACATTCACTATTTCAGTAGTCTCCTGAAAATCTGGGATTGTGTGATTCGATTGAGGGGCAGTACACAGAGGAGAAAATGCTCAAATGGAGTGGGACAATACAGTCATCTTGTGGGTACGTGACGTGAGGTGTGGGTCCCATTTATAGCATCAGCAAGAGGCCCCCAGTTAAATACACAAGAGAAGGACAGCGATGTTTGCATATAGCAAGAGGGCCACCCCCTGTTCTGTTTTATGGTGGTTTGTTGTTGTTCTTGTTTTTCTGAATGAGATATTACTTTTAGAGTTCTTGACACCCAGTAGGTGCTCAGTGAATGTGTGTCACATGGAGTAGAAGGAACTTGCAGACTAAAGGAGGGCCCTGGTGTCTTCAGCACGAAGCCAGACTTGGCCTCCTCATGCTCTGCAGGCTTTCAGGTCAAGAGAAGTAGCAAACCCGCCGTGGCTACCGCTCAGTAGCTCCACAGTTTGCTGCACGAATGTGTGTTTACACTGGAGGTGGCACAGCTGGTTGTTGCTTCCTTCCCCTCCAGCCTCACCTTCCTTGTGTCCTTTCCTTCCTTTCCCTGCTTCTCTTTTTTTCCACACCTATCTGTGCCCAGACACCATGCCAGCTGCTGAGCATAAAAGATTGAATAAAAGCCAGGCTCTGCCTTCCCAGTGGACTGGGGGGAACCCCATGGGCAGACATAAAGATAGGTATCTGGACTATGATGGGAGAGTGTAATAACCAGAACATGTGTGAGGGAAGTTTATATGCAGATGCTGTGCAAAACGATTAACTTTGACTACGGTTGGGTCAGGAAAGGCATCCTAGAGGAGGAGATGCTGAGTAGGGTTTTGAAGAATGAAGAGGAGTTTGCCAGGTAGATAATATAGTGGCAGAACTCTGAAGAGTGGGCCGAGAACGGCTTGCTTTGCTGTGGGGCCTCCATAAGCAGCCTGAGCAGACATTGGTGGAGGTAGCAGGAGAGCAGGGAGAGGCAAGCTTTGAGAGTGAAACCGAGCAGACCTTTCTGTGCCAGGTGATGGCTTTGGGAAGTTTTCCTGGCAGCAGCAATAGGGAGCCATGGCAGGACTGTAGGCAGGATAGTGCTGAGCTCAGATTTGCATTTGAGAGAGATTCCCCCTGGCAGCAGTTTGGAGACTGCTGTTGTCCTTGCTTTATGTCTCCTTGGGTCACTTTCCTGGGAGCCTGAGTGGTGGAGCCCATGCTGCACACTGTCAGCTCTGTGAGTGGGCAGCTGTGACAACATCTGCACTGAGCATGAGGACGGCATTTGGCGCCAAGGAAGAACTGAGAGCAAGGATTGAAATGAAACCAATAATGGGTTTTTTAAACATTTGTTTTATTCTCGCGCTCAACGCGCGCCCTCCCTTAACCCCACGGATGGAATTCTATTGTGTGCACGTCCACTGGCATTGGGGAATGGCTTTTGGTAAAGAACGTGTCAAGGAGAAGGAGAGGAAATGTTTGTGGGCAGGTGGGGTGTCCACTGGCCTGAGTGCTCAGAGGAGTATTTTTGGAGCTGTTGTCCACGGGAGGGGAAAGAATTTGACTTTTAAACACAGAGCGCTGCAGGCAGGGAGATGCCTCTTGCATTGTGTTTAGAAGGTTTTCTTAATCAAAACACTATGCCAAGAACCCTTTCTAGGGAAGTGAGACTTCAGCACCAGCACGATCTTGCTTATAAATAGCCCTGGTCTGTTAGGTAAGGAACACAAATACGGAACCAGGCGCTCCTGCAGCCAGCGGGGGCTTTGAAGGATGCTGTCAGCCCCATCTAACTTACTCCTCCCCCCCTCGTCATTGTAGGCAGAAACAATGCCACCTTCCCGAAAGGAAATCGGCAATAAAAACTCCTGCTGGACTTCCTATTCAGAGGTTTTCCCATTCATACCCGAATTGGGCAGCCCTCCTCCCACCCAAGTCCACCACCAACGTGACATTTCAACCACATTCATGGTTCCAGGCGCTGAAATAACTGGTTTTTCCTGAGTGAGGCATGGAAACTGCTTTTACAGTTCAACAAAGCTTTTTCTTCTTCCCCCCCCCCCACAAAAATTGCCTTTCTGTTTTCACATATCTGAATGAAGACTCTGACAAAATGTGTAAAACGTCAGTGGATAAAATGGCAAATGTTTTTATACAGTGCCCAAAACTGGCTGAAGAATTCTTTGTATTTGCATTTTTTAAATTAATAGGTGGATATGTTTTCCTTCCTCTCCTTCTTTCTTTTTAAACAAATGTTATGCTTTATAGCAGCACGATCTCACTGCTTTACAGTATCGATAAATGCAGGTACACCTGCACTATAAAATCCACTTTACATGAAGCAGGCCATTGCTGTTTTATAGCCAATTTTCACCCATTGTTCTCCAGCCGTGTCATAGGTGTGTTGTAATGGGCTGGGGAGACGGACGCCTCGAAGACCAGTTTAACAAAATGGTCTAATTTTGCCAACTTTAGTGCCAAAATCTGGATTGAAAAACGCAAGACTAATATCCCAATAGACGCGCGATATGATGTCACTCCCCTGAAAATGGCCAAGATAAACATCTATTTCCAGATCACTTGCACTTACAACATGAATTCTACCTCGTTTTCAATCCCCAAATTACGGTTCCTGTTTTCTAACAATTTTAATGTTAACCTGGTTGACATTTGAACTTGCCTGACTTTTTTCTCAGGCTCGGCGGTTTTATTACACTGCTGGTGGAGGCAGCAAAATTCCATTCCAAGTATAATGATACTTTTGGAGCCTGCAAACCTGTGAACTTTTCAAAACGATGCGAGGCAGATTGAATAGTCCTTCTGACGGAAGCGTATACACAGATGTGCAATTGAGAAGCCCAGGACTCGGGCCCCCCGAGCTCTGCAAGATGATGCTGTGACTGGAGGTGCCCTTGACACGAGGGAAGCTTCGTGCTTTGTTTTTCTTTCCCTTTAAATGGGTGAGTAGGGTTCCTGTGTAGCAGGATGAATGTGTGTAATTAGCACAGGAATTCTTTTCTCAGTAGGTCAAGTGTTTGTGGAGTGTCTATCCATCGGCGAGGCTCTCTGGGCTCTAAATATATAGACCAGTTGCTCACAGACCAAACGATTGGAGCGTCTGTGCTGCCCCGGGCTCTTTGTGTGCGTTATCCTGAAGCAAGTGGGACTCATGCAGCTGCGACACTGCCGTTCCCATCCTGCAGGCTGGGAAACTGAGGGCTCGTTCTGGGAAATGACAGAGTTGTCAGTGCTGTTGCTAGTGTCCCTAGAGGTTCCTACCGGGCCTCATTCTGTGGGTACTTTGTGGGTGCTGGGCCATGCGCCGAGCACTTTCCTTGATCCGGCAACCTGCCTGTGAGGTAGACTCTGTTTCTTACCCGTTTCACAGGACAGGTAAGTGGTGATGGGGGTGGGGAAGTTATGGGCAGCGAGGGCTGGCATTGAGATTCACGGCCAGACACTCTGGCCTGCTCGGGCGCTGGCTGCGTGGGTCCCGGGTTGGGGACGGACTGTTCTCCTGAGCACACTGCATGGAAAGCGGACACCAGACATGAAGATGCTCACGTGTGTGTTTACGCTGCACAGACGATGTGCGCGGCGGAGCTGAAGCTTGTGGGGGCAGCACAAGCACTGAGGAACACGGCAGCTGGGGCGCACGGGAGGGGTTGGGGCCAGGGGAACTTGACTGGGACCCACAGCACAGAAGGCATTTCCATGGACAGGAGAAGCCGGTTATGCCTTTGTCTGCTCTTCTTAATCTGGGGTTTGTGTTTCTGACCTCATCTACCCCATCACCTACTTGTCCACTTGGCTCTGGCCAAACTGGTTTCCTTACCTGAAGACCTGTGCCCGTTGCTGGGCATGGATGTGAGGCCTGCAATGCGTGTGCCCTAAGCATCTCAAATGGCTTCCACTTTTACCTATTTCTACCTACCACTCACACTGCTAGGACCCACACCTCTGCCTCTCCCCACCTCTCCCTCTCTCTGTCTCTCTCTCTCTCTCTCTCTCTCTTTCTCTCTCTCTCTCTCTCTCTCTGTCTCTCTGTCTCTCTCTCTCTCTCTCCATCCATCCACACACAACCCTCACTACAAAATACGATACACATGTAACATAAACAAATACTGCTTGTTAACTTTTGCTGTCACATCTCCCCCTGTGCCTTCATCTCTCGGGGACATGCACACTGCACGGAGCTGGTGTACACCTGGGTTGCAGCGCGTCTGACTAGAATTTCTCAGGAGTCTGTCCAGCATGGTTAGTGGGGAGGGCTCTGTGTTGGTGGTCAGCGGGCTCACAGCCTCCACCTGTTACTGCCCTTGGGTAAGTTGCTCAGGGTCTCATTTGCCCCATCTGTCAAGTGGGATAATGCCCTTTTTCTCTGGGGAGTAGCCTGAAGAATAGTGATCTGTGTGGGGTTCCAGGACAGTCCTGCCCATTGTAGATGCCACCGCCCTTCCCTGTCCCATGAGCTCAGAGGTTGGGCTGCTGTCTCTGCCTCTTCCATCAGCTGCCTCATAGAAAGAGACTGAGAGAGAGAGGAAGGTTATGTTTTCCTAGAAATCCTGCCAGAATTTCCACCCAAGACCTGTGGGGGGTTCCTTTACCTGTGCAGGAAGCAGGTCCTTCCCACCAGGAGAAGGTCACATGGGGTGACCTAATACCAGTCTTCCCCGCAGCCTGCTGGTCTCCTCAGCTGGCCTGAGAGCCCCGTGCCCTAGGCTCTGTCTGGCCCAGCTGGGTCTCGATGCCTTGGGTTGCAGCCTGTAGCCTAGGTTTAGTCTCACTGGTAGACCATGAGCCCTTGAAAAGTAACACCTCTGTCTCATTTGCTTTTGTTCTTTCCTTAGCATATAGGACATGCTAATGAAATTAAACAGATATCTATTTGCATTCTGACAGAGCGGAGAGAGGTCAGAATGTACCCTCAGAAACCCGAGAGTGAACCCCATTGTCTGCCAACCTGTGTTCTTGGGAAAGTCCTTTCCAATCCCTGGCCCTTGGGTGAAGGGGTGACCTTTGCGGCCACTTGCACTTTCTAAGCCCATGTTGAGTTTGAGAGTTAGGGGCGCATGGCATTTGAAATGCATGTGGTGTAGAGGCCAGCCAAAATAGCTAATGAAGAAACAGCCTGGGAATTCACTCCAATTTCACAATGCATTTTAATTAGCTCAGCGCGCGTGTGTGCGTGTGTGTGCGCGTGTGTAAAGACTTCGCATTGACGATGGCGCTATGACAACACTGTCCCTGAAAGTAGAGTCTACTTTTGAGCAACTTACGTCTGGGCAGCAAATCAATGCACATTTCACACCGGCCAAATCCTGAGGCACACGTGCAAAGATGACAGGGCTTTGATTGACTTTTGTCCATCAAGCCAGCTTCCTGGTCTTGTCTGCATCTTAACTCCAAGCTCAGGTGTGGGCAGGAGAGAGCTTGAATGTTTCCCAGGCTGCATCCATCACCAGTAGTCTGTTTAGAAGGTAAATTGCTAATTGTTTGATTTTTCTGCCAACAGGGTTCCCTGCAAATTAGAATTGTAATCTCTGCGGGTACACCCTGAATTAAAAGAAAATATATAATAAAATAAATAAATATTAGTTGTTTGGCTGTATAAGCTTTTGAGACCTGCAAGGCTCCTCATCATTTGTTAAATATGGCCAAAGATGACATTCCTAACTCGCACGTGTGCCTTTAAAAGAAAGACCCTGACAAAGGCAGCTGCAGGCAGAGGTTTCCGCGTTCTTGCTGTTTAACTCTCAACATCTTTGCCTAGAAGCTTTAATGTCTCCATTATATAGTTTCTTTAAAAACATTTTGTGTATTTGTTAAACATACCTATATAATTTTACACATATAATTTTATATATTTGGGACACACACACACACAACACACACACACACACACACACACACACATATATACATGTATATTTAGCTGGAGTTCTGGCATTGTTTAATTTTTTGCACTGTGGAACTAATTAGTCCAGGGCTATTTTTAGTATCAGTAGGTATCAAGGAGACGCAGGAGTGGACGCACCTCATAATTTGGTGGGAGGAGACAAATGGCAAAATTTTGCTTTGCTCCAAGTTATTAAAGGGCAGGTTCCCTACGCAGTAAAATATGAGAGGGCAGCTTACATATTGCAGTGATTAAATATTTACTGTTCAAAGAAGATTCACGGAACTTTTTAAAATTAATGGCTTCAAGTCTTTGTTTGGATAGTATCACAAGTATTGAACCGTTTATTGAGGTGTTTGCTGAGCTATTTTACTCTTGTTAGCGACATCCTAAATCGCCAGGCTTTCCTCTCTCTCTGTCTCCCTCTCTCTCTTTCTCTCTCTCCCTCCTTTTTTCTTTCTCTCTCTCCTTTAAAAGAGAAGTAGAGTGGGCTTGCTCTCTTTCTGCACTCACCAGCTGGTAGATATAAATTATATATTAAACTGTATTTGCAATGGATCACTGCAAGTGACAAGTAGTTTTCCAAAGGCTTTGTCATTGCAGTGAAGTGTGTGCCTTCCGTACAGGGGCTCCTATGAGTCCTTAGTCATATTGTCCAAGTCTTCAAAAACATAATTCAGAAAAATGGGCAGCAGTTAATAGAGCTAATCTCTTGTTCTGATTCAGCCTTCAAGATCAGCAGCCTGTAAATAAGTAAAAAAGGGCCTAAACGGATTTAGCGCTGTTAATCTTCCCGTACTGGGGATATCTAGCTCTTTAGTCCACGCTCTTTGTTGACAGAAGTGGCTTCTATTGTGCCAGCTCCAGTGGCTCAGAAGCCGGCTCCTTTTGAAGGGGCCGCTATCGACCCTCTGCACGCGTGCCACCCTCGCCCTGCACCAGCAAGATAGGCTGGCCAGGGCCCGGGAGGGGGAGAGCGGCCCGCGTGCCCCCCACCGCGGCCAAGGGACTGGGCGCCTGTGAGCAGCGCGGCCCGAGTGAGTAGTGTGCGGTGACAATGCCGGTGCTACACGCTCAGTGCCTCCTCTCGCTCTTATTCGACTTTGCCTGCTTCACTGATTTTATTATGACAGCCTGAATACTGAGGAGGGAATTAAACTGTTAAGCAGGCATCAGAGGCTGTCTAATGTTTAATGCAAGAGTCGGAGCATGTAAGAACTGATAATGAATACAAACAGGGCGACATCTTATTTGGTGTGTTTTTACTAGGACGACTCGAGAGCTTGACATCCATTGCTACCACTTTTCTCTTCTGTTTTTTTTTCACTTTTCGGGGGTTAAAATTTCTAGCACTGGTGACAAACGTGCCTAAATGTGATGTGAATTAAAGGAGGCTCTCGGAGATTGTAATACTTGGGAATCATCACCTATAATAATTATGTATAGATAGGAGGTAGTCATGGCTGTTAAAAGGTCACCCAGTGAGATGTAATTGCCTTTTTCATACTCCACTACATTCACTAGGACAGAAGCGCGACCCTGCTGGCAATCGCAGTAAATATGCCATCTTGAGAATGTAATGATACATGCCACCACTTTCGGGCTCTTGCTGACTGCCCAACTCCTACAAGGGGCTGCCGAGAATACGGGCTGAAAATGTAAAAATAAAGTAAAGACCACATGGTAAGAATGTGAAAATTAAAAACAAAATCTTCAATTACATATCCACTCCCCTGCCATCTCCGTGCACGGCAGACCTGCCTTCCTGACAGGACGGCTGTAGAGGTGACGCCTAAAGGTCTTTGATGTGCTCTCTTGAAAAAAAAGGAGCTGACATGAGGTGGGCCATCACACAGGACATGTCCAGGGCCCCATGGGACGCTCCGGGGAGTGGGAGCAAATGCCAAGTTGCCCCGTGTAGAGCCGACGAAAGCGGGCACGCTGGGCTCCGATTCACAAGACGAAGCGGGCCGTGCCGCTGGGTTGTTTTGTCTTCCTGATTGCATTGAGTGTGTTAAGAGCAATCAGAACACAGGTAAATAACCTTGGCTGTTACTCCACATGGAAGCGGAGGAGCTCCTTTTCCTTAAGTGTGGCTTTGTTGGCGGGTCCAGCCCAGGTCCGGGAGAAGTGGCCTCTGAGAGCCACCTTCGCAAATGTGCAGAGCGCAGAGCGAGGGGAAAGGGGAGGACACTGGGCGACAACTGTGAAGACAAGAACAGTCTGTTTTTAGACATCCCAGTAAATCACAGTTTGCACTCTTAAGGTCTCATACGCATGGCCTGAGGAGAAGCAAATGCAGGCGCTCCGCAGAGCGGGATCAGAGCACCGTTCCTGTCACAGTCGCACCCTGCGTTTTTATATTATTTGACAAAGAAATGGCTTCGTGGTGCGTGCACCTCAAGCCACGTGTGGCTACCGGGGAGATGAGAGGTGCCCTCCTCAGTACAGAGAACAAAATATTTTTGAACTTACGGTGTAATTGTAAGTATGGTGGAGACGGGTTTTAAATTACCGCCTTTCAACGGTGAACCCAGCTAATAGGAAACCCAGAAATCCAGTTGCCTAAGTCAACTGCTAAATTTTTAAAAAGTGAAATACAATATGTGGGACTGTTCCCCCCAACCCCCAGCATCTTAAACATCCCTCTCCTTTAAAAATCTCCCGAGTGCTCAGCTATACTAGTTATTACCAATTGAATTTTCAATAGCCAACTTTCCAAGCCCTAACTTTGACAAATTTTATTTCACATTTGTCAAAGGAAATAAAGCTGACAGCATTACAGGGGCTGTGTACTAAAAGTGGTATCTCAATTCGAGGTCTGTCCAACCTTTCCTTCCCTCGGGGGGCATTAAATCTGGACCCAATTCACAGCTTTGTTTGAACACTATATTTTGCCTTTTCTTTGCACCTTTGATATTTATTTCAGTGTTAAATCTATTCTTCCCTTCATCTATTACCCTGTTTTATTTCTGTTTTTGAGAACCTATATTTTTGCTAATAAATATTCACTACAGCATTTCATCCTGTACTTAATATGCCCAGTGCATGTTTTCTGTGCTAACGTCCCAACAGATTGAGTGGACATTCCACTGTTGCAGCATAGTCATAAAATTCAGGAACTTATAAAACCCACCTTTCCCCTCCCACCATCGCTCTGCTACAGTCGGCGTTCTGCCCGCTCCTCCCCCCACCGGCGTTGGCAGCCCTGAGCAGAGCCACAGCTCCCCCCTGTGGCCTCCCGAGGGCATGGCTTCCCAGCACGGCTCACTCCCGCCTCAGCCGCCTTCCCCTTCGGTCGCGGCCGCTGCATTTTCCTGGGGCCACATGTCAAACCTGGGTGGCAGGCCCGGCTTCAGGTGCCGGGGGCAGGTGACAGAGAAGGCGGTCACAGAGCAAAATGCCCTCTGCACAGAGGCCCCCATGCACTTCTGCTCACGCAAACAATTAGCGATTGGTGATTGCACTTGCTTTTTCTCTCGTGGTCCCAAAGGCGCACGCCGACGCCAGGATTTGGAACGGTGGGGTGGGGACGTGGGCGCAGAGCTGGAGCTCCGTGGCCTGCAGACCTCCACGCGTGGATGCACGCTATGGTCTCACGTGGGATGCTGCAGGAAAATCCCACACAGATTCTTGCCCGATGCCGGGGAATGCTGAGTTTAAGGGAAACACTGTTCACTTGGGCGAAGGTAGAATTCTAGGGAACTTGACAAAAAAAAAAGCTTAACATATGACAGCGACTCAGCTGGAACCCTGGAACACATACCGAACGCGTCTTTGATGTTCCCATCACATTAAGTAACAAAGACCGGAGGACTTCAGATATGTACTAGATAGGCCGCGTTTGATCACAGTAAAAGGCTGTGCCCCATTCCGGACTGTGGATTGCGTCATTGCTTTTTTTTCTCCCCCCCACCCCCACCCCACCTCGCTGCCCCCAAAGAAGAGGCTCTTTTAAGTATGTCTGATTCTTTTAATTAGATCATTACTGCTATTGCAATGTTTACTCCAGTATAATCTCTTATGAATAGCATGGGGCTTTTTAACAGTAGTTTTTCGGCTGCCCCTGGTATCATTTGGGGAAATACATTAAAATGGTTTAGTCTGAATAATAAATATGGCTGCTTTTACACACACACACACACACACACACACACACACACACAAATTGCTTGAAGTCACTTTTGAAAAATACCACCATTTCTTGCTACTTAGGAAATGAGCTAACGTGAGAGCTTGCACGCACGCTGCATTACGCATGTAAATTCATGCGGTCCGCAGAGGAACCTGGTGTAGAGCGTCTGTCTGTGTTTGAAAATGTAGGAAAGTTTTCACTGCACTAATGTGAACGATTTGAGAGGAAATAACTCGGCTCAGCAGCTTGATCCCAATCTAGCAAGCAGCAGCACGGAGATGTCCTTTTTCCATTGCGAAAGGTCTTACTTTCCTTTTGCATTTGTTTTTCCCTTTTCCTGCTACCGGCAGTCTATCTATTACACCCTTCTTGTGTGTGTGAGTGTGTGTGTGTGTGTGTGTGTGTGTGTGTGTGTGTGTGTGTGAGAGAGATTTTTTTTCTTTTTTTTTTATTATGCACCCTTAACCTCAGTTTGATGAATCTGGGCCATCTATAGGTTTGGCAGTGGTCAATTGGCTGCCTAGTGCTATAGCCAGAGTGCTTTGTGAAAGTGCAAAGCACACTCGGGGAGGCCTCTGTCATGCGGGGTTCCTCTGCATCTCGTGCAACTCAAGACAGTGATTTGTTTGTAAGAGCGGCTGCACATTTGAAAACATCGTGGCCACCGTTTTCAAATGAATAACCATTAACAGAAGTAAATACATTAAATGACAATTTTCAAAGACAATAATTAGTATAATTGATCTCTTCAAATATAATGTTTATGACGTGAGTAATGGTGGAAAGCGGTGTATTTGTTTCTAATGAAGACGGCATAATTTTATTCAGGGAGACTTAAGCACTTAGGCTCAGGCAACCGGACAAGTATGAAAGGGACTGTTCTTAGTGTGTGTAATGTAACTTCCATGGCACTGCCTCTTAAAGTATGTTAAATAATAAATAACTTATTAAAACATGTTCAATGTAATAATGGCCTTTTTCATGAATTGTTGTAAAAGAGAGATTAGAAAAGTAGGGGAAGCAGCCTTCAGGGGAAAATTACGGGAATTTCTCGCAGTACAGTAGTGTAATGGTTCTATATTTTTTAAACGTGCCTGCACTCCATTCGTAGTCATTTAAGTGCTTAAATAAGCACAATAAATGTAAATAATTTACTGCTTTGCAAACAGAAAATTGGGCAGAAAAGTAATTTTGAAGAGCGCGTTGGCTTGCGATCTTCGATGATTTGGGACCCTGTAAAATGCAACTGACACGGCTGTTCATTAAGCTCCCTGTTACCGGCTTCTTCACATTCATTAGCGATTAATTCAGACAGATATTTAACTTAATAAGGTAAGCAAATAAACAAAAAAAATCACTTTCTGTGCCCTTAAGGTTTTTAAGCCCCCTAATTGCTTTTGTGAACTAATTATCAAGATTAACACCTTATACGTTTCCCACTCCATTTTGTCTTAAAAAAAAAAAAAAGGAAAAAAGAAAGAAATGCCACCAGGGTATTTTGAAATCCTTTAAGTGGAAAGTGGGAAAGGGTTAAGGATTTTCCTTCCGAAGACAAAATGACCACCCACCAAAAGGAGAGACTCGGGCGAAGTTATGTGTGGATTTTTTTTTTTTAACATTAGCTGAGTGGAGGAGCCGTACACATCTGTGCCGAGAAAATAGAGCTCGAATGGAATTCTAAGCCAGGAAACGAAGGCTTCTGTCACACGGATAAATCAGACTTCCAGGCCTGGTGGACGGTACTGCAGCCTTCTTATCATGTCTCAGGCGACAGTTTCCGAAGCAGCACGAATCAAAGAGGCGCTGTTTGGCTGTTCCATTTAAAAGTTGCTATTAACTTAAGATCCTATGTAGTTATCAACAATTTGTGATTCGTGAAAAACCACGGGCAGGTCCTTTCATATTTACTGTAATAATATTATTCATAATAGAGTCATTCAGTATTCATGTGGATATAATATGTAATTCCATTGTAATTCAGCATTAATTAATGTCCACTTAATGCAGCATATTATGCTATAGGAAACAATTTCTGATAAGAGACACCAGTGTAATTTAGGGATGGATCTGATTGTAATTTGAATAATGATATGCATTGCTTCATGTCTGCATGCCTCTGCCCCCACCCCCGCTGCCCTGCTCCACAGGAGCCCGGACACACCACACACGTGCACACGTGCACACGCACACACACACTCATTTTGCGTGTGGAGCTGAATAGGTATTTGCAAAGTAAACATTAGTTTAAAGCGTTTGGAATCCCTTTCTAGGTATTTCTTGCAAATGCTGAAACTTGTCACTCTCAGAGCCTTGTGTCACCACGGCTGATCCAGTATCTCTCCTAAAAATATTGTCGTTGGACAGTTGTCCTTTAACATAGAGGCGATTATTTTTAAAGTGACAATTACAAAGGTACTTAAAAAATAAAAGCAAATCTATCTATCTATCTGTCTATCTATCTATCTATCTACCTATCTATCTATCTAATCTTTTTGTCTACCTACCTATTGGGGACAAACTTAAAACTGACCCTCCAGGGAAGGGCCATCTTGGAAAGCTAAATGGTGCTTACTCTTGGAGCTGCTGGGCAGCTTTTGGAGGCTGGCTGACCGTTCTGCTCCCTCCCAAATAATTCCTCAGCTCCGGACTGCTAATTGCTACTTGCTGGTCTTGTAAAAAGTCAGGAAGCTCTACCAGCACTCTGACTTGAACTTGATACCATTTTTCACTCGTTCTTGTAGCATTAGGGGATTTAAAGCCTCCTTTTCCTTTAATTCTTTTCTTTCTTTAATGGGTGACTGGATAAATTCAGTGGTAGATTTTTGTGACACTAAAACAGCAGATAAGTCTGTGATGCACTCTCGCTATGTGGTTTAAAACTCCCTCACCATATGTTTTCTCACTGGAATGCCTCGTCTTGCAAAATTACAGGAACCGAAGCTTAAAAACACAATTAGGTAGTTTAAAATGAAGTATTAAAGAAATACCGCATATATTCAGACGCCTGCGATGTTTTCTTCCTCGCTCCTTTTTTTGGTTTTGTTTTGTTCTTGGAGTACTCAAAAAGCCCCGACTGAATTTGATTTTTATACTAATCATGCCCCATATTTTTTGGATTATGTTATATAGGCTGTGGTTAAATTATAAATGAAAGAGTGAACTACCAGACTTCTTGTCATAACAGCAGCTTTTATGTTGTTACAGAAAATGCAAAAAAAAAAAAAAGCGTTTTGCGTTGAAGGGTCCCCTCGCTTATTTTGTGCTGCTTAATGTATATAGGCAGACAAGCAAAGCAATTTGTAGAAATGTTTTTTGCAGTATTTTGAAATTACAGCACCCTTTCCATCCTCTAAGGGAAAAAAATGAAAGAAAACTAAATACACAATGCATAAATATAGCTGTATCCTAAGAACTCTCTTCGCTTTCCACTGCTTTATGGATTCTTTCGTCTGAAACACACACACACACACACACACACACACACACACACGCACGCACGCACACACGCACACACAGAGCCTACTTCAAGTTCAATTTCTTACCAAGTTATAAACCAAATAAACAATTTCATGTGGTGGCAACCTAGAAATCATCTTCCACAATTCCAAATGCCTTGTTTTTCAGTTCTCCCCCCGCCAAAAAAAAAGAAAGAAAGAAAAAAAAGAAAAGGCAACAAAAAGCCAGCAGGACCAGAGTATGAGGAAAGGAATCAAGTAACGGCTTGTAATCTCTATACATTTTTGTTTTCCCATTAAACTTATTTCAAATTCACTATACATGAAAACACAGTAAAATATTTTATAGACGTCTTGTATCACACTGCTCAAAGCACTTGACTGAAAGGCCACTTTATGCCAGGATCCTAGAGGACTGGAGTTTTAAGATATAATTTATACTCAGCAAATTGATGAAATAGTCTGTTTATAGGCTGTGGCATTGTGGGTCCATTGTAACCATGTCACTTAAAAGTTTCTGCCATGGTGCAGGCACGAAGAAGAATTTTCTGCCTTAAATCTACTGCCGTGCCTAACCGTTTCGTTCATTTGTCCCCCAGTTTTTGCCAACTGGAATGGGGGTGGGAGGCCTGGGAAGCCTGAGGAACCAGAATGGATTGTGTCTTCGCATGAAGTCATTTGCTGGGCCCTTTCTAATGGGAGGCGAGATTTCAGCCTGCACTGGAGCTGCTCCGACGCTTCCCATAAAGGGCAGAGCCTATGCAAAAATCAATAGCACAGCTTATGCCCTTCATTTGTAGACGAGTGTCTTCTTGAACGTCTGAAAGAATATTTGATGTAGAACTTAAAACAGCGCTGGAGAAATGTCTGCGCCTTAATTGCCTTCCACTCTGCGGTGATGCCAGCCCCTCTGCCGAGGACACGGGTTCTGAGAGCACAAGCCAGCCCCTTGGAGCGCACACAGTGGGTTCGGCTCCTGTGTGCCCCTCTAACCAGCCTTAAGGACTCTGTGTGTGGCTTGGTTTTTTTTGGCTTTTTTGGATGAACTGCCTTCCCGACCAGAGATGACAAACGTTCTTCCGCAGCATTTGGTGGTGTTTGGTTAGGGGCTACCTCTGAGCAACATGAACTGGGCCTTGCTGGCGCCTTACACGGATCCCCGTTGCTCCTGTTATGAATCAGGGTGCTCGGGAAACAGCCCGCAGACATACAGCTGATTAGTTCACCAAATTTGCATCTTTTCAACAGTAACGGGGATGGCTTCCACAAACGCTCCCAGGCTGTAAATAGATGCTAAGCGGTTGTTTCTCGTTCCTTCCCTCTCTGCTCCCTGAGTGTCGCTTTCCATCCCACCCACTCCCAGCCTGGTCTTGATCCTGCTGGTGGCCGGGGCTTGCCTGAGCCTGGCAGCCTGTCGGCAAGGCCAGCAGCAGGCTGGCCAGGCTGGCTATCCCGGCGGGGGTCCTTCTGAGGAGCCAGGGCCCTGAGGCAGGCCTGCCTCCCCCTGCGTGTCCCCACCCAGGCCGCAGGAAGGACAGCCCAGCGAGTCGAGTCCTCGGTGCTGGGCCACCGCACACACCAGGCCTTCAGGGTGTCCCCCAGCGGGACGTCTGCCTCCTGCAACACAGGAAGGCCAGGCAGGGGAAGTAGGGCTTGAAGAGAGACGGGGTGGGGAGATCGACGCAGGCCCAGGGCTGGGGGTCCCAGGTGTGCCGTAGGTGCCAGCAAGGGGCAGGGCAGGGGAGGGCACAGTCTCAGGGAGGGGGCATCTAGGAGGCACCCCAGGGCCAGAGTGCCACTCCTGACTGGTAGCGGGGCCAGGGCCGCGGGCATGGGCTCTCCCTGAGCAAATGCCTTTTTCTAATGTGGTTTTGATTAAAGATAGGGTAAAGTTTTGTGTTCTGAAACTGTAACAGATGTGCGTTCTAATTTTTTAACACCCTTCTGCCAGGCCCTGGGCCAGTCAGCTCCTCCGTGACAGCTCGGCGGTCCGGTCGTCGGTGAAGCCTGCTGGGCACTGGCTGCGGCCAGGGCGTGTTTAAGGGGCAGATGCCGCTGTCGTCCCGCAGGGACTCCTGGGGGGCTTTCCAAGGGAGAATGTCCTAGCAGCCTGGCTGACTCCCTAGAGCTGCATGGGAGAGTGGAGAAGCGAAGGGTCCGCAAGCAGCCCCCGGCCCTCCATGGCCCCAGCAGTTCTCCATCTCCCGGGGCTGGGTGGGGCGGGCGGCGCCACGGGTGTCCCCGGTCCTCTCCTCCAGGGCCTGCCCAGCTCTGTCAGGCTTCTCGAGGGACGGGCACTCCTGGGACCCGCGGTAGCATCTGCCAGCTCTGCAGGGCGGGATGAAGGCTAGGACGAGTTGGGTTTCTCCAGCAGGCGTGGCCCTGAGCCTCGCGAGTGGCCCTGGACGTGGCCTTGCCCTGCCTGAACGTTTTCCCCAAGAGGCTCACGTGTTGGCACTCGTGTGAATGTGCTTGCCCCATTTCTGCCCTGGGCAGCTACAGAAAGTTCTTTCGGAACCATGCCTGGAAGTGTATAGTTTATTGACATAAACAATAGCACTTGGATGTCTTTCCTTTAAAGTGACACCCAGTGTATCAAACCTTCAGGTTCATAATGGAGTAAAAGCCACAATATTCTGAATTTTCCTGCAGCGCTGATTTATAACAAAATCCATTCTCTCAAAATACAACATTTTTCTATTTTCAGTATGTTTATCCTTTAGATTAAAAAAAATCTGCTAAATAAAATTGGATTTATTTTCCTTTTTTTTTTTCTTTTCCAATTGTCCACTGGGGTCCAAACCAAGGCTAGCAGCCAACCTATTCAAAAGAATTCACGAATGAAAAACTTGAGTCAACCTTTTCCAAATGTCGTGTTCATTTTGTAATATAAAACTCAAAGGTTTAATTGCATCCTTCTTTCTTGAGAACCCGAAATGAGGGATTGCATCTAAGCTTTCTCTCCGGAAGGCATATCTTGCTTTCCGTGCTTTATCTCTTCATTGACAAGGGGAGGAATGGTGGGGGAGAACCTAACGAGACCATTCCTCGTTGAAACAGCAGAGGGTCATAGGGAAGAGAAAACCCAGGGAGACAGACGTCTCTAAAAACACCCGGGGGTACTCAGCAAGGCCAGCTGGGTGCTGGGCCCATCAGGGGAGTCGTAGGGGGAGGCGTGAAAGTGCAGCACAGACTCCAGGATGTGCTCACAGGTGTCTCGGGTCCCTGTCCCTAAGAGGTGCAGCAGGGGTCCTGCCATCGGAAAAAACCAGCATCATAACCACCCTTTTAACACTGGGGATGGAGCCCCCCTGCTGAGCCTGTAGTTTGATTGCTTATGAACAGTGAAGTTCATTTCTGTGCTTACCTATAAGTTGCAAAGGAAGGGATTGCTAATAATCTTCAGCTTTCATTAGGAAATGTGAATGCCCCCCCTGTCCCCCCCCCCCAGGGCCTGGCTTTCTGGGACCAGCCCTCCCTGGGCCCCCTTTGCTGTCTGTGCCTCTTTACCTGGCTGCGGTTCACTCCACAGCCAGCCCCCTTCAGTCACCTTGAACAAAACATTAGGCACAAAATGTAATAGCTTCAGGACAGTTCTTCTCGTACGTGTCTTAAAATTCCAGGATAGTTCTTCTCATGTGTGTCTTAAAATTCTCCTTTCATTTCATGTGTCAGTATATTTCCTTACACCAGAATAAAAGCCATGTCAGCAGAAATGAACTAAAGTTAAAAAAAAAACACACACCTATTTTTCTGTTAATAACAAGGTAAGATTTTTAGTTTCTTTCCTATTGAGAAAGTAGGTTTTACTTACCATACGAATAAAAATTAAACATATGAATTTAACATGTGCTTGGTTGATGAGTTCGTTGAAGCAACAGTCACATATATATTTTATTTGTCGCAGATTTTTCTTTATTTTCTTGCTTCTTTCTGCTTCTGTGAAACCCGCATTCCTATATTATGGATTTCACCTGTGGGCACATGTCTGCTTCTCGTAGGTGTGCTTAGGTCAAGCAGGAGGAAACTATCCCCGTGCCAGAGCTTACGGGGAAGAGCTGCTCGGGGCTTTATTTGTTCAGATGTGCCCCCCCCCATTCTCATGTCTGTTGCAGAGTTTGGCTAACACTTCACCCCCACCATTTAACTTCTCTGGGAACCCCATTACTTGGTCCACATGCACGCTCTGACCCGTGCTACTCAGAAATTTTTGAGATGAAGTCATTGCTGGTTTGAGTTACTGGAGAGACATGAATTCGTCCAGCTGGGCTGGCTCCACAGCTGTCCCTGGGCTCCGCCCTGACGGCCACCCTCCGGGAGGAAGGGGGCTTGTGGCAAGGGACCAGAGCTTTCACCGTGGGGGAGGTGGGTCACAGGTCACAGAAGGGTCCTTGGAAAGTGACCACGAGGAGTGGGAGGCACCCATCAGTCAGGCAAGATCTTTGTGAGAAGCACCTTTCTGTAAAAGTAAAATTTTAATGAAAACTCCTGGGGCGTGACCAGTGGCTCTATTATCAAGCAGGCAATAAAATGCATACAACACATATAAATATGTTTACACATATATAAGACCGTCTGCTTTCAGGGCCTCTTCCTCGGATGCCAGTTTGGTGTTCTCTGTGTCAGAACAGTGTGGCCTCTGCACGTGCCCTCAGTGTGGGCGGATGCGAGTGTCCGCGCTGTCGTTGGCTGGCACTTTCTACTTTGCAAAGCAGCTTGGGGCAGGAATCCGCGGACTCTGGCCACCAGCACTGAGAGGACACAGGGTGGGAGCAGAATGACCCCTCCCCTCCCCCGGTCGGAGCATGTCCGCGACCTCTCCACCCACACACTAACCACATAACAGCCAGATGTCCAGGAACATTTTTCGAGAACTCCATGAAATTTGATAGAATGTGAAATGTGATAGGATATGAACTCAGTGACATAAATTGTAAAACAGCCCAAAGTTCTACATGTAAAAATGCAGCGTTTTCCCCTGGAGGGTCACCCGGCAGGGCTGTGCTGAGGGCCCCCCCGTGGGGATCTGCATGACCTCCAGCTGGACCCCCCTTTCAGTTCTCCAAAGCATTTTCCCTGGAGGAGGCGCCTTCTGTCCCAGTCCCTGCTGAAGAAGGCATCTATTATTCTTCCCTACGAAACCTGAGGAGCCTGGTGACTCTTCCAGGGACACAGAATTCATAAATGGCAGAAATGTTTCTCAAACATCTCTGCCTCCAAGACAAGTGCTCTCCCTGCTGCACAGCTGGAGGGAGTGTCTGGCAGCCCACACACCTGTCCAGTCTCACCTGAGCTGGCGCTCCCTGTAGGGGAGGGGGTGGGGGGAGCTGGGAGGAGGGGACCTGATTATTCTGTCCCAGGTCTGTGTCCCCACAAGGCTGGGCACTCCTGGAGGGTAGGCCGAAGCTCCGTCACCTTTTTTTGTGCCATACCAGCACTTGAATTAATTTTTCCTGAAAAACTGCAGATAGCCATATTCTGTAAAGTTTACAAATCCAGTGAATGTGGAAGTTTGGGGTGAAGACATTGTTTGACATTGTAGATGAATCTCTTTCATGATAATGGACAGACGTGCGACTTCCCGGGTGTTTGGGGAGGGGACTCGTGCCTCGGGGTCTCGTGTCACAAAGTGGGGGGCAGGCTGGTGAGCAGGAGGTCCCAGTGCAGCGGAGGCGCTGTCCCTTGTCCTCATGGGAGGCCAAGTGCTTGCGAGTCCAGCCAGGACTTGGATTAAAGTGGGGCCTGCCCTGGGAACCAGCCCAGCTTACACCAACCAGGCATCCCTCACCTGTGCCTCAGCTTCTGCACTTGTTAACAGGAGAGAGTTAAACTAAGACAGGACTTTCCAGCCCAAAGGCCTCTGATTTATATGGTTAATAAAAAGAAGAAGAAGAAAAAACAACAACAGACTATTTGTTGCCAGTTGAAAACCATCAATGCTGATGGAACTTTTTTCCTTCCTTGTTACATTAAAAAAAGTCCTCTTTAAAAAAAATAACCCTACTATAAGAGTAGTAGATGCCCATCGTAGAATTTTTTAAAATGTAAGTTAATTTAAAAATTATAATTAGCCATGCATTTACCTCCTTTTAACATTTTGGCCATTTAGCCTATTTTTCTACATTTTTACCATATCAATATTGTTCTGTGCATATAATTTTGTACGCTATCCTTTTCACTTAATGTTCTGTCATAAACCTTCCCCTGTTTTGCATCAAAGAAGTCTTTGTGAGTCGGCATGACAATGGTGACTGTTCTTGCAAATGGATTTAACATAATTTACTGAGCGATTCTTTATTATTGGATATTTGGGGTTTTTTTTTTCTTTGCAATTAGATACAGCCCTTTGTTGGGCATCTTTGTGTGTAAAGCTTGCCCCACATGTATGACTTTTCTTTGGGGTGGATTTCAAAAAATATTAGTTCTGAGTGAGAGGATTTGGTAGCGTTGCTGCCAAAAGAATTAGCCTCATTCACTCTCATGTTCAGTGTGGAACGTTTCCTAACCTCTCAAAAATAGCGGGTTCTTGCCAATAATATTCATTGTTTCATTTGAAATCTTTTTGTTAGTTGTGGCATCAGACATTTTTTTTTTCCTACAACTGTGAATCATTTGATTGTTTTGTTTTTAGAGGAACAGACCTATTAGAAATTCCAGGATTCTGCATACATGTTTATGTTTCATAATAGAACACTTGAGAAATTATTCTGATGGCCAACTGGTATTAATAGAGTTGCCAAAGTTTGCACTTAAAAAAAAATCTTCAGAAGTAAAGAATCCAGCAAAGATTTCTCCTTTTCTCCCTGCGTTTTTTTTTCCCCCTGCTTTTTTGTTTCCACTAAATTGCTTCCATCTCTTCTGCTTTTGAATCCAGCATTAAGAATGCACCCTCGCCCTGTGACTCTACAGGCGGGATAAAGAGAGACAGCGTCACCCACTCTTACCAAACAAATATCCCCGTTTTTCCCACAGTGGGATAACCTCATGATGACCATTTACATGAGAGCATCGTTAACCACTTCAGTGCCAAACCCCGCTGAGAGAAGATTCTTAACTTTAGGGATTATATTAACTATAAAAACCATGTGCTGTATCACTTCAAAAGGGTGTCACATAGGAGTGAGACTGAAAGTTTAAGGTATGAAGATTTTGATGAAGAGAGTTAAGACCCTTCTGAGGTTGTGTCAAAACAAAGGTGACAGTGATCCTGCAGGATTGCCAGTCACGAGCCCTTAGCCTCCTCTGATGGTGCTTCTGGAGCTTGTTGGGTTTCTATAAAACCTTGTAGCAGTGACGGATTCTGAAATCTTATCTTGAAAATAAGTATATTTGGTGTGCGTGTTACCACCCAACGATACAAAATATATTTTCAAGGTAGAACTAAATAGGTTTTTTTTTAAGTTCCTCTTCTCTCTCTGCCCAGACCTTAGAGTATTCTCTGCGGTAGGCACTGGTTTCAAAGCACATTTTACAGCTCGTTAGTGAGAAATACCGGAGTTACCATTCATTGTCCACATTCACTGTTTTTCTAGGGCCAAGATATCTAAATAAGAAACTAAAATATAGTTCTGTTTAAATTGAGAACACAAATAACCTTTTCTTGTTCTGTAGCTGTCACAGAGTTTCCGGAGACATAACAGCTGACCTTGACACTGCTTTAGTTGTTGGTGGAAAACCTAGTAAAGCAGGCATTTAAAGGGCTGGAACTCAAGATTATATTGTGTTTCAAGAATCATTTTCATTTTGATTCTCTTTGTTGATATCCTATATTCGTCCCAGCCTGAGAGATTATGAAAAATGTGAGTCAGGAAGGCAAGTGATAAATGCCAATTAACTTAGTGCATAATATCCCAAACATCTGAAATTTCTCAAAGATAGTCTCATGCGGCTAATAAGTCTTATTGGCCTCAGAAGATCCAAATTGGCATCTAGAAAGGAAAGGTTCCTGTTTTTCCTATTATCCTATCCTAAGCAACATGCAATTATTGTCATTTTAATTTGGGGTTTTGGACATAAGTCTGTGAAGTGTTTCATATAGATGAAGTTTGCAGCTGAATAATAAATAAATGAGTTGCCAATAACTTCGAAATGGTGTAACGACACCTCCTTTCTATTGTCAATCATTTTTAGCACAAATTTCTGTTGTTGGAGTGTCATAATGAGTACATACCGACCGCGTGGAAAGCTTGAAGTTCTCGTAGTGGAATCTTAAATGAGAAGATGCCCATTTCAGGGCTATGTTGAAAGGTTTTGGGCTTAGCGAACTTACCGTTGTTAGAAGGTGTGTGCGTATACAAATGCGTGCGCACACACACACACACACACACACACTCTCACACCCTCATACACATACCGAGACCAAAGGTAAGAAGAAAAACAAGGACAAAGCATACTAAAAAATACACGCACGACCAATATAATATCAATGATATGCTTAACATTTTTATTTACATATATTTATATGGAACATTTTAATGAAAAATTATCTCCACATTTGCTTTGTGGTCTTTATTCAAATTGTGAACACTGTTGATTTAAAGCCTTTAGAATTAAATTTTAATATATATGTTAAAACTAACAACCCCCCCACCCACTCACTTCCCCCACATTTTTTCTTGTGGGTTTAAGAAAAGCATGTTTTCCACTATTCCACCAGCTCCTTCTCTTATTATGAGTCTCTAGTTCTTCCCCAATTATGGGGCTGCAAATTATTTACTCAGGTTTAAAATTTAAAAATCAAACAAGTAATCCAGCATAAAAAGCACAGTTTCAACTTCAGGGGGAAAAAATGAGTAGGTATATGTTTAATTTCTCTTTAAGCGCCCAGCTGCGCAGCCCGTGTGGCGGTGGGTTGGAGACGGAAGGGACCCTCACCTTGACTGGCTGTAATGCAATTTAGTTTCATTAAATTACTGGAGGGCCAGTTACTTAAGCAGAATATTGATTTTCAGTCTGGCCCGTGTTTAACATAATCCTGCGTAGGCAACAGCTAATTCTGCGTTTGAATCTAACACCCTAATGGAATTACAACATGCCGCTTGGCCACAGGCGGGCACTCAGCCACCCCGTGCCACACCTTGGGCAGCCCCCCTGAGACCCGGGGCTGAGCCTACCTCCACACCCCCGAGATGTGGGTCTCCGTGCTCCTTGAGGAGAATCCTCCGTGGCATCATGTCCTCTTTCAACAGCTTGTACTTCGCCTAAATAGATACTTCCGGATAAGACCCTTGGACCCAGGGAGCTTTCTTTGAGCTTCTGATAAATAAAAATGAGACGGCTCTTCAAATTCAATCTTACTTCAGACAAGCCTGAGATTATTTTTAGAGAAAAATTTTAGGTGACAATCAAACATTACATAGCTACATATGTTATTTGTTTGTAACGATGAACACAGGAGAAAAAATTAGATGTAATTCAGATACTTATTTTGCTATTGGTAGATGATGATTTCAAAAAAAGAGACTGTTTCCCCCCTGAAATACAAAAGCAAAAATACACGGGATTTTTCGTTGCCTTTTCAGCCCGGAAGGAGCTTACTGGTCAGAAGGACTTCATCCAAATGCAGGGCTGCACTGTCTCTATTGGGAGGGCAGGGGGGTGACCAGGCAGGGTGACAACAAAAGGGAGAGACCACAGGGCAATGCCCGCGTGACAGGCAGCTGAGGCGGACGCTTGGCATCCCTGCTCTCATTTCAGGGAAGGAGCCATGCCAGCTGTCACCACATGGCCCAGTGGGGACTTGCTTTGACATTCCTACGTCTTACCCGGTGCATTTCATCCCAGGTTCTATCGACCACAGAAAGGCATGTGGTGGGGCTGATGTGGAGGGCCCCAAACTAAGGGAACTCTCCAGGTGACCACACGCAGAGGGAGGGCTGTGTCCCGTAAGGGTATGTGTGACACTGACTGTAGGGGAGCCGAGTCTGGGTGAAACCGAAGCAGGGGTGAGATGCACAGCCCAGGGACAGGCCTGTGGCTTTGGAACAGTGGTGTCTGGTCAGAGGTGGCCGAAAGCCCCTTTTCTGGGTTGTCATTAAACTCAACCAGACACAGTTTTTCCAGGAGGTTCTGAGGTTTTCCACATCCTGTCTGTCTGAGCATGAACATATGCTAAGTGACAAGTCAATGGGCTGAAAGTCTTAGGCGTCCATCCGGTTCTTCACCCCAGGGGTGAAACTGGTGTGCTGACTGGAGCATGGAAGGCAGGCTGCCCAATAGTGGACCCTTGTCAGGTTGGCTCCATGCCCTGGGTTTCTGAAGGGGCTTTAAAGCCTGTGACCCACCTTCCCTCCATGGAGGCAGGTACTGATTTGCCTGGCTGGTCCCTCATCCCCGGGGTGAGACTTCTGTGTGAGGTTGGAGGCAGGTCATGGCAGGGCAGTTCCCCTCCCTTCCTTTGGTGGAAGGGACATGAAGCCTGCACCCGTGGGAGTCCATCTAAGGATGGTGCAAACTGAGAACAGCCGCTTCTAAGAGATGGACAAAGAGAGAGAACTATTTCTTCTCAGCTTTCTCAGGGATGGGGCCTAATTAATCTACATCTTTACTTAACTTGAAGTCGGTGTCCTATACTTGAAATTAACTAAGTCCCGACAGAAACACCTCCAATTTTCTCTCATGACATATTCAAAGTAGTTCACCCAGCCATCCCAGATTTCGGGGAGCTGGGGGAGACTTCGTGGCCATATTTAATCTGTCTCTCCAGGCAAATGTCTCAACTCAAGATACTGGAGAGGAAACTAGGTCACGGGGCTCCTGAATCCTGGCAGAGACAGACCCTGGAAGGGAGGGGTCTCAAGGACAGGTGGCCATGGAATCACCCAGACTCCTGCCCCAAAGAGGGTCTTCCTGATGCCCACAGTGGCTCTCCCCATGCTCTGGGGGGCAAGCGGGGCCTCCTGTGCCCAAGGGGAAGGATACATTTCAATAAACTGTGCAAAATCCTGGTATTAATTTTCCATCTTCCTCCCATCAACTCTCCATTTCTCACTATAAAATGTCTTTTTAGAAGAGGACACATTTTATGAAGGAAAAATAGGTAAACACTTTTTTGAATGGGACCTTACTTACAATCCATGTTGTCCACTCTGGATCTAGCCTTATAAAGAGATTTGCCACCTTGTATTATCTTTGATTCATAAATATTTAATAATTGTGTAGGTCGCCTATACATTCTATGCTGTATGTTCTTGGGCCATTTTAAATTTTATGTTCTGTTCAATTGATGAAGAAAACTGTATATTGTCTGTGTATGTCTTTCTGTGTGTTAAAATAAAGAAAAGATTTGTCCTTAGAGCAGCTACAGGTAGAAATATAGTTTTTAAAAAAATCCCATGTGGTAGATTAACTTTAAGAAAGCTTTAACTGATATTTGGAAAACATCCTGGGGGATTCATACAAGGAACCAGGAAAAATATTTATCCTAAATGTCACTAAATTAAATAGCATTGAGTGATAGATGTGCCAGATTTGTAGGTTGTCAATTTGACACTAAATATCAAGATGCCATTTCCAATATTTCTGTTTTGCTTTCCATCAAGCCCATTTGGAATAGAGGAATGCACAAGTAAAGGTATTCATTTTAATCTGTTCTAAATGCCGTTTCTAATCTACCTACTGGTGCGAGTGCCAATGCCAGGGCCAGAGGGTCATGGTGACACTCCTGTGGCTCCTGGTTACGTCTCAATGTGTGGGGAGCATCTCACAGGTGCCCCACTTGGAAATGGCCTGGCCCCTGTTTATGTTGGACCTCTGGTACTCTAGGAAATTGGTTTTGAAGGAAGTGTTGTAGGTGGCATCATGTTCTCAGATGACCAGGCTTGGTTGAGTGGAGACATCAATAATCTCATTGATGGCAACGAAAGCATGAAGGAAAGTGCGTCCAGATATCCAGAAAGGGACAGGAAAGTTTAAGCGCCAGACCCTCACCCTGTCGGGGCCCAGACAGCCCTCCCTGTCTGTGGGGAGTGAGGCGTCATGCTGCTACCTGTTAATGCTGAGGGTCATCTTGGTCAACTGGGCGAGGATTTCTCTGTGGCCTGTGCTGTGGGTATCAATGGAGGCTACCAGCCCGACATCAAGATTCTTTCTCCTTCCTGGGGACACAGTCCATTGACCCTCCTCCCCTGCAGGTAGAGTTTGACAGGAGGGATAGGTGCCATTTTCACGCCAAAGCCACAGCCACTCTCGCCTTCCACAGCAGGAGGCTAAGTGGTGACAGAAACACAAAGTCGGGGGCCCTGTACATTTCAGTCGCCACAGGGATGGAGCCACCGGCCCACTGGGCATGTCTGCCTCGCCTGGCATGTGGGTGAGGCTCAGAGTCTACTGTGTTTGGGCCACAATATATTTTTTAATGTATTTGTTACTGCAGCCTGACCTGGCCTTACCCAACGTGGTCAGAGTGGTCACCACCAGCTGTAGGTCGGTAGGAAGCACCTGGGACAGTGGTTCAAATGAGATTCCCAGGTCCTGGTCCCAGAGAGTCTGATTGGCTTGGTGTGCGGTGGGCGTGGACTCGTTCATTCTTGTCATCGTGTAGTTAACTCTAGTTCAGGAGTGGTGTTATAAGTCATCCTTCTCTTTTAAAGCTACACAGGAAGCAAAGACCATATGGACTTTGGTGGGAAGACAATGTATGGAGTCAGTTATTCAAAGTTCAGGTTTTTGTCCGCTGTCCTTTTTTTTTTTTTTCACATTATCAAGGTTATAGCTTTTATATCCTGATATGGATTTTCAGTTACTTTTCAGTGAATTTTGTCTTAAAGTGTATTTCAAGATTTAAAAACCAATGAGCACCATTTATATTGCTGTGACTCTGGAAATAATGTTCACTGCTGAAATAAGTTTTCTGCTGAAATTGTACTCCCTTTCCTAATGTCCAGCTGGGCCTGAGTAGCTGTGTGAAATGTTCCTGACGCCAAGTTAAAATTGATTTTCCTCTTTTACATTCGATAAACTCACATTCTTAAGCCAAGCTCTCAATTACATAATCTAATCTATAGTTCCCCCACCCCCTCAACCCCCATGGAGACCTTCCAAAGCCTGTAGTTATAATCTCTATTGCTTGATCTCTAGACCCATTATGAGGATGCCATTTTTGAACTAGATTTTATGCTCTCTTGGGTCGATCTATAGATTTCTGGTCCTTTTATTGGTATATTTTCTTGTTATATAATTTTTTAACTCCCTAAAATTTGCTTGTGAGCTAAGCTTTCCATATTATTCCACGTCTCAAAAAGTCCTTATTAATATTTCAGTTATAGTTTGACTGAGTATGGAACTGGAGGTTGAAAACAGAATTTCAGTTCTCTGAAGGCATTGTTCCATGAACTTCCAGCAAGTATAGTTGCTGTTCAGAAGTCTGGTGTCAATATTATTCATGTTCCTTTGTAGGCAAACTGAGTTTTTTATAGTAGTTGATATCTTTCACTTTTTTATTGGTGTTCTGATTTCACTATGATGGCTTTTGTATCTTATAAAAATGATGTGCTTGACAGACTTTCGATCTTAAGCCATGTTTTCTTCAGTTTTGAAAAACCATCTTTCATTATTGTGTTCCTTTCCTCTATTTTCTATGTTCTTTCTTCCTGCAACTCATATTAGTTGGAAATTAGACAAATTTTATATCATTTCTCTATCTTGCCTTGTTATTATTTTCTCTGCCAAATAATTTCTCTTGGGGAAAAAATATCTCAATTTTACATTCCAATCTATTGCTTTAAAAAATCAGTAAATATATTGTTTTTAACTTTCTAGAAATCCTTTGTGTTTCTCGTCCATCCTAGCCTGTCTTTCTTATGTGGATACACCATCTTCTATCCCTCTGGGGATGTTGATTAATGTCTACATCCAACTTATTTTCCTGGGAATATGTGTGCTTTTTCTGGAATCATGGTTTATGCTTATCTTGTTTATGATTCTTTGTATTGTATTGTAGGGTTTCCTCCCATGGTAGTTATATTGATTTGAAGAATTATCTGTCTGGCAATTCTGGTTATACCATCGTATTTTAGAGCAGGACGGAGCAGTATTGACAGTAGCTCCTTTGCTGCCTGGCAAGCTTGTTTTATATAATTGGGAAGAGGTCAGTTATTGACTGGAAGAACCCATGCCAACATTTTAAGGACATATTTGGGGTGGCTAACGCCTGCACCGTTGCCGCCTTCTTCCCAGACCGCTCATTTCTAGTGTTTAGAGACATGTCCTCAGGAGTCAGTAGGTAATGCCTGGCTGCTAGGTCTGGGCCTTCCGTCCTTAGAGGTAGATGTTTGTCTAAAAACTAATCCTTTTGTTTTTTAGGCCAAAGGGCCATCCATGCCATCTGCCATCCATGTTGTCCCTAAGCCATTACAGCTCTGCTGGTACATTGGTCCCTTTGTGGCTAATTCTCCCGTCACATGTGCTCTGGCCTTTGGCTTTTCGTTGCTGTCCCAGCCACCAGTTCGTCACCCACTTTCTGTCTTCCAGAAAACTGTTGAAATCTCTTATTCGCTGCCACTTGCCCTGTAGGCCTTTTCACTGTTGAGCATTAATAAAAAAAAATTCATTCCCTCACAGGAAGAGAAGATGCACATGCCATCATTTTGAACTGGAAACTCCCAATTCTTTTTTACAACCTCTTTATTTATGCGTTCTTATCACTATTGTTGACTTTCAATTATGGGTGAAAGCAAACTCAAGCTACACCATCAGGAAACTGTGCATGTTGACTTTGGAGGAATCTGTCTGGTAAACCAGATTAGAGGCCTAATCCACTGAACCCCCGAAGTGGGAAATGCTGTATCAATTTTTATCAAGGGCTGAGCGCAGGAGACCACGCTCAGGACATACGTACAAAGCCCTCATGCAGGGCAGAGCTGAATCCCGCTCTTTATATCTCACAGTTGCATTGACTGGAGGATTAGAGTTCTTCTGGGAGATAATTTGGCTCCTAATGTTGTGTTCCCTTGGGATTCAGGTTATAAAGGGGAATACAGCTTCTGCCAGGTTGTGGCCAAGGCTCTCAGGCCCCACCTGTTTCCTGCCTATCACATGTTGTGTGAGACGTGGGGAAATGGGTGTCCTTTTCCCTCTCTAAGAGGTTTCACGCTAGACTGGCTGCTAGGCTTTGGTCACTTCTCCTGTACCCTGGGTCTGCTGTCCCTGACTACAGCCTCACACGCTGCTCTGTCCCTAGTTCTCAGCCTTGCACCTCCCTAGGTCATTCTGTTTGGCGTCTGTAATCTTGGCCAGAACACCGATTACGATTGACCCAATAGAACAGCCCTGACAGAGGGTTTTTCAAGTTTCCACTTAGGATGGGTAATTTTGGTTTCCTCTTGTTTCTGTCACACAGAAGGTAAACAAGGAAGTATCTACACTCAGTTGGGGTGGGGGTGGGGGAAAGGGACAGGGTCCCTGTTTCTGATGGAGCTGAGTGCACCCAGAGGTCTGATGCTCACCATTTCATGTTGGGTCATGTGAGTCCTTCAGCCCTCTGCTTCACACCTCCCTCCCTGCATCTCCTCTGAGACCGAACCTCCTTGTGTGAATCACCATGGAGGTTCAGTTGATGAGCAGGAATGCAATATGTAAAAGAGGTTTGTCATCAGGAGGCAATGACTGTCTTCAGGGGCTTCCCTCGGCATCTGTCAGATCTGCTATGTCCGGTGATTGATAACTGGGCACGTTCTCAGGACGCTGAGCATGGTTTGTTCCCACTGACAATGAATGCTTGGACCAGAGTCTTGTCATTCGAGGGACATGACTTTGATTTTCCAGAATCTTATCAGGATAATCATCTTATTTGTAAAATAATGGAAATCTCAGCGATACTGCCAATCCTAAACTATTTGATGGGAGGATTTAGGGTATCTACTTGGTAGACAAATACTTAATAACCGCTGAAATTCTTTTAAAAGGTGGACATCCTTGTCATCTTTTATTTATATAATGAAAATAAATATGTACAAATTTGTGCCTTAAATTAATTGAAAACTGTGAAGTTGCTGGTTCAGCAAGAAGAAGAGAGAGACCTTGTGTTAGTGGAATTCATGGTGCCTGAGGCAGCCAGCACTAGCCATGAGGAACGGAGCAGTCCAGTCAGGCTAAGGGGTTCCCACTCTGAGTTACGAAGGGAAATACTGCAAAACTTAACTTCCAACACTGACGTGACTGTCTCTCAAAGTATCATAGAATGAATAAGTCCACACATCCCTAATTACTTAAAAACAAATATATTCAAACACATGGAAATCAAGATATCTGGAAATAAGCTAAAATCAGATCAGATGGCAAGTAAATGGAAGTTCTGAGGACTGTTCATTTTGAAAAATATGTTTATAGCAGTAATTTTGTGTTTCTAATATAACCATTAACCAAGTCAATCACGTGGCGCTGTAAGCCGCTTACCGAGGTGACCAATGACTGGACACACTGAACCCCAAAGTGAAGTGAGGGCTGTGGAGTGAGAACAGCCACAGTGAGAATAGGTCCACAGATTATGAAATGGGGGGCAGGAGTGCCGGGGACTTGTATTCACACAGAGCTTGTTGGTTGAGAATTGGCGTCACAGCCTGGGTGGGCTGCAAGCCCTCTGCCTGCTCACCCTCTTTCTTAGGAAATTCAGGTAAAATAAGATCAGGCCCATAAAGAGGTAGGCAGTAGAAGAAGTTTCAGCAAATGTGGAAGGAAGGCAGGTGTGGACAGCATGATCTCAACGCAGATCGTCAAATTTGCCTCAGGTCTCATGAGACTGGCCTCTGAGCCTGTGTGCCATCATCAGAGAGTCTTGGATTGAAAAGGGTTTTGCCTCCATGAGGCTGTGGTCCCCTTTGAGGGAACCACCTGTTCTGCACAGTCCCAGCCCCGGGATGGACTTGAATGCTGCCCTCCAGTCAGAGGAAACCCACCCTGACTGAGAAGTGCCGTTCCCTTGCTGGCCGTCTGTCACCTTTGGCCCTAACTCTAGGGGTGTTGTGTCCAGGGGTCCCTGAGAGGATAGACCAGGGTACCTGCCAGGAGCAGACCCACAGCAGGAAAAAAAGATCCCCAAACAGGTGACAGCACTCCTGCCCACAGGACCCTCAGGGGACCAGGGTCCCTTTAGAGAAGAAATAACTAAGGTGTGCTGACAAACAAGCATGGCTTTTCTCAAAGTCAGCATGGGGACAGAGACCCTTAAAACCAAAGGGTCTGGAGCTCCATATTAAAATTTTGCTGAGAAGTGCAGGTCTTTGAAATGCCACCCGGAGATAGGCCTGCTTTCTGGTGACGAGCACAGACCATCACTCGATGGCCAGCACCTACCTTCTCTCATGTTCTCCTTGCCGGGCTACATTTCTGCTAGCTGCTCCATCTACCTGGGGTGTCATCAGCCAAACCCACCGTGCAGGGATCTGAGTTCAGCACCAGGTGTGACATCGCTCCTTAAATCCAGGGACACCTGGCCTCGTGGGTTCCCAGATGCTTGCATTTTTGCCCTTCATCCTCTTTTGTTTGCGATCCACCCTCTACATCCATCTTTATGCCTAAAGGCCTTGCCTTGGTCCCTGGGATGCAGTGGACTTTATCGTTCTGCCTTAGAATTGGCTGGTATCTGAGGTTTCACAATATGACAGGAGAGGAACTCTTCCACACAAACATGCTCGGCTACATATTAGGCTTGAAAGAATGGATTTGAGACATCTCAGTGGTGATGACCTACATTGCTTGTCTAACTGCAACTTCCTACATCCAGGACCTCTGGCAGCTGATGGTCAGTTGGGTCACCGCTCCCATTAGCTCTGAACACTGGAGGCTAATTCTAGTGGGGCTGTGCTCCGTGCTGGGGTGCAGCTCTGGCCTCAAAAGTTCACAGATGCACTGGGGGCTTGCGAGGAGGAATAGAAGTGGCTCAGGAGCTTGACTTGGGAAGAGAGTGCTTGGCAACCTGTCAAGTGATGTGTGGAGAGACACACAGTCTGGTGTGTGCTGTCATTTCAACAGAGGGCCTTTCCAGCTCTGTGCACTCTGTATATTTTTGTGATGACCTTTGAAACACATTGTGTTTCCAAGAATTACACAGGCCTTAAAATTGGGCTCTTGTTATTTGTTCTAAAAAAAAAAAAATCATTAGATGACTAGAAGCTCACAAACCACTATCAAGACTTTTTCATATATGACTTTATTATGTTCTCATGTAGCTGATTATAGTAAATTACAATGAATTAAAATCAGCATCTGATTGAATAGATATTAAATACATTGTGTGTGCCTGGGGCTGTGCTAAGCACTTGGACTATGAGTGAATGAAAGAGAGTCTGTAACACCTGAAGGGGGAGGCCCTGGGGAGGTCCATGTGGACGCCTGGTTGGGGGGCTCCAGGAGGCAGGGTAGGGTCGGCACTGCAGACCAGGCTCTCCTTGGGAAGCTATCTGCAAATCTTTGTAAATATCTGTGGTGTGGAGGAATACTTACAGCTGTAATAATTTAGAGCAGAGCCTTCTCAATTCCTCATCTCTTCCATATTCATGTTATATGGATATTAAAAAAAATTGAAACTATTAAACCAAGTTTTTATATAATTCTGCATTTTTATCTTGTCTTCCCAGCACCTTTCTTTCATTTATACTATCAAATTCCACCCTTTTGGTGGAATGCTGCCCATCCGTATCCTTCCTTCCACCTTCCAACCTACTACACACATTCTAGTCTTTCGCTTTGAAGATGGAACTGCCGTCTCCTTCCAAGACCACTAGGATTGGTCTAGTTGTAGATCCACAGATAGCTGTGGTTGGGTTTTTTGTAATTTTTTTAATTGTTGATCTCCCATTAGACTGTAAGCTTCTTCAGACAGAGACCTCCTCTGTCACGTTCATGCCCGTGTCCTTATCACCGGGAATATACCTGCTATGTTGGGGGTCCTCACCCCATATTTGTTTGAATGAATGGCTGGATTGACTTCTTGACTGAATGGACATTCATTGAATGAATGAATGTGGCCCAAACTGAGCTTTCCCCAGGACTCTCCTGACAGCCTTAGTAGGAGGGGTCTCTGTATCTACTGGTCATAAAGTGGCAAGGAGAGTAGCCCAGAGCCTCTGGTGGCCACACCCCCTTCACCCCAACAACTCGGAGGGAAGAAGCTAGTGGACAAAGCGAGAGAAGCTGAGCTGGGCAGTGGTGTGTGTGTGGGGGTTAGTGTCTCCAGCTGCCCCCGTTTCACACAGTGCCCCTGCTCTTACCCACAACATGAGCCAGAAAGTTCCCCTTTCGGATTTACAGCCTCTTGTCACAGGCCACCAAGAGAACCTGATAATTCAACCCATTAAGTCAGGAGCAAAAGGAGCCAGCTTATGGGGAAATATACTCAGATTTTCTTCCTTATCTCTAAAATGAAGATAATATCTCCTTTCTTTAAGACTACCTACTTACAAAATGACTGCCTACTTACACCATATAGGAGAACAAATTCAAAATGGATTAAAGACTTAAATGTAAAGCCTGAAACCATAAAACTCCTAGAAGAAAACATAGGGAGTAAATTTGCAGACATTACCCTCAGTAATATTTTTACTGACATATCCCCTCAGGCAATGGAAATAAAAGAAAAAAATAAACATATAATGGGATTATATCAAACTTAAAAGTTTTTTCACCGCAAAGGAAATCATCAATAAAACAACAAGGCAGCCTACTGAATGGGAGAAGATATTTGCCAATGATATATCTAAAAAGGGGTTAATATCCAAAATTTATAAAACACTCAGCTCAACACCAAAAAAACAAACAACCCAATTAAAAAATGGGCAGAGGACATGAAGAAACATTTCTCTAAAGAGGACATACAGATGGCAAACAGGCATTTGAAAAAATGTTCAACCTCACTAATCATCAGGGAAATGCAAATAAAAACCACAATGAGATACCACTTCACTCTGGTCAGAATGGCTATCATCAATAAATCAACAAACAACAAGTGCTGGCGAGGTTGTGGGGAAAAGGGAACCCTGGTGCACTGTTGCTGGGACTGCAGATTGGTGCAGCCACTATGGAAATCAGTATGGAGGTATCTCAGAAAACTGGAAATGGAACTACCGTATGATCCAGCAATTCCACTCTTAGGTATCCAGAGAAACCCAAGACGCAAATTCGAAAAAGTATATGTACCCCTATGTTTACTGCAGCACTATTCACAATAGCCAAGACTTGGAAACAATTGAAATGCCCGTCGGTAGACGACTGGATTAAGAAACTGTGGTACATTTACACAATGGAGTATTACTCTGCTATAAAAAAGAAGGAAATCGTACCATTTGCAATGATATGGATGGACTTAGAGAACATTATGTTAAGTGAAATAAGTCATTTGGAGAAAGACAAATACCACCTGATCTCACTTATATGTGGAATCTAAAGAATAGAATAAATTAACAAACTAATCAGTCCCAGTCTCAGAGACATAGGGAAAAAACTAAGGTTGCTAGTTGGGAGGGGGGTGGGGATGAGGGAGAAGGGGAAGGGATTAGACAACATAAATTGGGAACTACAATATTGCCACAGGGATATGAAAGAGTTCGGGGAATATAATTAATAATGTGGTAAATATTTTGTAGGGTGTCAGATGGTCACATGTCTTGTTAGGGAGACCACTTCATGGATGGGTAGAGGTTTGATCACTGCACTGCACACCTGAAGCTGACATTGTATAGTATTGTATGTCAACTATAATTGAATATATATATAGTCACGGGACGTGGAGTATAGTGTGGGAGTGAAGTCAATGAAATTGTAGTAGATATGTATGATATGGGGGGGAGTGGGGCAGCAGATTGGGGGAGAGGGGTAGTCACTTTGAGGGGTAAAAAGTGTAACTATTGCACTGTGTTGTACAGCTGAAACTAATTAAAAAAATGTTTATTTCAAAAAGGAAAAAGACTATTTACAGGAGACCAAAGTAGATCACGGGGGAGCACACTCTGCCTACTAGTTCGATGTGCGTGTAGGTTACTGTACCTTCATGACTCGCCTTCTGTTCCCACCTTCCCCGGTGCCATTGGGTTCCCACCCCCGCTCGACCCCTAGAACCTAAAAGCTTGCCAAGCGTCTGCTAACTGTCGCTGCATGTGCACACATGTGCATGTGGGCATATGCGTGCGCCTGCGTGTTCCTGTGCAGGGATATGCCTGTGAGTTCATGCCTTTCTCTGCTGCTGGCTCTGTGACTCCCATCCTTTTGGGCCGAGCTGACTCCTCCATCTTGGTGGAGCCCCCGCTGCCCACCCCATGTGCAGCGGAACCAGGCTTCTGAGAAGCAGTTTAGAAGTGAATGCTCACTCTGTGTCTGTGCGTCCTGAGGTCTGGTCGATGCCTTGCATTGCCAGAAAGCTGTAGCACTTGCAGCTGAGGCACCCAGGGAAGCATTTCCTTCTTTCCATCAAAATCTGGGAAACGACCGGCCGAGCCGGTCCACTTCCCAGGAGGCCCATGCCAGGGCCTCGGTGTTAATTGCATGTAACCCACCGCAGTCCCTCATTTTTTCCCTTTATACAATAACTAATATGTAAACTATGATTGCACTTGGAAATTACTTCCACTTAAATTCTATTATTGAGGCCCAGCACGTGAGAGAGCCATAAGCACTTCATTAACAGACCAACCACGCTGGGTGTTGGACTGGCGGCTCCTTTCTAAATGAGTCACACTGGCAAATGTGACATATTGCTCAGCTGACATTGAGGCATGGTGATAAGACCAATGGTGAGTGTATAATTAAACGGAAAATTCAATTCTGGCGCAACGGAGAAAAGCAGAACTTTTGGACTATAATAATCACAATTTTCCTACCTATAAAACGTACCCCCGATCGATACTGCGTAGTAGTGCGGAGGCTCGTGGCAGGACACATGGGGGTAATGGCTTCCAGTTTCCCAGAGGGACTTGGACACAGATCTGCTCAAGTTCATCAGTGTTCCCACCCCAATGGGCTCATGTGACAGCGTGACAAGGTCAAAAGTTGGCTGGATGGACTGCTCAGAGCTGGCCCTCGGGCGCTAACAAGCCTGGGGGAGGAACTGGCTTTTCTTGTTCCTTTCTTACTTTTCCCACGGTGCCATCCACTGACCTGTCCCTGGCACTAGAATTCTAGCAGCAGAAAGGCTCAGAGAGCATGGCACAGCCAGCGCTAGGAGCTCAGGAGGCACAGCCTGCCGACACAGGGCACATAGGGACCCGCCCTTCATGCCCAGAGCCCTGCCTTCAAAGTATCGCTGACCTGAAGGATTTCAGGGTCCAGCCTGTCTCCCCGCAGGTCTCCAGCCAGCTCCTGCAGCCACTGCCCCTCCTCCATGGCCCGCCAGCCTGGCACTGGGAGGGGGCCTGCCTGGTAGAGGCGTCCTCTTCCACCTGCTTTACTTGCAGCTGCCCCTCCACCCATCCCCAGACACACACCCACATTTTGAGCATCATCTCCTTCACTGTTCCCCAGGCTTCGGGGAAGCAGGAAGTAACTGCCGTATATGCCTCGTGTATGGAAGGGGGTCCTGGGGAAAAACTGCTGACGTGGTGTGGAGCTCACAGCCCAGGGCCTGAGCCCCCTGCCAAGTCCCCAGGGATGGGGGTACCCTTCGCCCTCCCTGACCTTGGCTCCTGTAACACGAGCTCTAACTTCCAGACAGCTGCAGTGTGCCCACCTTCCCCTCAGCTGGTGGTGACCACATGGGAGGCATTGAGGGGCTGTCAGGTCCCAGCGTGGAACCTGAGACCAGGGCACAGCCGCGACTTCTGCAGGCTTATTCCCCAAGCCGGTGTCCCTCTAGGCCTCTCGGTCGGTCACTCACCACTGAGGCCGCGGTCAGAATGCGTCTGTCTTGCCCTGATCCATCGAGCATGTCTGGGTGTGCTGTGGAGATTGGAGCCTGACGTGGAGCCCTCACCAGGCGCTGTCCTGGCTGCTGAGTCTGAGTGAAGAGACCCATGTGGTCAGCAGCCCGTGACTTCCCACTTCCTCTGCTCGCAAGCCGTAACCTTGGGCAGCGGTGGGGAGTGTTACCCAGAAAGCACCTCTGTCCTGAAGCCCCTTGGGATCAGACCCGCCCTGGACAGTCAGTTCCGCTGCAGCAACACCCTGGGCACTCGTGCCGCACCCCGATGTGACCCGCTGTGTTCTTTCTCCTGAGTTACACGTGGCCTCTTAGAGAGCAAGGCGGCCTTTGACTCGCTTTTCTGTCAAAGGCTCAAGCAGACTTGGTGCCCTGCAGTTTTGAAGGTGGAGGGACGGTGGGCATTGGGTCTGCCACAGACTTTGCAGGCAGCTATCCTTGGACTTGAATGAGCTCTCCCATCAAATAGCTATGCAAACCCGATAAAACGCTTCATCTCTGAGCCCTTTTCCTTCTCAAGGCTGTAGCAGGACTATTCTAAACAAGGTCATGCAAACTCCCAAACCACTGTGGGGTGCGGGGTGCGGGGTGTGGGGAGTGGCATGTGGGGCGTGGGGTGTGGGGCGCGGGGCGTGGCATGTGGCATGTGGGGTGTGGGTGTGGGGTGTGCAAGAGCAGCTCAAGGCTCTTAGCGCCCTTGACTTGAATGGGGAAATGCTGGTCCCAGTGTGAGAGCAGCCTGGGTCCAAGATGTGTTGGGAGGAGGCTGATTTCCTACACAGCCTGCCTGCCCAGGGTCCACTGGTGACATGCTGCCCTCTGCGGGGGGACCACCCCCCTGGGCTGACCTGAGAAACTGACTCAGGTACAGGGCTTCTCACCCCTGGAAGACGGGGAGCTCACTGCGGAGCCCAGAGGAGCTGCACGAGGGTTCCCACCGCCAGTTTGGAGGACCCAGTGGGCTCGAGGAGGGGCCTGTCAGGAATGGTGCCATGAGCTTGGGGTCACGCCCAGCCTCTAGGAGACAGTCACATGGCCCTGTCGGCTGTGAGCGCTCGGTCTGTGGCCTTCTCATTTGACAGATGGGAAACTGAGGCACACAGGGCAGTGACGCGATCTCCAGCCCCCAGGCAGTTAGTGGGGGCGGCCAGAGCTTAGGTGTGTGGTCAGCCGTCTGTCAGCCTTCCCCCCACGAACGTTGCTGAGGGTTTGTGCGGGCCAGACCCTTACCCCACCCACTGCGGGCACTCGGAGGGAGGGTGCAGCAGAAAGGGGGGGCCTGGGGCTGGAGAGCCAGGGTTCTTGTCCCCGCTCAGCTGTGTGATCTCAAGAAGCCAGTTCCCTCCTCTGGTCCTTAAACGTATACTTCTGGTTTCTGTTTTTACCCCTAAAAGGAAAGAATTGGAAATGTTGCTTTATAATAGTTTTTACTGCTTTAAAATTAAAAGAACAGTTAGTGTTTTTTTTGAGTGGCCTCTCTTCAAACTCACCCTGGGGTAGCAAAGGACAGGGGGTGGCATTCGCCCCCAAATCATGGAGCCAGGCTTCACTGGGCTGGGCTTTGGGGCTCAGCTGATGGCCCAGCCCCGTCCCTCCGTGACTGAAGCCGTTCTCTGCAGAGCTGGCATCGGAGAGCGAGGCCTGGCCCCGTGTCTCTGCCCCACTGGCACCTCTACAGGGACCGAGAGCCAGGACTTTCTCTTCCTCCTCTCCTCCTCCTCCTCCTTTGAAGTAGAGTCCTAGAACTTGTGGAAATGACTTAATTCACCCCATTTCCATCGTGGTCAGCCCCTGCCGTGCCCTGAGGGTCCCAGGACAGGAGCATCAGAGAGAACTGTGGCTCTGGTTACATGGGAAGTCAGAGTCAAGAGAAGAGCAGATCCTTCTGGAATCTTCTCCTCGGCCGATGCAGGCACGGTCAGTACCAGTGGACTGTCCCCAGAGGCTAAGGCCTTGAGCACGCAGCGGGCGCAGGCAGCAGGGGACACCTTCCAGGTTGTCAGCTCGTTTGCTGGGCTCTTAGACCTTTCTGGAAGGAGCAGCCCCTCACCCCTCAGCCCATCGCAGCCTTGTGCATAAGTAGCCGGCTCCCTAGTTTGTGGCATCCAGGCCTAACATGAGTACACTTGAACTTGGATGAGAAATAAAATGCTTCAGCCCATCAATAATTCTCGAGAGCTCTTCGAAGCTGTGACCAAAGGGTAAGTGGCCTGCTCACCGCTCAGGTGCTGGCCTGTCTGGGGATGCACCTCATGGCTCCCGGCTTTGAACCCTCCATCTCCCGGGCTCCCAGGGCTCTTGCACAGAAATCACTTATTACAATTGAGTGTTTCAATTGTGCATATGGGGGAGGGCATCAAACAGAGGAGCTAACACAGCTTCTCTTAAAGAAACCACCCTGAAGCTGGCTCTCCCGATTTGAGTTAAAAAAGAAAATAGAGTTAAGCTTTGCATTTTTTCTAAACGTAAAGGTGCTTGTGGACGACAGACATGTCCCTGCAAAGGTTAGAGTGATCCCTCCACGTCCACTGCAGGTGGGCAGGGGGCAGCTCTGGCCTGGGAGTGGGCGCCAGCGCCGAGTGACCTTTAGTGGGTGGGTCTGGAGGGACTGGGTGGGGGACCTCCACACACATCATCTGCCCTGGAGATGGCTCGCTCACACCTCTGTGCCTTCGCCTGCAGTGCCACCCGCCACCCTCTTTCCATCCTCCCCAGCTGAGCCTACGTCATCTGCTTGGTTGGCATGTTCTTCACTCTGCCCAGGTGTCCCCTCCTCCCAGCAGCGTTTCCCAGCCCTCTGCCCCATGCGTGAGGGGACCAAGCTCAGTGGGCCCACCAACGCCCTTAGGATACGCGTTTTACCCTCCACATTGACCATGAGCTCTTTGGGCAGAGACCGCGCCTTGTTCGTGTTTGAATCCCCAAGCCTAGAGGTGGGCGCAGGGTTGGACTCACTTTCGGTTAGCCCAGTCGGTGTTTGTGGACCACCCACTTCCCTTTCAGGTGCTTTTGTGTCCTAGGGACCGGCGAGGCAGGCTAGCTGGGCAGTGCTTCCTACAGAGCGTCCAAGTGGGACAGCCTCTCTGGGCCAGGCTCCCCTGTCTGGGATGCACTGGTGGGGCCTGCAACTCCCAGGACACCAAGTACAGGGTGGGATCGTCCCCACTGGGCTTCTCAGAGGAGCGCGTGAGGGCAGTTGAAGACTCCACATTGCTGTTCAACAACTAATAGCTATTGAGGCCAGGGTTTTCATCTGGAGAAACAAAATGTTATTCTTTTTTCTCCAACAAAATGGATAAGAGCTAGTTGTCCTGATGCCATTTTTTTCCCTTGGTCAAAGGATGCAAAAAAAAACACCAAAAAAACAAAAAAAAAAAACCTAAACTCACAATGGAGCAACTTCCATTTCAGATCAGTTTCTCCTCCTCTAACATGGTCTATTTATTTTTATTGGTTTGTTTCTCATTAAATCCTTCAATTACTCTGCAGTGTAAAATGGTGAGATTATTGGCATGTGCCTGCTCCATCATGTATCTGAGTTTGCTTATTACACTTGCAGAAAATGCCTGAATGCTATTCGGTTCTGTTGTGGATTGAGACAGAGTTAATAAATATTATTTGGTGAGTTGTTTTTTTTTTTTTCCCTGAGAAGCATTGCTTTTCTTGATTGTTTTTTACAGTTGGATTGGGAATATTGATTTATTCACCACTGTTACAATAATTGTATACAAGGAACAAAAACTGCGGAGGTGCCATTTCATCAGCTCCCGCAGATTAATTAGTTGTAGTAGATTAGGCACAGTGTTACAGGGAAGATTTGCATTTAGAGGAAGAAAAAGTTTCTTCTTCTTCTTCTTTTTTTAATCTTAAAAAAGCGGAGGGGATTTAATAGAGATGTTTTACCCTAAGCTGCTTCACTCATTAGTCAGGGTTTCTAGATGAGCCTAAAGGATAAGCGGAAATCGTGCCTCTGCCTTCTAAAAGAAGATAGTTGATGACATTATCGGGGTGGGAGGCTCCGTGCAACCGAGAGCACAGGGCCTCCGTCCTAAGGTGGAGGTTTCAGAAAATGGTGAGAAATTGAGCCCGAAAAGCCTGAAGCAAAGTTCCCGCCTTGGCTTTTCCGAGGGCTCCGGTGCTGAAAAACACCAGGACCCTTTGTACCTTTAGCACCAAACCCCACGCGTTACACTCCTCTTTATGTTTATTCCACCAAATGAAAAGCTTTCTGTACCCTCAACATGTAGCACAGTTTTCCCCAAGTACAACTGGACTCAGCCGAGAAATGTTCACGAGGGTTTAGGCATCACCCACCCAGTCCGGTGCAGTGGAATGAGCAAGGGAACTTGCCCAGGGCGGACCCGAGGCCTCAAGGGGGCCTGCACGCCTCCTTCCTGCTGGTGTCTGTCCTGGACGCCTGCTCCTCGCCCTCAGCCGGGGCCGCCTCCATCGCTATTCGGAGGCTTCACTCTTATTAAGGCTCTGGGTCATTGCAGGACGCATACGAGAGCCCTTTTCTGACCTGAGATAAACCGGAAAAGTGCTGTGGAGATGAGGCAAAAGCTCGGGAAGGAGAGCGAAGGTGGGCATGGCAGGGGCGATACAGGAGGCAGCAGGAAAAGCGGAAGAGGAAGCAGACCCAGGTTGTGTGGTGGCAGAGACGCAGGACTCTCACGGGGCGGGCTCACCTGGATTCCAGAAACAGCTGTGGGAGGCCTCTTGTGTGACTGAGCTGCCAGGACCAGAGTGAGGAGTCAATTAGACACAGTCCCTGGTCCCCATGCCGTGGACAAGGACATGACACAGACAGGCTGGCCGGGAGGAGGGCTCGGCCCCACTCTCGCTTGGTGGCATGTGGGACCCAGGGTGGTTAGTCCGAACATCTCCAGTTCCCAAGGCCAAGGCTCCGTCCCCGTCCCTACAGGCTCACCTGGGAATCCCCACCCCCACCCCTGGAGTGGGGGTGGGGGAGCTTTGCGTTGATGGTGGAGGGCGCTTGTTGAACTCCCTTGGTCTTTGTAGCCTGGCTTCCACCATAGGACTTCCCAAGACCAAAGCACAATGCTTAGTGTCTTCCGGTCTAGATGTCCAAGTTGTTTTCATCGTCTGCTCATGCGTTAGTTTGTTAGATTTTATTTTTATTTAGTCCCCCACTGAACAAGCTGTGAGGTTACTTTTAAAAACAAAATTTGAAGTTGCGACGGTCATAGGGATATGTTTAAAAGTTGTCTTTGGTTGTGATATTGGTGATGTTAGGCTGAGTCTGGACTCCATACACCTCCCTCCTGCCAGCTCACTGCATACCTCCAGCCCGCTCCCCCCAACCGCCTCGCCTCCACCCACTGCACAGCTTCATGTCAGAGCTGGCCTCCTCGGATGGACGGACGAGTCACAGAGAATGCTGAGGGCTCCTGCTCAGCTCCCCTCAAATGGGCTCCCTGTGAGGAAGGTCGGCCAGGACAGGGAGTGCCATCCCAGCACACTGATCACTGTTGGGACAAGGACACGTCTGCCGAGTAGCACATTTTGAAGTTACTTGTTGTGAGGAGAGAACCCGAGTTCCTAGATATGGCCGCTCCACGTGAATGGCTTTGTCTTTGAACCAATCAGCTATTCCGAACTTGTCTAATTCTGAATTGAGTAACTTTCCCCAACATTTTATTTTGTACAATTTCAAGCCCGAAGAGAACTTTGAGGAACAGGACAGGTAACACTGTGCACTCTGCTCCTGGGTCCACCGCTGTCCCCGTGCGTGTCCCATGTAAACCGAAGGCCATGTCCCTCCCGCCCCTGGTACTTAAGGATGCACATCCTCAGAGCAAGGACATGCCCTTCAGGATAGCGTCCCTTCATCCTCCTCAGGGAACGTGCCACCAATACCCCAGGTCTCACGTCCAGCCTTGTTCAGGTTTCCCCAGTTGTCCCAAGAATGTGATGTATAGACACCCCATCCCCGCTCAGATCTAATGAAAAACAACACAGTGCATTTGGCTGTTATTCTTATTTTTGTATAGTTTTTAAATAAATAAACCTCTTATTAACTGAATTAGAAACTATAACTAGCTAATATTTAATAGGTGTTTCCATTTTGGTCATCAGTTAATAGCTAAGAAAGGGTTTGTTCTCCACTTGCGCACTTGAAAGCAGCTGGGAGCTGTTTTATGTCCCACAGGGGTTGAACTTCTGAGAGCTGGTCCCCACGGGTCCCCGTGGAGAAGGGTCCAGTGGCCATGCAGCCTGGGCCCACACCAGAGGGTGCTGCTCTTTCGGGGAGAGGCAGCTCCTCCCAGGGGAGCTGCTGACAGGGCTGTAGGAAGGGGCCCCTTCTAACTGTGCAGTGAGTCTGCCCCTCGCTCTACAAGAACCGGGCGTCAGCCAGGCCCTCAGAGCCAAGGAACACAGCTAACTGCCAGGTGACTGGTACCTGGAGCCAAGCACAGCCGCGGCCGGCTCAGGGCACTTCCTCACAGCTTTGCTGCAGTGACGCATGGGGAGTGCGGATGCGATCGTTTTCTCCATCTCACCCAAGGGTCGCCATGGCCGGGACACTGTCCGTGGACAGGATTACCAGTGGGCCCCTCTCAGGAAGGGCCCTGTTTCAAAACTGGGGTGTGGGGTGACCCCAGCCTGGGCCTGCAGCAGAGACGTGGGGTGGGTCATGGAGCAGTGGAGCTGGGAGAGTCGGCCAAGGCCAGCTGACCTGGGGCTGGACGCTAGGAAATGCTGTGAATGGAATCTTGCACACGTGCTCAGAAGTCGTCACAATGGCCATGCAGAACCGAGTGCAAAATCGAGCAAGTCCCCCGACGGAAGACGCTGACTGTCCCACCGCAGACCCTGCCAGTGCACTTCATTGCTCGATGCCAGTCGGCACCCTCCTCTTCCATCCGATATTTGCATCCACAAGGTGTCTGGAAACATCCTCTTTCAATATAGATTCCGTGTGTTAAAGTACAGAGGGATGCGTCCTGCTTACAAGCCAGCCGGTGAGGCTTCTACTGAATGGTCGCCCAGAAGAGTCCCTCTGAGGGTAGAAGCAGGTGGTCACATGGGCCACGGTCATGGGGGCAGCGTGCAGCCCTGTAGGGAGGGGCTCAAGGACAGACTGTGGCACCAGGAGGCCACCACCATTTACATGCTGACCTCAAACAAGAAAGTTGGCTTCTTGGAACCTCAATTTCCTCAAAAAAAGAGAATGATGCTGTCTCAGGATGTTGTACAAATGAAGGCTAGAGGGAAGGGGTGAGCGTGGCCCAGGACGCCTCCGTTCATGGCCCTGGCTCCCACAGGCCTGGGGGAGACCTGGCCCTCACTTTGCAGGGCCCAGGGCTGATGGTCTCTTCCCAGGGCTGTGTGTCCACCTCTGAGTGTCAAGGGTTGGAAAAGACAAGACTCCCAGCCTTGGGGTCCTACAGAATCCTACGAAGGCAGTTTGAGGACAACATTGACCTTGTCAGTTGGCCTTCCCATGAGACACCTGTGTGGTTGTGCACATGGCCCCTCGGTTGCCATCAGACACCCAGCTCATGGCTCCTGATGGGGGGTGGGGGCTTCCTGGTACCGGGGCTCCCCAGTTCCTTGCCTGATGCGTTTGGTTTCCATAAGAAAGTTCTGTACATCTCAGAGCTTAACATTTTCGGAGTTAGAGCTTGCTCTTGGGCAATGGAATGAGGACTGCCCAAACGACTTTCCAGCTCTTCGGGTAAAATGAACAGATGCCGATTAAAGCATTCTTCTGTGACATGACAAGGCCCTCACATCCCCCTCCCCCGCCTCACTGCAGAAGCAAAGTAAATAATTCCAGATCTCTCCAGGCAGCAGGGAATGCCAGCAGCCTCACTGAGGCCCAGGCCACCAGCACACAGTGAGTCCTCAACTGAGGCTGCCCTTAGGGCGCTCCCACGGTCCATGTCCTGCCGACAGTAGCCCCCGCCATCAGCAGTGTCCCCTGCTCCCTGGGCCTGTGTCTTGACCTGGGCCCCGGCGCGGATGCTCCTTCATTACTGCACGGGCGCGGGGCTTTGCAGGGTGCTGTCGTGAGGATGGGAGGACTCTGCAGCCACATCTATATTTGTCTGCCTGCCATCATCTGTGTCACGGTGGCAGGAAGGGCAGGGCCCTCGACGGTCACAGGCCAGGGCTCCCATCCCGCCTCTGCCACTGGGTGCCACATCACTTTAATTTGGTACTGAATGCTTTTTGCCACATCTTAGTTTTCCCGTGAGTTAGGGGGGAAGGAACCTGTCCTTACTGAATGGCTGTTGGTCTAAGTGAGGTCACGCTTGTGGAGTGGCTGCTCAGTGAATGCGTGTTCCCTCCCTGCAGCTCAGAGGCTGACGGGGTTAGCGGGACCCTGCAGAAGAAGGCGCCTTCCTTGTGCCCCCGAGGACCCTGCCGCACTCGGGCAGGGAGGCTCCGCAGGCGGAAGGTGCCAGCCTGGCCTGAGGCTCCTCATTTTAGAGGTGCAGAGCCCCGCCCAGGGGCCCCTCCTTTTCACCACAATTGGCCCACGCATCAGTGACTTCGAGAAGCCACTGTGTCCCCGTGAGTTGAGCATGTCCTCACTTCCTTTTGTCGATTGAATGTTGGGCACCCCACTTTTGGGGAGCCCCTTGCCAGTGGGGAAGAGATAGAAGGAAGAGCCTTGGTGGAGAAGAGACAGCCCTTCCTAGCGCTTGTCAGCTTCACGGGGGAACTGGAGCACACGGGGGTGTGCTCCAGGGAGCACGCGCAGGAAGACAAACCAGGTGGAGCCGTTTACCCGGGCGACCTGGAGCGAGCCAGGCAGAGCTGAACATGAGGGGTATGCAGCTGGGGCAGCTGGGTTTTCAGGACTTGCTCCGAGGGGCCTATTCCAGAAAGGGATTTAAATTCAAATGTCCTGCCAGGTTTCGAAGCATCAGTTAATTTCCCTCCTTTTCTATTTGGCTCTAAATTCTGAGTCTCTGCTGCACGCGGCGTCTGTGGACGTGTTGGGGATCAGCCTCATGGAGGCGATCAACAGTCTGACGGAGAACTTCACAGTACATTCCTGATGAAGCAAAAGCCGTTTTTGACCGAGCCAGATGGGGACTGGAGGGCAGAAGCGGATGACTCAATCCCGGAAAGTACCTCTGGTGGCACCACGTTCGGCCCCTAATTGATCTGCTTTCGCAAGGAAAAGGAAATGAACCTCCAGTATGTGGTTTTCCTAAGGAAACCTGTGAGTTCCCACGCAGGAGCCACGGTGCTGGATGGGCCAGCGTGGGGCCCCTGCTCTGCCGGGAACACGGTGCTGACATTTACTAGAAACTGACTTTCAAATAAACACCTGGCACCTGCGGGCCCTCCTCCAGGCGTCGGGAATACACCCTCCCCTCTCTGCCCTCCCTCTTCCTCAGAGAGGTGGGTCAGCTTGGAGACAGGGGCTCCACCCACATCCAGCACAGGTGTCCCCGACGTGCTGCACCCAGGGGAAACGTCCTGGCCAGTCAAGAGACCAAAGCCACAGGCTCCATTCAAGCTTTGGAATCCAGGCCTAATCAAACCGTTCCTGCCTGTGACTGGTTACCCTCCACCGTCCACCGTCCACCATCCACCGTCCATGCATAAACACAAGGCGAGTTGTTAAACACATACACAGGTGCTGACACTATGTTTTAGATTTTCTGATAGCTTCTGAACTGGCCTTCTTGAGGAGAGCTTAGTGTGAGTGTGAGTGTGTGTGTGTGTGTGAGAGCGTGTGTATGTGAGTGTGAGTGTGTGACTGTGTGTGTGGGGGAGAGCGTGTGCGTGAGTGAGTGAGTGTGAATGTGTGTGTGTGAGTGTGAGTGTGTGTGTGAGAGTGTGAGTGTGTGTGTGTGGGAGAGCGTGTGTGTGAGTGAGTGAGTGTGAGTGTGAGTGTGAGTGTGTGTGTGAGAGTGTGTGCACATGCACATGCTCACTCCAGCTTTCCTGGTGTCCTGAGCTCCGTATACCTAGCTATCGGCTGACCTGTGTTGTAAAGATGGAGTGTTGAGGCGACATGAGCGCAAGGGTGCATAGACAGGAGTTGCTGTAACTCTCGGCAGAGACTAAATGCTCTCCCGGCTGTCCCCAGGCCCGGGGTTACATCAATAGCTCTGATGACATGGCTGCCTCCTGCAAGTAAATGCACAAGGACTCACCCTCCGATGGCATGGGGACCCTCTGGGTGGCAGAGCACTGCCCTGCTGCTGGGGAAGAGGCACCTGTGTGTGCTGACTTACAACATCTGTGGGGGCTAAGTGTCTGCCGTCCCTCCCAGTGGCCCTGTGGGGTTGTCATCAGCTCCATTTTACAGAGGAGCCAGCCCTGCAGTCTGCCAGCCCAGCCGGAAGCTCTCAGAGCCTGCCCTCCTTGTCTGTGAAATGGGGAGTCAGCATTGCCTGGCTTATGGGGCGGTTAGGACGACGCTACACCTGGGGTATCGTGTCAGCAGGTCTGGCATGGCGTGTCACACAGAACATGTGAGCTGTTGGTGCTTTTGCCTTTGTGACAGTGTCTGGGGATTTGACCCAAGAGCCAAAGTGGGAGCCCACATGACCCCACTTAAGGTGGCCCTGTTCGCATGTAACAAGCAGCACATGCAGCTCAGGTGACTGGAGGGAGGGTGCAGAGGCAGGAGATGATGCCACAGGCTGCCCAGGTGCCCAGGAAGAAGCTTCGTGCAATGGAGCGCTTCCTCCTCACCCAGCAGTGCTAACCAGGGTGGCGCTAAGTACCACCCAGGACGGCAGTCTCGAGCCCCGGGGCTGGTGGTGTTCCTGCCCCACCGTCAGTAGCGCCCGTGGGGCTGCCAGGGCCTGACCCCAGCGCTGCCTGGAAGGGGCTGGGACTGAGGCAGGAGCCGAGGCTGCTCAGGTGTGTTCAATGCTGGTCTTTTCCTTCGCTGGGAAGTGGCCCTTTTTACTTAACTCTTCTACGAAAAGTTCCCGAAGGGCAAGGCTCCCGTGCCAATCAGACGAGGAGCCACAGCTATTGGAGGAAAAGAGCGGCCCACAGGGCAGAACCCGCCTGGCAGCCTCTGGAAGCATCTGCGAGGTTAGACATGGAGGAATGCTAAGCCGGGTCCCCAAGAGGCCAGCAGAGTCTGTGGAGTGACAACTCTGACACTTGGGTGCCACCGTGGACGTGCCTGTCTGCTGTCTCCTGCAGGATTCAGACTGTTTAGATCAGAATTACCAGCAGCTTTGAGTTTCTGTTTCCTGTTGGTGAACCGAAAATGAAGCCTCAAAAAAGAATTCTCCTGGGAGAATCTGGGGAAAATAAGAGGGGTTGGGGGGCAGGATAAATGGGTCCCCGCTGGTGCCACACTGAAGGTAACAGCCGGGAAAGGGGTTTTACTTGCAGCCGGGAGGTGTGGAAGGCCGTGTGGGCGAAAAGTGTGCGTTCAGCAGAAGCCAGCAGGCTGCCGTGGAATAGTTTTAAATGCCTTTCCCCTCATAACCAGATTATTCAGTGCAATGTCATTTGCTGCCACTGACATTTTCTTTAAAGTCATAAAGGCCTACATAGTAATAAAAGGGCTCGGAATAAAATTAGGAATATCATGTATAAATTATCTTTAACCTTAGCTTCATTTGGACTGTGACTTTTTAGACCTGATCAATTTTCATGAAACTATCCACATAAAACTGTGAAAAAATATTTGATCCCTGGCTCTTGTGAAGGCAGCGGTAATCGGGCTCCGCTTTGCTTCTGGTTAATGGTGCTGTTGGTGCCAGTCTCTGCGGGCGACGCGGGAAAGCAGGGGATAATTTTGAAATTTAATGTAATTTCCCAGGGCATTGTTAGGGAAAACATCTCTGCCAATATGCATATTTTATATAAGTGCTGTGTAGTCAAGGACATTCGGCAACTTACGACATTTTCTGCTTAGCTGGAGAAGCATTCACTACAGGAAGAGGGCTTCCCAGCTTTGCTAAGGGTAAATTGGTTGGGTGCCGTTGTGGCATCATTTTTCCTCCTCAGATGCTTTGCACCACCTGCCTCCCTGCAGAGCCACCGGGTGGCCAGGAAGTGGGTGGGAAGCGAGGCCAGGAAGCCCCGCCCTGTCCTGAGCTGTGGGGCGTGGCCTGGTTGCCTGGATGGGACAAATGGAAACTGTGGTGATTCATGGGGGTTTGGACCCCCAACAAGGGCTCTTTAAGTCATATTTCTTTCTACAGAAAGACAGCTAGTGTTTCCTCAACTCTGGGTGAAATAACATCTTAGAAGCCTCCCCGCAGGTGGGAAGGCCTCCGGTGCCCACGGGAAGAGCTCTCTGTCATTAATTCCTCCGTTCGGGAGGGCGCACTGGCCCTTCTGGACCCTTTCTCAGGGTCCCAGAATTCCGGTCAGTCCTCGGGCTCGCTCAGCTCTCCCGTCCACATGTGGGGTTGCTCACAGTGAGTGGGGCCCGGAGTGGACCCTGCAGCCCCTCACCCTGCCCTCAGGGGCTGCAGCTGGGCAAGGACAGCTGCCTGGCAGACCCCACTCTCTCCTTCCCGGGCTTAACGCTGTGACTGGGCCCGCGGAGTCCGAGGTCACCAAGTACAAAGCAAATGGAATATTAGCCATTAGTCCCCTCGTAATCTGGACATTACGTTTATAGACCTTTCATCCAGACAGTTCCCTTAGGGCATTTGCAAATTTAACAACCTGTGGCCGAGAATCCGGCAACCTCTCAGGTGAGCAATCGTGACCGCTGAACCGTGCCAGCTCCCATGTCCCAGCAGGAGGTGCTGGGGCCCAAGTTCACAGCGGGGTCTTCCATCAGCCCTGGGAACCTTCCAGAGGCCCAGCCTCAGCCCCTCAGCCTGTAGTGGAGACAAGACCATGATTACCTGTCCCAGGAAAACAGGAAGACGTCCAAACCCTGCACCCCGGCGTAGACACCCTTCTCTGTGCTTGAGCCTCTGGGGTGATTGGAGTGACCTAATCCAGGCAGAATGTGGCAAGGCCCTGTTCCCTGTGGCTGCTGGGAAGCTCCGTCCACCAATGGCGTCTGCCGCAGGTGAAAGGTGAGGTGTGCTTGCCGTCCTGAGAGGCACTCCTTTGAAAGAATGGTCCACGCCGTGTAGGCCGAGGAAGCCATGCTCAGTGTGTGTTGGGAGAAAGGGAGTGGGGTGTGGCTGAGAGTGTGGGTGAACGGCTGTCCTCAACACCCCTGCACTCCCCCAGCTTGGATTATACGTGGCTGGGGGTCCTCTGGGATCCCCCCACTGAATCAGCAGAATTCCAAACGGATTTCTTTAGGGGGTTTTTCATTAAAAGATACCTCGGTATACAAAGCAGCAGCTTAAAAGTCTTCCTGCACCCCGCCCTTAGGTGTAAAGGACACCATAGGAGTCTTGCCAATATGCAATGAGGGGATGGAGCCCAGGGGTCCCCCGGGCCCTTCCCTGCGTCTGTCAGAGTCAAAGCTCTGCTGTGCCCTGGGCCATGTGCAGTGGTCACAACCCCTAAGCACAGGCATTTAGACACGTTTGTGCACACTCACATTCACCTGCCTTTACCTGAGGCCGAGTGTAGCGGCCAATCCCTGGACAAGATTGCAGGGAGGGAGCTGCCCCTCCCAGGCGCTGGCACTGCCAGAGATGCCAGCCTCTCCTGGAGGCATGACGGCGCCCACAGGCCTGTCCTTGAGGGGTGCCTGGGACACAGGCCTGTGCACACATGCTCGGGTGGGTTGGGGGGACGCTGTCATACATAGGCCACTGCTAACGCAGGCCTGACAGCCTGGCAGGTGGGCTGTGAGCTAGGAGCTGGTGGGCCAAGGCTCATAAAGTACTTTTCCAAGTAGCAGTTGGGGAAACTGAGGTCCAGGGGGACGTGGTCCCCAAGGAGGAGGAAATGGCAGTGGTGCTGGGTGGGGAGACCAAGCCAGTGCAAGGCTGGGGGACATTCGGTGATTCTCATGGCAGCAGGCACAGGGGACATGTGGGAGGGACCGCCACCCCGAGGCCAGAGCGCTGTTGCTCCTCCAGCCTCCTCTGCTCCCTCCAGGAGGGCTGGCTGCGTGCCGCCGCAGGCTGCATTTTCCCCGCCTCTGACTAGCTGCTCTCTAGCCAGCTCCGTGGCCAGTAACTGTAGGCGGAGGGAGGGCATGGGGCACAGCTACCGGGGTTCAGTCAGGACCCCAGACTTCCCGGCTCTGCCCTGAGCACATGACTGAGACCCAAGCCCTCCACTTCCTTACCATAAAATAGGAAGCCAGTTTTTCCTGGAACCATGAATGAGCCAGAACCCACTGGCAACAGGGGGGTAACGATAGTGACCGTTTGTGGGTCCCAGTCATTCTGTTATCCACCAAGAGCCACTGCCTTATTCATAATAATTCTCCCTTTGACAAAGGAAGCTGACTTTTGCAGCCCAGTTGGGACAGGACCACCCCTGTGCAACCCTGTGTGTCACTCCCCTGCCTGTCCTGGCGGAAGTGGCTAGAGGGAAGGGACGCTCCCCGTGTTCGGGGCCAGCGCGTCCCCAGGCGGTTTGGGCCGAGACTTGGCGGACTTCCTAACAGAAGCCTGCAGACCACTCCGAGTGGGTGCTGCTGGCTCCTCCCCCCAGGACGCAAGAGCATCCAAGCGACCTGGGTGGCAACTTACGTTCTGGATTTAATCGTCCTTGAAGTTGCTACATTCTGGGGAGGCATTTCCTGAAGCTTGGGCTGTCCTTGGAAAGGGGACCCCACACTCCACATCGCTGTGATTAATAAAAGATGCAGGCCCCTCCACGAATCCCCCACATGCTTGCAAACCCATCCAGCATGTCTGACTCACCAGATGAGGCCGCTGAGCCTGGGGAAGCCGCCTGGTCCTGGCTCTGAATTCACGCTTCTCTTCCTGCTCTGCTGGGGGCCCCCAACTTGGGTGGAGTCTCCCTGGGAGCCCAGAGGAGCTTGCTGGTGCTACATGTCCCCAAAGGCTAGCCTGGTCAGATCAAGTCCAGTGTCTTGGCGTGCCATTCTGGTCCCTTGCTGCCGGCTGCAGCCCATCTCCCTGCTCACAGCCAACCCATCAAGCCTCCTCTGACCCTCTTCTGTGCAGGTCCCAGCCCAGGGGGTCTCAGCCATCACAGGATGGGCCTGAGGACTATGCGGGGCTCCTAAAGACTGAGGTCATGAATGCAGGAATGTCACCATTGTCATTGGTGGGCAGGGAGTTTGTAATCTTATTCTCTTTCTGCAACTGACACACAAGTGACCTCAGACCGCTGTGTTCCCTCGGCCTCAGCTCCACCTTCCCTGACTGAGAAGCGCCAGGCTGGGCTCCCTGGACTCAGGGCCCCTGGAGTTAGGCTCTGATCAGTAGGCCAGGGTGACCCCCTGAGGCCCTGGGGGCATGAGTGGGCAGTTGAGTGAGTGGGGTGCACACCTCACCTCCCAATTTGGCTGCGCGTGGAGCCCTCGACCTGTGCATTCTCTGGGAATGGCTGCTTCTCTGGTTGCTTGTTTGGTCTGAGGCCCCCAGTCAGTTGCCCTGTCTCTAGTCCTGCCACCTTCTCCTCTTGTCCCTCCATTCATTCAGGCACAGGCTCTCCGAGTAGACCTGGGCCAGAACCTCGAGGGGTCCAGGTATTACCACAGCGCTGAGTTTCCAAGCCCCAGTAAGTAGTGGTCAGTCAAGGGCTTCCGGGGAAGTTGACATTGAAGCTCAACCTGAAGGCTGTGTGAAGGTCACCTGACAATGGGGGCACGGGGAGGCTGCCATGGTCGGACTGTAAGGAGAGGGACCTGGCAGCACCTCTAGATGGAGAGAGGAGACTGGACAGGTCTGAGCAACTGCAGGGACCGGCATGGCGGGGCCAGGTCCAGGAGGCGTGGGGTGGGCTTTCAGGCATGAAAGGAGGCTGGACTTTGTCCCTGGAACCCAAAGTGCCCCTTGGGTATATTTCCTGGATTCCCTTCCTTCTCATCGTGGGTTCAGCAGCTGCAGCGTCCTCTGCCAGACCAGCGGGGGTTCCTCTCCTTCTCACGGGTCCACTGGCCTCAGGAGCCCCACACCCTGGGCCATCTCCCCACTGCTCTGTCCTCTCTGGGGGCAGACACATTCACACTACCTCCTGCCCCTGGGGACAGAGCTGCACAGGGGCGAGCGCGCCGAGCTGGCCCGTGAGGAGCAGGGGTTCTGCCACGGAGTCGAGCTTCCGCCTGTGCTTTCTGAGGCCGCCCCAGCTCGGAAGCAGAATGAGTCACTGTTTCATCCCGCAGCTGGGGACCCCACTGGATGACAGTTACCCATCTGCCTGTCAGCCCCTTGATCCAATCCCACGTCTTCCCCGTCCTCATCCAGAGAGTGCCACCCGTCTGGCATCGAGCAAACACTTGTGGAGTTTGCTAAGTGGTACATAGACTGTGCTGAATAATTGCTCTTTGGACTGGGGGTGATGAACCCTGGGCTCCCCCTCAGAAATACCTCCCCAAAACACAGTGTCCTGGCCACACCCTCAACTGAAGGCTGAGGCCTGGGCTGGTTTTGAGAAGGTTGTGCTGACCCGGTGGGAGAAGTTCTCGTTGTTATAAGCCAAACCTTTCAGAAATAGGATTCCTTGTTTCAGGTGGGAGGGACCACTGTGTGACGGCGCTCGCTTCTCCCTGCTGCCTGGGCTTTAAACACCGGTCACTGGCCAGTGACTTTTCTGGGAGACACAGTGACATCATCAACCAAGATGGGGTCATAGCAGAGAAATAAAAGCCATGTTAATTTCAAGGTCCATTAAAACTCTAGTTTTAAAAAAATCAATATTTTTGAACATAAATGGAAAAAAATTGGTAGGAGACGAAATTCTATTTGCAGCTTTTAAGTCTATGACAAGCAGGGGATGAAAATATTGGCAGCCCCTCCCCCCAACACCTTTGCGTATTCGTGTACTTGATAATCTCCCTCGGAAATGCTATGCACAGCGCAGGTGATGTAAGATAATTGCTTAGTGAAGCAAACTGATGGTGCAGGCACTGGATTCTGAGGGAAAGTCCACTGATGCCAACAGGAACGTCTGGTACCTTGGAGCCGGTGTCACGTCTGCCAGGGAGCACCTGCCCTGCAGAGAGGACATCGACCGGTGCCCAACCGTCTTGTGGGTTTTGCCATTCTTCCCACAATGGTCAAATAACACCTTGGAGGGATAGAAAATCAGTGCTGCACCAGAAAAGCAAACCAACAAAAAGCTTGGCATCCTGGAGGGCTTCCATCTGTACAGATGAAAAGTGTTGTAAAGCTTCTGTACGGTTTGGAGAGTCCTTTACTGCATACGTTTGGTAGTTGGTTGGTGGAGGATTTCCTTCTGGGATAGGGGCACACAGCTGAGTAAGGGGGGCTCTGATCCACACCCTTTGGCGGCCCAGCTCACCCGCCAGGTACCAGTAAGAACCCAGGACCGTGCCGTCTCGGGTCGGCCAGCAGAGGAGGCGTTCATTCCTCTGTACTATTCACAACCTCGGAGTTTGGAGTTGAGACTCAAAACACCTCTTTAAAAAACTGACTTTGCATCATCCAGCTTTTCTTTCCTTTTGGAGTGGAAAAAAGGTGCATTTACTTAAATAAATCCCAAAACCAATTCAGGTATTTAACAGTTTACATCATTAATACTTATTCTTAAAGTAACTCCTTAAATGTGTCCCACCAGCGGCCACATCGTGTCAGTGGAAAGAAGACACTAATGACCAGCCAAGGCCGAGTGCGGTCTTGCTGGTCACACATGACATCGCCATGGGCTTCCTACCCCTGCTGGTGTTCTGGCACCAAGGCCTTTCCCAGGGCCGGGGTCTCAGGATGCTTCCAGGAGCCTCCGCCCTCCTCTGACAGGCGGCCTCCACTCAGAAACTTGTGTTTTCATCCAAACCATCCTACCACTGTGGGACTAGATGGGCGTTTTGCCTGTAGAGGCTCCGTTCCATGCAGTTTGTGTCCAGAAGAATGAACCAAGGTCCAATGTCACTGCTCACCAAGCTGGGAGAAGGCACTGCCATCACTTTCGGGCGTATTTTATGTTTTGGCCAAGATTTCGGGTTGCCTGTACTCTGGAGGGACCCCTGGGACCTAACTGATCCAGGCTGAGCTGACTCGGGCCCCAGGAGACCTGGCGTCCCCGGCAGCTCTCCCTCTAGGAAGTGTCCCCAGCTGAGATGGGGGTTCCTCCAGCGGCGCGTTGGTGAGCCAAGGGCGGCAGGTTCCAGAGCCCTGCTCATTACTGGTCTGAGCGGGTGTGCCCCTCTTTGAGTCACCCCTGCCTTTTCTACCTGTGTCAGCGTTGTGGTTCCCGGGGACTGCAGACGCCCGAGTCCTCTCTCTCTCTCTCAGTGGTTTTGCCTCTCCATCATGCATCTGTATAGGTCAGAGCCTCCCATCTTTTCAGTGCGGCTCGCCCACACATCTTTTTAATCAGGAGAATTTGGGTTTGGTTTTCTTTGGAATTTTGCTTTTGTCACCAACAGTATCAATAGCTGACTGTCCAGGGCAAGGCTGGGTCAGCCCTGATGCCAGGAATAGTCGGTGTGGACACGCAAGGGACAGGAGACGCTAACTCTCCAATCCGTCCGACCCCACCCCACCCCACTCAGAAGGGAGAAGTCCCCACTTTCTTAGGTTTTCTTTAAGGCTTGCCTCAGAAACTTTGGCGGAGAAGGGACATTTCGGCAAAGCTTAGGTTTTCAAGAGCAGATGTTTTTGAACAAGTCCCTCCAAATAGTAATCCTGAACTCTGATAATTAGGTGCAGATGATAAGATTTCATGTAAGAAACCAGTATATTTCACCAGCCTTGAATTTCACTATCTGGGTTTTAGTCAGACCGAATCCTGGCATTTCTCTGTACTCAGGTCCCTTCTGAAGTCAGTGAGACACCGCCGACAAAGCGGGAAACCAAAGATAAAAAGAAAAGGCTGATTTTCAAAGCCAAACTATGTCTGTGTCTACGGGATGAAAACCAAAGTTTAGAGAGCAAGTAAGCAGTGTGTGCGGGTGGGGACGGGATTTTCCTAATCTGGGAAGCTGGTGCAGGCCCAGGAAACATTTCAGTAGATGCTAATGTATAACCCGTCACATCCGCGCTCACGTCCTATGGCTGCTTGCGGCCCCAGGCCCCAGCCTGCTCTGACATCCAGCCAGGACTAGGCAAAGGCGAGCATACAGCCAGGTCACACAGCATGGCTCAGAAGAGGCTCCTTTCCGTGAGCTCACTTTCCCTCTTCCTTGTAGCTATTTATTTTTACTTGAAAGATGTATCTTCCCCCAAAAGCCTGAAAACCCTTCCCAGGTATTTACAGCCCGGGCTGCATCCCGTCTGTGTCCCCCACCCCCATGCCTGACGTTCACAGGAAAGGAAATGGGCAGAGACGGGTACTGCTGGGTTACACGGGACAGCAGCCCTGAGAAACCGTATGGTGGTGACAATTGCCCTTTTACAGGCAGGGGACCTGTAGCTCCAAGAGCATCAGTGACCCGGGTGCTGACTGGTAGCGTGAGATCTGGATATTTCGGAGGACCTCAGAGATCGGCCCTTGCCCCAGGCCTCCTGCGAGTTCATGGCAGGCCTGTGGTGGTCTCAGGCCTGGCTCCTAGGTGGCTCCCGCCTTCTCTCTTCCAGTGCACGAGGGATCCGAAACTCCAGGAAACCAGCGGGACAGCCTCCCACTGCCTAGTAATGAAACAGTTATCAGGGCGTCTTCCTGTTAGATGACGTGTCCCGGGAGGGCGGGGTGAGGTCGTGTGTGAGCAATAGCTACACCTGGGAACCCTTCCCGGGGGACAGCACCAACAGGGCACTGCGGAAATGTTGGCTGAATGAAGGGAGGGTGAGCGGCAGGTGGCGAAGGTGGCAGGAGGCAGCCAGATGTCCCTCACAGGCCCCAGGCAGGGCCCAGGCCAGCTGTGGCTCAGGGGTCCTAAGTATAGGAGAGACCCCTCTGTGCACCCCTTCCTTATGCCGAGCATGGGCGTGCCAGATCCGCATGATGTCCCGAATGTGTCCCCAGGAATGAGATGTTCCCTTCAAAGTCACCACCTTTGCCTGGTGTTACACCATCTCTCTGATCTCAGAACAACAAGCTTGACTTCACAAACCAAGGAGGAGAAGAAGCAACCCAGCCAAATCTGAGGCTCATTACTCATAGAAACTAATTTTTAAACACACAACTCTAGCATAAATTTACATATAAAGAAGGATCTTGGTTGGAAAAAAATCCTGTTATGATAACATTGTGGTTGGTACACAAAACCACAGGAGGCACATATGCGCAAGTTATGCTTGTTCAGCAACCATAACGGCCCAGCTAATGCCTAAGCAGACAGACGGGTGGTTGGAATGGTGTGGGGAAGACCCCATGTCTTCCAGCACGAGTGGGGAGGTGGTCACTCAGCCCTCCCGGGGAGGGGGATTATCAAACGGGTGACAGTGAATTCTGAGCACTCCGGCTCTGCACTTGGAGATTACTTGTGTCCACCATCAGTGTGTTTCCATCCTGCTTGCCTTTGTCATGATGGATACACCCATGAACTCTGCAGAGTTAGTGGCAGAAATGCATGCTCTGCCCCTCTGGATAGCAGGGCTGGGGACTAGAGCCTGATGGAAGCCACTGTGGTGTGCACTGTGACAGCCACCGCAGAAGGCCCTCGAAGGTCCCGAGACAATGTGACCGGGGTAAGGCCAGGGGATGGCTTCTGTTCTCAGCTGGGGACAAGCTCTGGAAAGTAGGGCTCAGCAGAATGAGCTGTCAACACCAGGAGGATGACGAGGAAGCCCAGTGTGTATCTGGGTGAGCTTCTCTCAAATTATTCCTCCCTAGGTGCCCCCTCACTCAGTTCTTCAGCAGTTTCCATGGCCGTGGAGGTGAACTCTGAGCAGCATTCAGTGCTGTGACCACCTACTGCTGAAACGAGGCTGTGTGGCAAACATTCTTCCCAGTGACTTCGTAAACTCACCCCGCTCTGTGCATGATGGATGGAATCTCACAGGGAAGGTGCCCAAATAGCCACTTTCGTACTCGGAGGTGTGAGAAGGGGGCTCTCTGCACCCTCATGGGCTGGGAAGGTGAGAGGAAGCACACCCCCTGCTCTCAGGGTGGCTGAGCCACCCAAGGCCACCACAGTGCCCCTCCTGTGGACAGCAGGCAGCCTGGGGTGCAGGGTGGGACTCTGACATCTCCCGAAATAGCCCATGTCTGGCCCACACACTCGGAACCTCAGTTCCGACATCTATTTTTTTAACGTCTCCAGCTACAGATCAAGCATAGGCTGCACATGGGACAAAGAGAGAAAAGCAAAGAAAGGCCTTCACCTCAACATGCTTACATACAAACGCCCATCCCCAGCCGCCCCTTATTAGTAAAGAATGCGATAAACTTTCATTTTGATTCCACCCTTGGATTTCTGAAGGGTTTCCCCAAAAGGAGTGTCACAAATGACAGATGGCTTCATCGTGGAGAATGTTAATCAGCAGCTCCACGCTGTCTGCCTTCTCTGTGGCTGCCACTTGTGACCCGGTGCTGTGGTCTGAGTTTGTGCTGACATTTAGCCACTGCCTTCTTCTTTCTTCTCTGCAGCTCACCCCCCAGTGGGGAGAGATGGCAGACCTGTACCTGGATAACCTCAATCAGCCCATAAATACTCTCACACTGGCCCACGTATCTCCTTAATATTATTACGATGTTAAAATGTGTCTTTCTTCCCCGTTTCATAGCACTTTTCTACAGCACAGAGCTTGTTGGTGTGTGTAGAGGAATGAGTGGAGGTGGGCAGCCGTGGGCTGTGTCTCATCCTTGTAAGGGCCGTGGGTTAGAAGAAACGGGATGAGGTGTGTGATTCCATTCACCAAAATGGCTGAATCAACATCTAATGGATCACGGTGAATGCAGGGGCCGCTTAGGAAACGGCCCCTGACGTACCTCCACTGTGGCCTTCAAAGTGTTGCTTCTGGGGAGCAGGTGGGGGGCTCCTAGAAGGTGTATCTTGGAGAGGAATGGGTAAGGTATCACTGAAGAATAATTTCCATGCTCAGGTATTTATGCCTAATGGGTGGGCTTATTTTAACATTAAGCCCAGTCTCGGCTTGGGCTCCCCATTAATGATGGAAGGGCCACCGCATAGAACCATCTGGAAGAATCTGGAATAGTCTCAGGCTCAGAGATGTGCTCCTCCCCTGCTTCTGCTGAAGCACTCTGATCATAAGCTTACTATGTAAGCCTACCACAGGGTACTGTTAAATGAGTATTTTCTAGGTGTAGGACAATGTGAAATTTTAGAAAATCAGGAGTGAAAAGAATTAAATTCACCCATTACTGCGCTATTCAGAGATAAGCCCTATAAATATTCTGATACTTCCCCACATATCTTCTTAATGTTATAATTTTAAGATCCGTCTTTCTTTCCCCTTTTACAGTAAAAGTTTGAAAGGCACAGACTTGCTTGTGTATGTATGCCCATAAATACTATGTCACAGGAATGAGTGGAGGTGCCGTTGGTTCTCATCAGTCTTTTGCTCACCAAGTCTGCTAAGGTTTTGGGGATGTCAGCTTTAGAAAAATGCACAGCTACAGTGCCAATCGGGTATCATACACCGAAATGCTTCTTAACAGCAGAGTGATAAGTATTGTCTAAATAGTGTTTGCTTAGCTGTTTAGACACACTACTTTGTTTTGTTTCTTTTATTTCAAAGAAACTTAGTATGCAGCCCAAGTTGAAGTCCACTTATCGGTCGCCGGCTCTGTCCCTCAGTGGAATGGTTACATTTATTATGAAAACATTGTCCCACTGTATCACAAGTTAAATTCCTGTGCATTCGGCCCAAGGGTGCAGCCAGGAAAGCATGGTGGGGCCTCGCTGCGTGCGTCCGATCTGATTTTGATCGCTGCGTGGTTTGAGTGTGGTCTCTGGGCCTGTGAGCAAGAGTTTCTCAAACTCCTTCTTGGAATGGGGTGGAGTGCACATAGACAGACACACAAACAGCCTTACAAACATCTTATCTCCAATTCGATGGGGCTGCCACAAAAGCACTGATCTAACATCCTCTGCTGTATAGATATGTTTGGTGAGACAAATGCAAGTGTAGCACATGGAACTGACTTGGGAAATCCTACAGCGCTGATTTCAGCAGTCAGATCTCATACCTCCCTTTCGAGTCTGCGCTCACTGTCGGGATAGATTTGATGCCATTGCCATATTGCTGACCTTATTTTATTTATTTATTTATTTATTTATTTAGCCGAGCCATCCTGCCACCTGTTGGCAGCTCGGCGGCAGCTCAGCTCAGGCCGGGAATCGAACTGGCGACCCTGTTGCTCTGAGCGCACAGTCTTGAGTGAGCTCTTAACCAACTGAGCCACTGGACCAGCCCCAGACCTCTTCACTTAAGAAATATATACAGTGGGGTCACGCCAGCTTCCTGGGGTTCTCTGCTGGCCACATGAATTTTGTACCGTCTGCTCCACCTCCGCAGGCCCTTGTTAAGCCCGGCAGTGCTTGCCCTCTTTTCTTCCTGACTTCTGTCCTGGCTGCCCACCTCTTCTGGGTGGTTTCTGAGGCTCACCAGCTCTGTTCCCCATGCTCTTCCACACCTGGCCCAAGGGTGCAGGTGGTCAGGCTGTTCCCAGGGGAGCAAGATAGGCTCCGGCTGGCTGTGGAGGGCCTCTGCCCTGTTCTGTCTTTTGTGTGAATTAGAATCCTGCAGTTTCCAACCTGCAGGGCCCTTAGAGGCCAGCCAGGAACTTCTGCATTTTTTTAGAAGAGAAAACTGTCAGCCATTGGTTCATTCATAAACACTTACTGAGTGTCCACTGCATGCTAAGACTTGCTCCAAAATCTATGTGGATGAACTAAATGGAACACATCATGAGGTGGGAACTGGAGGGCGCTATCTTTCACTGAGGTCATTTCAGGGGCCTCCTCAAATGCTTACGTTTCCAGGAGTAAGCTTACCTTGCTCTACAAGGGTCATCCAGAGCTGCCCGTCCCCCCAAATGATGCCTTCCCATTCTTTCTGCCCGTGGATAAGCCCTGACTGCCTCCATCTCCAAGGCCAGCTGCCTGGAGAAATAACACACACTTCCCCGCTGGCCTCACTCCCTGCATGTAAGTTACACCACGGGGAGAGGCGAGTCATTTAAATACTTTTTCTCTTTCCTGGGTTTTAGGTTTTCATGTTGCTTTTGCAAAATGCAACAAGGGCCAGGAGGTAGATATAAAGTGCGCATCAAATCCATATACGTCCAGGAGCGATAGTTCAAAGCGGAGACTATCTGGGTTGGGAGAGAAAATAAAGGGGAACTTATGAGATAATGCTCGAGACAGATTGTCAATAGCATGTGGAAAGGCCAGTCCACTTGATCAGCTGGGCTGTTTGGAGCAGAATTTTGATTAAAGAAGACATCCTGGGCAGGGCTGCTGTGGACAGGCCGTCTGAACAATTGCTCAAAATGAATAAATGCGAACATCAGTGCGTGAGCCTGGGGAGACGGCGGGGCTGTGCGGGGAATGGAGGCGGTGCCTCCTCGCTGTCAGCGCAGCTTCCTGTCCCGTTTCGTAGCACTTTTCAACAGCACAGAGCTTGTTTGTGTGAAGAGGAATGAGTGGAGGTGGGCAGCCGTGGGCTGTGTCTCATCCTTGTAAGGGCCGTGGGTTAGAAGAAACGGGATGAAGTTAGCAGAAACTGGTTTGTCTGGACGAGCACACCGGAGTTAGCAATAGAACCCAGGAATCCGAGGGAAAAACAGAAAGCCTTTGACCAACTGCACAACTTGGGAAAACAGGGATTGAGGAACAGGCTGCAGCCCCCGCTGTGCAGGGTCACCCTGAGCATGGGACCCCCAGGTGTCTGCCGACGGGCAGCCTGCCCTCGTCAGACCCTCCCCCATTGCCCATCAACCCCCCCCCCCCCGCAACCACAGGCAGCTAAAGAATTTCAATGGAAGAAATGTTTGTCAATATCTGAGTTATCATCATGTGGAAACTTCTAGAAAAAATACATCTTGGGTTCTGTGTTCAGGAAAAAAATAGCTTCCTCGTGCAGGGTTCTTTCTCTCTTTGTCCCGTTGGACCCTAGAAAATAAAAGTTGCATCAGCTATGGATTCAGCCAGGTGGGCACCAGGGAAGGGTTACCTGTGGGTAGGACTGTGTCTTCCCCGCCCCCAGCCTCTCACCTTGACCTTCCTAGCCCCCACCTCAGGCATTTCCCTTGTTCTTGGTCTTCTTACCCAGGAAGATGGCTGTCTCTAGGAGCATTCAAAGAGGTATGCTGAGAAATCTCAGCTTTGGGGGGACTGTGTTGTAGCAGCTTGGTCAGCAGGCCTTGGCCATACCTGGACTGGGGGCTTGTTTGTGGCTTTCTGCATGGGGGGGGTGGAGGGGATGGGGGTGGGGAATGGCATGAGTATCTCTAACAGATGCTGCAGCTTTGCTGGGAATCATCGGGTGGCTTCTCGTGGACGCAGCAGGGGCAGCTCACAGCTTACAGCAGGCTTGTTGTGTTCTGTTTGGCAGTTTGGCTGAACTGCTGGGTCCTGGCCATGGGCAACTGTGGCTGAAAGCCTGGGTGTGGCTGTGGCAGGGGAGGGCACGTTGCCTTTTCATGGTCCCTGAATCATTCCACATCCTTCCCCACCCCCATCAGCTTTCACTCGTCTTTTCTCCCTATAATGCTTCTTAACACTGGCCTGCACTCCATCCTTCTCCCTCTGGGCCTTGTTGGTCACTGGGAGGGAAGGTGGGGCCAGGTCAGAGGCGCCAAGCACTCACTGTGCGGACCCCTCTAGAAGGCCACTGCCTTTTACCCAGAACCTCTCAGCAAGTCAGCCACAGGACAGGGATTATGGGAGTTTCTGAGCCATGTGCCTGGAGATGACTCTGTGCACCTTCAAAATGGCACAGCTAGTGCTGGGGAGGCTCTGAAAATGCTGGCACTTAAGAGGCAGAGGGAAGGGAGGTCTCTGCTCGTTTCTGTCTGCAACGTGTTTGGCCTCATGTCTGATGGATCTTGTCTCTTGGACCCAAGAACCCAGCTTTGTGTTCAGAGCAGACATGGAACTTGCTGGTGCAAGATTTTTCTTGGGGTGACCTTCCAAAGGGCTGTGGATTGTAACTAAAATGAACCCTAGAACTGGGCTCCCCGTACTGCCGTGGTACCCCAGGTCCCTTTCATCTGCTGTCCCCACCCACCCACCATCAGCAGCAGCCTCCCGAGAATGCACACCGACATGAACTCCGACACAGGCTGGCCAGAGCCCACGGGGCACCCCTGGAGAGTTCCCCCCAAACTGCCATTGGGACTCCTTTCTACCATGGTGGCCATGCAAACACGCTGACACCACTGGGGTTCCGGTGAAGGAAGGCAAGAGGCAGCCACTTCTGGGGCTGGAAAGTGGAATTAGGACAATTTATTTTTCCTGTGTTGCACTGAATTGATAGACTTCAAGGTAAATTATCGGTGCCCACAGCCTGCTCAATGCCAAGCCATTCAGTGAAGGCAGACGCTGATGAGTGTGTGCCCGCCTGCCCGCCCCTTCTCACAGCAAGTGCGCTATTAACTTTCTGTGAACTTGAGAGCCTTCGACTCATGGCCTAAATAAGAGAAGAAGAACCAGAATAATTACTGGAGAAGACCAGGTCTAATATCCATGGGTCTTCTCTTAACTAGTTGGTTGTCTTTGTATTTTTTAAACAACTTTTTTATATTAACCAAACACTGCTACTTTGCATCAAGAATGTTTGTTTTATGTAAATAAAATTGTTGGTTTGTATCACGAGCAGCCATTCAAAGTAAATACCGTGTTTCCCCAAAAATAAGACCTAATTGGAAAATAAGCCCTAGCATGAGTTTTCATGATGCTCGTCATAGAAGCCCTACCCCAGACATAAGCCCCAGTTAAGATCATCAGCCAGACATGACTGTTTGAATAAATGTAGATTTTTGTACATGAATAAATGAATACGTGTGGATTGTTGGAGCAAAAATTAATATAAGACCCAGTCTTATTTTGGGGGAAACATGGTAATCATAGTCATTAATGCTTCCTGGGCCATTTCAAGTACAGATGGAACTTTTGTGCCAGTTTTGGGGTTTTCTCCGATGTCAGGGAAACAGGGTAACCTGGAGATGGAGCTCACCTGAGTAGCTCACAAGGACACAGGGACTCTGGCCAGTCTTCTTGTCCTTCACTTAGTTGTTTCATAGGGCGGAGGTAAGAACCGACGCAGACAGAGGATTCCTGAGCTGAGTGTCTGTGGTGGGAGAAGCACCATGGGTGGGGACACTGCAGGGAGCCGTCACTCCAGCCCTGGCCCCGCATGGCCCAGCTCCCGCATCCGGGGAGGGAGCCTTGGATGGTGCAGCCTCCAGTCGCCCCACGGCCCCTCACGTGTCTGTCTCAGGCTCTCTTCCTTTTCACCTGGTCCCCCCACAGCCTGGAGCCAGGTCTTGATGGGAGTTAGGCTCCAATCCCAGCTCGGGACTTGTTAGGCCTGATGCCTGGGCACAGATGTCGCCAGCCATTGGGAACTGTTTCCTTGTTTGTGACATGGGATAATAATACCACCCACCTACTCAGGGCTTCAGTGTTCAAGCTGATTTCATTGGAGTGCCTGACATGCAGTAAGGGTGATTTCATGTTAGCCTCTTGTTTTGAGGCCGTCTCTGCAGATCATAACTACTAAACCAATGGGAAAGGACAGCCATGTGCCACACCCAGGCAAGGTCCTTTGTCTCCTGTCATGCCCGTGTTAATGGCAGGTACCCACCCAAGGCCTGGTCCTATTTCCTCCCGGCTCCAACTTAAAGGTGTGGGTATAATTCTGCTGGTAGTAGGTGTGTGGGGGTCGGAGGGAGATGAAAATGGTAAACAAGACAGGCTGGTTGAAAATAGCCGTCTGAAGAGCCAGGTTGCATGAAATTACCAAATACCTTCATATGCACCCTGCCCTAGAAGGATGCCCGAGACAGGTCTGACTGTGCCTACCCTCCAGGAGCTGGGCCCTGGGCGAGGGGCAAGGCTGTGGCAGAGCCATGCTCACTTGTCAGGCACACCTGGGTGGCAGGCGTTCAGGGCGGGAGCTTGCAGAGCCCAGTGTGAGCAGAAGGTTCCACATGCAGGGTGCTCTCTGCACACCTGCTACCGCGTTGGCCGTGCTGCTGTCAGGGGGGGCCTGTGGTTGAGGGTCGTCCTGTGGCCGGGAGAGCTCCGAGGGGCTCTGTGCTAAAGCTGAGGTGTTGGGAGAAGAGCCGCCTGGTGGAGAGAGGTGGCCCAGGGGTGGGGCGGTTCTAGCAGGGACTCCTGCAGTCGGAGTGCCACATGGCAGGACACTCATCCCCCTGCGTGCTCACAAGGGAGTGAACAGTGGCTCCTCCAACCCGCTTAGCACATCCAGGCAGCCACCCAGCATGTCACTGGCACTTTAAATATTCCTCCTCCTCGTTTTGATAATTAGAATATGCATCAATAACGCCAGGCTTCAAACCTGAATCTACTATAAACTTGACAGACTCCCACAGTCTCTCCGTTGAGTTTGTTTTTACCTTAAAACACCAGGGACTCTGGGGAACAGTCACTCTCAGGGAAATGACCGCCAGAGCGGCATAGGCGGGCTCTCTGCAGCCACCGCGGTCCCAAGGGGGCTGGGCTTCTTGGCCTTTCCGGCAGGGCCGGTCCTGCAAGCACAACTAAGACCACCGCTCCCTGCAGAGAACCGCCACATCCTCAGGTACCGCTAACACACCGATTCATTTGCAAGGTTAATAAAATTAGGGGCTGTGAGTCGGAAATCTTCACGCGTAATTTCCCCCTTCCCGGGCACATGCCAGGGCCCCGAATCCCTTTCCAAGACCTGCTTACCATGCAGATGGCACTGGAGCTCTGGAATCCTGGCATGCAGACCCTCCCTGCACCTCCCGCGATGGAGGGACTCCTCAATGAGAACTTATTACCAACCTGTCATTCTGCCGTAATTATCCACAGCCGGGATGCTCTCGTTGCTTCCATATCATTTGGAATGACACGGAGGGGAGACTACCCTTGTCTGTGTATCGCGTGCAGCGAGCTTTGCAGCCTGTGCTCACCCATTTGCATTCCGAAAGAGGCAGAGGCCTGACAGAGATTTTTTTGAGCTATTATGAAGCACTTATTAGTAGAAATTGAACCATCCCCCCACATCATTCCCTTGCTCGTAATCATTATTTCTACAAATTCTCTGCACCTTCCAAAAATTCTAGGGCATGCTGTCTACGAGATCACCTGCCGCTGAAAAGCATTATTCATTTGGGTTAATATGGCTCCACATTGTAACAGTGCCTTCCTTCGTGTTTTCCAGAGATCATGGGAAGATTACCGAGAGGGGAAGCCACTCTGTATGTCACTGAAATGCATGCACACATAGGTGCATGTGTGTGTGTGTGTGTGTGTGTGTACATGAGGCTTAAGAAATTATGTGTGTGTGCTGCATGCAAAAAATACAAGAAAAAGTGTGTGCATGGTGCACACACAAAACATAAGAAACTACGCATGTATCTATGTGTGCACAGGTGCGTGTGTGCATAAATGTGTGTATACGTTCGTACATTTTAAACACAGAACCAGGGAGCAAGGAAGGCCTGCTGCTCATTACATGTTTAAATTAAAATTCCATACTAAAAAAAGCTCAGTTGTGATAGCAGAGAAAATGTCGGGTTTGGAATGTTTTCAGCCACTCTGCGTTCAACCCCTTTTATAATTAGTCAGTTTCCTGCTGTTTAAAAATACCTCAGTGTCACCTGGCAAACCTGACTCCCCATCCGTCCTCAGAGCAGGGACCTCACAAAGAGCCTTTTTTAAAATGTCACCCCGCCCGCCCCCTCCAGTTTTACCATCGCCTTTATTCTTTACTTCCCACACACTCAGCCCCCCTGCCGCTCCCGCGTGTCCTGAGCTGTAGCTCCTCCTTTGTGGCCACATGGCAGGCCCAGGTGCCACTGCCCTGCACTGTGGCTCTGTCTTCTCCAGGGCCCCAGTGCTGTCCCTTGTCCTCACAGTGGCCCAGCCTGGCTTGGCCCTTCCTGTTGAAGCCCAGGATTACTGGGGAGGTGGAGGAATGCTCCCCGTCCACTTGGGCCTGGCAGTTCTCTCGCCACAGCCTGGATCAGGCCTGGGCTCCGCCGGGCTCTGGAATCGCCCCCCTGCATCGGGCCGCCTTCTGCACTGTGTCTTGGTGTGAGGTTGGAGGGTCCCTGGGCTGTCCCTGTTCTCTGTCAGCTCACCAGGGGACAGAGGCTGCTCTGCAAAGCCTGGGACTCAGGTGGTCATCTTTTTCAGGCCCCAAGCAGGGCAGGTGTGGTTTCCCAGTGCCACAGACAAGCACACACCCCCGCCCCGTCCCCCGGGGGAGAGGAGCAGGAGCAGGGCCTCATGGGGAGCTTCCCATGGAATGTGGAATTAAATTCGAGTAGCACCATTATTATCCATTATTCTGTATCGCATGCGCACCGGCGCCCCTTGCATGCTCCAGGTTTAATGTTTCCCTAAGACCTTCTTTGTGCAGCTCCCACCAGGGTCCCGAATTCCAGTCCTCGTCCAAATTACCTCTGTGTGATGCTTTAATGATTTTTAGATTCTTGGATTAAACCTTTCTTGTCTCTCATGTTTCTGTGTCTTTATACTTCTTCTGCAAGTGCTATGCTTACCTTTTTAGCATTTCCTTAATGTTCGAATGTTTTGGTCTTTTCCCCCCCCCCACTCTTCTTTTTCCCTTTTGTCCTTTGCCTCCCCTCTGCTGGCAGGTGCAATCCAAGGCATTCTCCCACTCCAGGTACACCTTTAGCTGAAGGTGTGTCCCCAGGTCTTCTTTCTGACTTGCTATATTTAACACACGTGCCGGGGCAGGGGACGGTGTATGCTCTGCCCTGCGTGGAACATGGCGGAGCCCCATCTACTGTGTTTCTGGGGTGTTTCAAGCTCGGATGAGCCTGGGGACGGAAGGTGGGTGCCACAGGGATGCCCGCAGGCCAGCCCCATGGACACGGGGAGAAGGCTGCGGCCTGCCTTGGGGCACCATCTTGCCCCTCTGGTGCTGGGCATTGCTTCCTAGTACTGTGTGCACAGTTTCCAGTTGAATTTAAGCAAATCAGGTCTAATGTGAATCAATAACCATTTCCGAGTTCATTAAGGAGTTCGCAGGCACTGTCTTATGAACCTTTATTGTTTAAGGAAATCCTGAGCAGCACTCTGAGCGCTCCGGAAATGTCTCCCACAGCAAGACCCAAATGCACCTACGTATCAGAGTTTAGTGGCAGGCTAATGCTAGAATACACTTTTAGACACCATTTCTTTATCACTGAAAAAAGAAAAAAATCCTGCCATCGGAAAGGGAGAGCATAAAGCTAGAGCCCCATTCTTTGGTTTCTGCCTTTGGAAAACTCGGTCTAAATCAACCAAAGACAAGCCGACTGCAAAGGAGGCTGGGCTGCAGCGAGGTGAGGTCAGCGCAGCCCCGTTCCAGGGAGCGTTTATCAAACGCTGCAAACCGACATCCGTTTTCTTCAGATCTAATAGATCACACGACACAAGCAAGGAGAACAGTGGCATCAAACAAGCACCCCCTCCCCGTCATTTTTTGGGACGAGACACGGCAGAGGAGCCCCAGTGTGCACCGGCTCTATAATCCCCCTAAACTACATCTGCCCTTGGGAACGGAGCACTCAGGCTTCAGAGAAAAAAGAATTAGTGTTTCATTTTCCAAGACTGTCACACCCCACCTTAATGAGTACTTAAAAGAGATGAATGTGCTGGGAATGAAAAGATTTATTTGCGATATTTAAATAATCTCTCTCGGCTATAACTAAGCTGACATACTCGGCTCTCGCAATGATATTTTCCTGTGATTTTGGATAATATCCATACAAGTTTGTCACTTGTGCTGTCTTTGTGTAGAGGGTGCCTTGTCCATCGACACCTACAGGGAAAGGGGTGTGAGTGGCGCAGGTCAAGGCGCTGTTGGGTCTCCACGGTGAGCACGCCCAGTGAGGTATTTAATGACATTTCCGGATGCAAACAGCTAAATAAATATCTCATTAAGTTTTCTTTTAAATGAATAGAACCGCAGATCTTCGATATTTCCCGCACACTAAAAATCCTTGTGAGAGTTATGGTGCCGTCCGTTACAATCAGCCATGAAGTACGTTACAAAGGTAATGTGGGTTTAAGAAGGACTACTGCAGAATGTATATTTTCATTATCAAAAACGTTAAGCCATTTATCCTGAGAAGTCAGAATAATCATTAATGGCTGGGAATTTATGGTGCCAGATCTTAAACTAATGTGAATGATTCCAGGTGTTACTAATGGCTTCAGTGAAATGTGCCAGTATCTCAGACTTGTACTAAATCTGAGGTAATAGTCGGACGCTTAATCTCGACAGATGAGCAGCAATTTAACTGACACGTTGATTGGATTCTGTAGGCTTAAATGGCACCCATTGTGAAGTCACACGGTCAAACCGCAGTCCGGAGGGCGACTTAGAAGTCATTCTCTTTCCGGGCGCCCCTGCACCAGGCCTGCAAAGGTTGCACAGGACTTCCTTGCAAACGATGGTATTTGAAGTGTGTGGTTACTTTTTGTGACATACATGATAACACTGTGTAAAGCTCTCCCACCAGCTTTTAACCCTTCTCTCTCACGTTTGGCAAATTCTTTGAGGTAGTTGCCTGGCAGTCCAGGAGGGGCTAAGTGGGAGATGCCAAGCCAGGTACATGTTTTCACTGAGCCCAACCCATGTTAGTGACGTGTAGCCCTAAGAACAGGCTTTGTCCCAGGACTGCCCTTCATCGCCCCATTCCCTGTTGGGTGTTTCCACAAAGTGGCTTTGCTGAATGGGCCTGAAGGAAGCCCTGTCTGATTCTGGGACAGCATCAGAATCATGTACCGAACTGGACCTTGGTGGTGCCGGGGTCCCAGGACTGGTGGGGTGAGGACTGGGTCCTTCCAGCATCTACCGCTCGTGCTCGTTAACAGTGACGGCTGAAGCCGTGGGACCCACTCCCCTGAATGTCTAGCGTGCGTGGTGGACGGTCCGACTGCTGTCAACATCCTTTGAAAGCACATAAAAATAAATTATCCATAGGTTTACCTGTCGGGAAGATGGATTCGGTGCATCCGACTGTTGCAGGCATTTCAAGTGACAGGGGTGCCTATCATGTTCCCGTAATAGGGTCAAACAGCTGGACGGGGATTTGACACTCAGCAAGGCCAGAAGGGCTGGGCACGTGGAGGGGAGGATGAATGGAGTGACGGGGGGCTGGGGGAGCTGTTTATTACGGCGCTTTTCTGCTTCACTGCAGACCTGTAATGATTGCCACGGAGGCCGATTGACGGCTGCCCACCTCCCCCAGCGCTTCCAGGAATGTGGTGAAGGCGGACAAGTCTGCCAGCTGACCTATTCGCTCTGCCCGTCAAGAGTTCAATTTACTTCCTCTGATGAGCATCTCCGAGCCTATGTGGTGTGCGAGTGATTGGTCCATGCAGGCTAAATAAAAATTGGTTTAATGAATATTTCAGAATGCCTTGTCAGAATCAGGTGTTTTAATTAAGGGACATGTATTCCGTATGTTGAGCAGGCCCGCTCTCCTCCAGGGCCCTTCATGGGTGTCTGTGAGATGCTCAGGGCCAGAGGGAAACAGGAAGGGGCCATGGGCCGGTCACTGGTGTTTTTGTGACTTCTGAAAAGCATACACGGTGTCTGTAAAGAGGAGAAGGAAAGCCGTGGGCTGGAAAACACGTCTGTCTATAAATAACGAAGTCCACCGGCTTGCACACGGGCCACGTGTGTATGTGTGTCGGTGGCGGGGGGTGGGGGGCGCAGGGGTGACTTCCCTGTGCCTGAGGAGCACTCTGGCCACATTCTGGGTCATCCCGCCTTGTTCCCGTGGTCAGCGCTCTGAGCCAGGGTGTGCCCCGTCAGGATGGGCTGCAGGCCCTTGGTGGCGAGCCTGGCTTGGGTTGGATTCCGGAAGCCCATGTGCACCTTCACTGCCTGAGTGTCACCTGAAGCCATGGAGCGGTTCTTACCTGCATCTGTACCTCCGTAACAGTGGCTCTTGTCCTGCTTTATCTGTTCCATGAAAACTCATAGCGCCCCTCTCTGTAGTACGAACGGAGAACCAGGCTAAGGTGCTCACAGACGGAGGGTGAGCTGGACAGAAAGAATGACCTTCAGTAGACGTCGCTGTCGCTGGCGGTGAGGGTGGAAGGCCGGGAAGGCCGGGTGTGCCCCGTGCTTCTCATCAGCGGGACTCCGGTCTTGCTGCTGACATCGCCGTTCTGTGGCCTTGCCTCAGTTTCCTGACTGGTGAATGGCTCCCGAGGACCACCAGATAAGCTGACGCCGTTACCACATCAGAAACGGCGCTGAGTAGGTCTCAGTTAAATCTCAGGCGGCAAGGGATCAGGGTCTCGCCTCGACAGTCACAGGCACTGCAAACCGGACACTATTCTTTTCCTCTGCTTTGCAAACAGACGAGGTGCCCTTTGAGCACTGGATCCAGAGCCCAGCATGTTCGAAGTGAAGGAAAACCATGTCATCGAGGCCTCGGGGTGCAGGGAGAGAGGGATCCCACCCTGCCGTGGGGATCAGAGTATCCGTACGGCCAAGAGGCAGAATCGCATCTTCCAGTAGCGAAATAAACAGGAAGTCCATTGCAAAGGTTTATTTGTTCCTATCCCGCCCTCCGCTCTTGCTAACAGAGTCAAATTCAAGTGGACTGTTAGGAAACCCCATTTGAAAAGCACCCACGTGGTTTTCCACCAGACGTGGACTGTTCTGAGGCTGGACTGTTCAGGCAGCAGGTCCTGTCTTTGTCAAGAAATTGTCATGTTACCTCCAGGTGTGGTGCTGGGAGCATGTCCCTTAACACACTGTCTGGGCCAGGCCCCTGCTCAGCGGGGGTGGGGTTGAGAGGGGGGCTGCTCACAGGTCCCGGGTTCAGAGCATGCCCAAGAGGCCAGAGAATGCATCCCTGTGGAAGTGGACAGTCCTGTGCTGGTGGCTGTTGTGAGTGTCCAAAGATGACAGAGGACTTGGCTACATCCAACAGTTCAGATTCTGTTTGAAATTATGAGTCACATTCTCCAGCCAATATTAAACTGGTCACAAATTGGACTCCCTGAGCCCCCATGTGTTCTTGGTGAAGGCTTAAACTGGTGCAAATCCTCAGGACAGCCATCTGGCAATGTGCAGGGAAATTAGATTTGTCTATTCTGGGCCCATTATGACACCACGGGCAATGGGGGGACACATTCCTTGCAGGTGATTTGCTAGAGCGAGGGGCAGGTTAGGCGAGCTCTGCTAGGTGGCTGGATAGATGCAGTGTGGCCCGTGCTCACAGTGGGGACCCAGGCTGGGGATGGACGGCAGGTGCAGGTCACAAAGAACAGGACGGACACATCTTCAAACTGCCCCACTCAGGGGAAGAGGAGGCAGCATGCGATCTATAATACGGCATTATGTACGTTCAAAGCTCATTCACGCACGAGACAATGTTCCCGCTGACGGACACGGACCCATAGAAAACACACAGACAGAACACACTAGAATGGGCCCTTCTGGGCCTGGGGGCAGAGCAGGAGGGAACGTGGGAAGAGAAGACAGGCAGATGTTTAATTCAATGAACTAAGGAAGTGGTTTTGTGTGAACAGTGGTGATATGGCACCAAGCCCTGACAGATGTGATGAACTCCGGTCCGCCCACCTGGAGAACAGAAGAAAAAAGGTGAATAAACGGCCCAGGGAGGGTTCCCCCTTTAATGTGATCTGTGGGGCAGGATTGGTGAGGCTGCCTCGGCTCAGAGCAGGGGCCTCGGCATCTCAGGGCGCAGGGACTGCTAAGGACTGGGCTGCCTGCCTCGCTCACTGCAGTTTTGGGGTCTTGGCACACCACTCCGCACCTAGTGAGAGTCCAGTCCATGCTTTGAAATGAGCTGTGATCTCAGTACTTGCATATAATTTCTTCTTCTCTTTCTATTATTATAAAGATAAAATACTCCTGGTGAAAATATTTAAACACAGAGAAAGGGTGTACAGTGGACCTGAGACCCCTCTACTCCCAGCCCCCAGAGGCGTCCCCAGAGACAACCCCACTCCGAGTTTTTCATGTACTCTCAGAAGTTTTGGGGCATATCGACCTTGCAGGACGACATCCCAACAATGGCTCCACGTGACTGTAATGATGAGGATAGCCTCTGTGTGGGCAGCACTGCACGACTGGTGGAGAACGCTCCCCTGACAATGCTGAGGCAGGACGAAGGCTGCTCTTCCATCGGGTACCCAAGGATGCTGAGGCTGAGACTCAAAGCTGAGCATCACGTGACCCTATGCGGGAGGCGCAGCACCCCACCCCCGTGATGCTGGCCTAGAAAGACCCAAGCTGGCACCGTTCCAGGGTCCCCCAAGCGTGACTAGTCAGGTTCAGGGGTCACTAGCTCTGTGCAGCCAGCTCCCTTCCTTTCTTCCTGGAGCTGCGTTCCCTGGCCCCCAGTTCTCAGTTTTCCATCTTTAAAAGGAATTGATTGGAAAAGATGCTGCCTACGCCTGCCATCCTGTGGTCGGGGTGCTAGGTCCAGTGTGCCAGGCTAGCATTTGCAAGGCTCAGTGTTTCCCGTGAACACAGAGCATGGCCTGTAGTACCTGGCTGGGTACGCCAAGCACTGGGATTATACAGAGAAGATGGGTCATGAACTTACAGAACCTGACGTTTCCAGATGATAGCTCCAGGTGATCGCATGTGATCCCCTAGGCCGGTCCCCTCTACCCAACAGCATGAGCAAAACTATTACATTCAGACCATACTAAGCCATTTCTGCATTATTTATATACCGGGGTGCCAAAAAAAATGTATATAAGTGGACACTTTGGTTAACGCTGCTCAAGCAGTAGTTCGCCGTCATCAGAAGTGTCTGGACGCTGATGGGAACCACTTTGAGCACTTCTTGTGATTGCAGAAGTCAAACGTGACTTGCATTCATCTTTTGTTATCAGTATACATTGAGTATTACAATTTTAATACAGTTTTCCTTTCTTAAAATGTGTATAAATTTTTTGGCATCCTCTGTGTGTACACACACATCTATATGCCCCATTGTGTGAATGCACTCAATATGTATACATGTATGTATGCTGATTATTATATGCTATTCATTAGAAAACACAAATTAAAATGAATGACTCAGAAAACTCAAACATCCCAAATAGTTAACAATACTCTAGTTCGGCCTTAAAAATTTGTTAAAGGGTAGATCTCGTTCTTACCACCAAAACACAAAAACAGAAACAAAGGGACACTGGTCATTTCCCAATATATACATATGTTGAAGCAGTGTGTTGTATGCTTGAAACTAATGTAATCCTATGTCAGTTACATCTCAATTAAAAGAAAAAAAACAAAGGAAAAAGAAACAAAGGGACAGAGGAAACTTGGAGGTGATGGATATGTTTATTACTTTGACTGTAGCGGTGGTTTAAGAATGTATTAATATATCCAAAAATTCACCCAAATGTAGTTTATGGAATGTCAATTGTACCTCAATGAAGCTGCTAACAAATACTTCATTTATATCATAGGGACACAGGCACAACTGAAAGAGCTCTCAGCAGCCAAAGCAACAAAATCAATAAGTAACGCTATAAAATAAATATCATGAGTCCACACGAATATGAATAACTGATAGGATGAATAAGAAATGGGGCAAACAGACCACTTTCCAGCGTTAAACAATTCCAAATAATGTATGTAGCTGCCCCTCCTTCAAGTGCATGGGAGAGAACCCCCACCCCTAAGTGTGCGCTGCACATAGTGACTTTCAAAGGGGCAGTGTGGAAGTGGGGAGAGTCACCTGACAGTGGGGACACTGCCAGAGAGGAGGACCTCAGCCAGGCGATCAAGTCAGCAGCAGTGGGGACAGGACGTGCCTTTGGTGTGATGTGATAACGCCACCTCTGTGGTCTTTAGGAGAAACACGTATCATGAGGGGTGTCCACAGAGCAGCATCGCCCACAAGGTGCGGCCTCTCGCACGGGGTCCTCCTCCACCTGGGGCCCCCGGTGACTCCTGAGAGCCCCGAAGCAGCCCAGAGCTCCCTGGGTAACAAGTGGCCAAGAACAGAGGAGGTTTTCTCATTAGCTGGCCCGAGGAGCTGTTGCCCACACTGGAGCGTGGATAATTGCTATTTTTAATGGGGTTGATTTAGCAGCAAAAATTTTGCAATTTTCTCTTTTCCCTGGGGCTGTCACCTGGGCCCTGCACACCTGGGAGAGCTGGCGGGCTGCTGGGGTCTGCCCGGCTCCCCCTGGGCCTGGCCGCTCCAGGCAGGGCACTGGCTCCTTGGACCACCTGGGGACTAATTAGCCCCCAGCAGCAGGCGTGCCCTGAGCACCGCGAGGGTGAAGCTGGGGCAGCTTGGCTCCCTTGTCTCCAGGTCCTCCCTCTCCAGCGACAGGGGCAGCCCCTCACGGCCACCGCCACTGGGAGCCATCTTGGCACCCTGTGGTGGTGAAGGAGCGGGGGCCCAAGGCTGGGCTCCGGGCCTGCTGTCTCTGCAGGAGGCGTCGGTCAACGTCGCCTGCATCCTTGTGGGAACAGATTGGAAAGACGGAAGCCATGGCTGTGGGTCTGGCGCTGGGAGACACTAGACATCTTACCAGGCTAAGTAGTACGTATTTGAACATTTGTTTTAGTATCAGAGAAAGGCTTACTCAGTGAGCATGGAGCATTCGGGCGGTACAAGACCCAGTGGCCAGGATCTAGTGGCCTTTATTTCTAGAATGGCACCTGAGGCGGGAGGCGAAGGTCCTTGGAGTTGGGGGCAAGTGGCTGAGTGGGGTGCTGCCGCCTCCCCCGCCCCCGCTCTGTACACGGTCACACTCACATACAAATAACCTTTGGCTTCCTGTCTTCAGCCGTCTTCCTCTTCGTGTCCACTCAATGTCCCTGGGGGTCCCAGGCACCTGGACCAGGTGCCCTCCTGTGTCCTCAGGGCGCTCCAGGGCCCTGCCGCAGATGCCCGGCCTTAGCCTCAAGGGCGTCCTCTGGGGGTCAGGCCCTCCCGCTGTGGGAAGCTGCCTGGAAAAGGGGGCTCCCCTCACGGTGGTCCTCCCACAGCCTCGGGAAGCCTCTGTGGGTCCTCCAGGGCTTTCCACCCCGTAAAGGAGTAATGCAGGCTGGATGCTGCGGGCAGTTCACCAGGGACGGTGTTGGCCTGAGAACGGCTTCCCGTTCAGGCAGGTGCCCAGTGGACTGTGCTGGGGACGGTCCGCCCGGGGACTTCCCGCCCACCTGAGGAGAGTTTTACAGCATTCATGGCACAGAAAGAAGAGCCTCAGACTGGAGCCGTGCCGGCTGGCCAGTCCAGGACCCCTGTGACAGCCAGGGGTAACTGCCTAGGAGCCTGTGGGAACCACTCTGCCTTCTCAGGGCACACTGCCCAAGTGAAAGCACCTGGTTCCAATCTCCTGATGCCTTACTCGTGCTCTCCTGGGCGTCCACCATCTAGGCCACAGAAGGTGTCCCTGTCACCGGACCATGTCTGTCCAATGGGACTGTGTCCCTCCAGTGGGTCTGTGTCTCAATACCCTCCGAGGAGGGAAGGCGGGTAAAGGGCTACTTTGTGCTCTGGACATAACGGTGGTCTCCAGGGAGACCCCTCGGCAGGGAAGTCATGTTGCGGGTCCGCATTCCCGCCACCCTGGTGGCCCTGTGCGGGCTGGCATGAATGGGCCGGGACTGGGTCCTCTCTATCTACAGAACAGTTTGCTGCGACGCTTGTTTTAGGTCCGGTTGTGCTTCTCGGGCTTGTCTTTAGTATCACAACGTCTCCGTTTGTGCTTCACCGATATCCACAGCCTCGCGGCCATGGCAATGGGTAAAGTGTTTCATGGATAGGCTGAGGACCCCTCAGTTGGATTCTGTGAGTCTCGCACTCTGGAAACTCGTAATGGCCTCGGGCCCTGGACACTTCCTGTCCTCCTGCAGGAACCGTGAGGGACTTTGCAGTAGGGTGGCCTCCACTGCTGGCACAGCTCTGGCAGAACTGCCTGGCTAGCAGTCCAGGCAGCAGTCTGGCTCACCTCCTGCACATGAGGCGTTGCAGAGACTTTCTCCCCCTCAGAGCCTCCTTTTCCTCACCATGACATGGGTGCATGATGCCTGGTCCCCCAGGACACAGGTCAGCTGCTGGAGTTTTGGGCTGAGCCCATTCCCCTAGCCCCAAATTCTTGAAATGCTGCCTGTCACTTTGCCTGGAGGCTGGTGGAGTCTGGGACCCTCACAGCCATGGTCAGGGGCCCCTTCCCTCTACCAAGTAATGGAAGGGACGGGCCTCTGCAGGGAGGGAGCCGGACACCAGGGCAGATGGCACTGGTGACTCAGCATTGTCTCTCAGGCCTTCCTCCCCGAGATGATGACCGATCCTGTGGGCAGCCCACCGGCACCCCAGGGCCTTGCTGGGAGGGATATAGCCACGCGCTTCCAGCGACCTTGTATCACTTTTCCCATGGCTTTCAAAAGGCATGTGAGCGTTCATTCTGAAAACGTGCTCCGTGGGCTTGGGTGACTTCCCGCTTCCGCCATTGGCCGTGACGGGCATCACTGTCCTCTCAGCCGGGGTCTGCTCTGACGACATCAGAGCTCTGCGGTGAGAACAGAAGCGGACGGTCAGAAACGCTCCACGCAGTGCTCTTTGCACCGGCGAGGGCTCCATTGTTGGTTTCCATCCCAGGCCTGAGACACAGAACAAGAGAGCCAGCTTACTCTGCACCCTGTGTGGCAGGGACCTTTGGGTCTGGGGGACCCGATGAGACCTTGTGTCACCCTTGTGGAACCGACTGGAAGCCTGTTGTCTTCCCAGGAAGCCTGTAAACCATCCATAATTGAATCCAATTAGAAGGAGGCTGTCTAACTTTAAACAAATGGCGAGCCAATGAGCGTTCTCTGATGACCTACAAATTTTACGCCTTGGCACTTTCGAGCGTCATCAGGCTGAGCACATACCCAACTTCGAGCCAAACACACTAATGCTGAGAATTAGTTTAAAAGCACATGAGAGACTGGGAAAAAGAGAATGATTTTTAGGACTTAATAATTTAAAGGCCCAGTTTGCTCTATTGGAATATAGGCTGACTGGATGAACTTCTCATTTCATAATTAAAATATTCCAGGAGTTCTAATTTACAGAATAGCAACAGCTTTTTACCAAACCTTATACCATTTGTCCTTCCTTTGCTCCACTAAAAAAAGAAAAGTCTCCATGGAGACAGTAACTGTTTTTAATGAGAAGGTGATAATCCACTCTCTCCGTACTTTGAACGTAACCCGGGCTAAGCCTTCCGATCATGTTACTGGATGTATTCCATTTGGGGTTTTTCCTTTCTTGCAGCTTGAACCAGAGACATGAAGACAATTTATGAATGTAGGGAAATGGCAACATGCTGGCCTGTTAGAACAAATACAGCAGGACACATGGATGCTGAAAGGTGACTCCCGTTCACGGTGCTAATTAGATGTGTCCTTGGACCAGAGCTGGCATTCTGGGCGCAGAGCGCATAGAGCCACGGGCCGGGCATCCGTCAGCGCCACTCTCCTGAGAATCGGCAGTTTCTGTGTAAACCAGATGCATTTCCGCCCCTCAAGGGGTAAATGGTTTAACCAACTGCGGTACACCCATGCCAGGGTATACTACTCAGAAATAAAAAGGGAATAAACTATTGATACACACAGCCGCTTGGCTATCTTCTGGAAACTATACCGAGTAGAAACAAGCCCATCTCAAAGGTTTGGTATCATATGATTCCATTTATACAACATTCTTTTTGCTATTGTTCAATTAATTTCAAGATACTCTGCTATTTATGATTTGTTGTTTATGCTGTTATTTGTTGTTTGATTTGTAACATTCTTGAAGTGATAAATTCTGGAATGAAGAACAGATTAGTGGTTGGCCATGGGGGCGGGCAGCCCTCGGAGGAAGGCCACACATGGCAGGGTGATGGGCCCGTGCGGTGAGGGGAACATTGCTTGTCTTGATGCTAGATGTGGATACACAACCCCACAAATGTGATAAAATTGTGCAGAACTGAATACACATGTGCACAACCGATGAGTATAAGTATAACTGGAGAAGCATGTCTAAGCCTGGTGGGTTGTTTCAGTGTCACTTTCCTAGTTGTGACACTGCACAGTTTTGCAAGATGTTTCCATTGGGCGAAACTGGGAAAGGGCACATGGGGTCTTTCAGTGTCATTTCTTATGACTACACGTGAATCTTCAATTATTTCAACATTTAAAACATTAATTAAAATAAAACATAGGGCTGGCTGAGTGGCGCGTTGGTTAAGAGTTGGCTTGGGAGCGCAAGCTCTGAGCAGCAGGGCCCCGGTTCAGATCCCACATATGAGGGCCAGTGACACTGCCCTCTACAGCTAAGATGGTGAACAACAGCTCAACCTGGAGCTGGGCTGCTGTGAGTCACTGGCGACGGCGTAGGCTGCAGTAGGGCTGCAGTGGGCAGCCATGAGCTACCGTGCGTGGCCGGCAGCCAGCGTGAGCAGCCAGCGTGAGCTGCCATGAGCTACCGTGAGCAGCCATCCCGTGGCCGGTGAGCGACTGCCTCACCTGGGAAGAGCGCAATGATAATACCAACATGGTCCAGTGAAGCGACGTCCTCCACAACTAGACTGAAGAACGAAAGGACAGCAACTTGTCTGTTCCCCTTCCACAATTCCCCAACGCTGTTCCCTCCCCCAATTTCCCAATAAAATCTTTTTAAAAATTAAAACTAAAAAATATAAAACATAAATTCAACTTGTCTTGGAATAGCCTAAAATAGATGCCCTTAACATCAGGACGATGCTATCCTGCGAGGCAGCTTTTACAATTGTGTGTCTTACACGGCTCTCCAATGACACTGCATCACTGGGCGGAGTCAGTTCTGATCTCCGCAGGCACTTCAGCGTCTGTGGGTGGTGGAGATGGGCTCCTCAGGTTCCCCTAGAGGCCTGAGCTGGGCACATGGAGCTCACTGCTCCAGTCTGAGGAGCAGGGGAGTTCTGGACAGTCTGGAAGGAGGCCTTGGAGAGGACAGGCAGGCAGGTGAGCTTCCTCCTGCCCTGGACAGAGGACGGCATGCAGCCCTGCCCACACCCCCTGCTTCCTCTCCCCCAAAGTGTTGGGGCTGCTTTCACTCAATATGGAAGCCGAGCCCTGCGGCCTGTGGTACTGGCCTCAAGGTTCCAGAGAACCAGGTTGAAGGCAAGGGTGTGAGCGTTACAGCCCCTGTCCTTCGGGAGTGCCATGGAGGGGCCCTCAGTCCCTGCTCAGTGACAGTGCCTCTGCCCCGAGGAGGATGTCCAGACATGCAGGAGAAGGTAAGGAGGCTGGAGGCCGTGGCAGTCAGAGCAGGCAGGCGTGTATTCCCACCGGGGGTTTGGCAGGAGGTGGGACGATGTGCTCTGGGGTCGTCAGGAGGTCGATGTCCATGGGAGCCAGGCCTGGGTGGGTTTGCCGAGAGAGTGGGTGCAGACGAGGCGATGAGACTCCAGGGTCGGAGCCCTGGGGATGCCCTGGCTTCTCTGAATGCAGGCGCCAAGGTCTGGGGCTGAGAAGGGCCTGGGGCGAGCAGTGCTGCACAGCCAGCGTCCAGGGCCCTGGCCGCCCGAGCCCACGCAGCCCTGCAGCTCTGAGACCAGGAGGACCCGGCCGCCCCCTTAGCGTGTCGGCTTCCTCATTGCTCAGGTGAAGAGCGGACTATGCCCGTGTTTTTCTGACTGGTCCACGGGCCCTAGGGGTGGCATGGGGCCCTGTCACAGGCCACAGGAGGTAGCTGGGATGGGGCCAGTCACTGCTGGAGTCACTTTGTGTTTGCCTGGTGTCACCTGGTTAGCCTTCCTGTTCCTGAGCCTGTGGACAAGAAGACTGCATGTCCAACCAGAGTCTGGAAACAAATAGAGTCAAGAGGCGATGTTTGAGGGGCGTTTCAGTTCTAACATTGTTCAAAGACGTTTTTTTTCTTTTTTTTAAAAGATTGTACTGGGGAAGGGGAACACTGTGCTATTCCAGGACCCATCAGCTCCAAGTCAAGCTGTCGTCTCTCAATCCCAGCTAGAAGGGTGCAAGCTCAGCCCCAAGTCCAGTGACTGCCTTCAATCCAGTTGCGGGGGGCGCAGCCCAACATCCCATGTGGGAGTCAAACCAGCAACCTTGTTGCTAAGAGCACGTGCTCTCACCAGCTGAGCAGCTGCTCAGCACAAGGTGCTGTGCTTAATGGGCGTCGAACTGGCAACCCTGCTATCAAGAGCACACACTCACCAGCTGAGCCATCCGGCCACGCCGGCCGCTCAGCAGCAGCCCAGCTCGGGCACAGCTCACTGGCCCATTTGGGAATCAAACTGGTGACCCTGTTGCTCAGAGCTCACGCTCTGTCCAACTGAGCCACCCGGCTGGCCCTCAGAGACATTTCTGAAAAAGGAGATGTGAGCTGTAAGGACCGGATGCTCTCCTGAAACCACCTATACCTTTTATACTTGTGACCAGGTGACCAGAAGTTGTGCCTCCGCCAGCTTTCAGGCTGTCCACTCCCGTTCCTCGGGAGATGCCTGTCCTGTAGTTCACGCTACGGGATCTTTGTCCAGGGCACCTTCAATCAGAGAAGAAACTCCAGAAGATGTGACTTCAGGAGAATGTAGTGAGTGTGACCCATGGGTCCATCTGTTGGCAAGGTTCGGTATTTGCGAGGGACTCCACTTTTTTGTCACTGCCCACCCGGAAAAAATGTCCTCTCATGACAAATGTAGCACATCAGCTCCTGTTCAGGTGACAGGAAGGCGGGCAGGCATGGCACAGGTGCCTTCCCTGCTTCCACCTCCCTCGGTCTCTGCACTGAGCTGCTATGCTCAGGGTCAAATGAGGAGCATCCTTCGTGGAGCAGACATGGTGGGTCAGCCTGCGCGTCCTGCAGAGACGCTCCCTTTCTTCAGAGCAGCCTGCCTCGGACCTGGAGGCTGGAGCTAGTGTCGGGAGAACCTGGAAGGGTGCCGTGTGGCCATAGTGACTACCGAGGTGTTTACACCCGCTGTTGTGGGGACCTATTCCCACCTGTCCTCAGAGAGGAGCAGTGACTTTCAAAACTGAACGGACTGCTTGCCAGTGTGTGTGTTTGAAACGCTTCTGCTTTTTGCGGGCCTTCGTTGTTAAAGCAGCCTTGCCTGCCCCGTGCTGGCTCCCAGTGAACGCTGGTCTGCCCCGTGAATGGTGAATGTGCGGAAACGTCTGCCCGCCTGCCTCTCCTTAGTCTGGCTTCTGGGAGACAGTGAAGCAGTGGCTCCTTCTTTCTGTATTCTAGGGACAACCTAGTCTAGTCACTCTGAGCTGAATGCTTGGAGCAGGGGCTGTCTTCCAATCCCCGTGCACCCTTATACTTATAGGACCTTGCACAGGCTACTTAAGCTCTCTAAGCCTCAGTTTTCTCAACCTGTAATTCCTTTCCCTCTAGGACCTTGGTGAGAAGTAAGTGAGTTGATTCATAGGTGCCATGCCTGGCACCCAGGAGATGCTCAGGACCTCCTTACAGACAGTAGTAATTCTTACTATCACTTTGCATTCTTTAAAAGGTCATGTTGCTTCCTTGATGAATTTCTTCCCTAGTCCTATCCAGGATCAAGGATTTCTATTAAAAAAAAAATTGTGAAACTAGTGCCAAAAAGTCAGTCCTTTGCAGCCCAGGCTCCGTGATTATCTAGTAGCTCATCGTAAGTGGTCACCGACATGTATCGTTGGGGGTTGGTGAGCTGGGAGTCAGCAGAGCATTTTGCGTTTCTTTACTGTAAGGCTTTTTGGATAAAATTCCACCCATCATTAGAAAGGCAGATTTGGCCTTCCACCAACAATCTCTGCCAAAGCCAGCTTTTCCATCAGGAGACTTTGCACGAGGCTGCACGGCTGTCTCCTGGGGATACAGGAAGAAGTCCCTTTGTGGGTCTCAAGTTAGGGTGAGGACTTGCTCACATGTGTGCAAGCGTGTGTGCGCGTGTGTGTATGTGTGCGTGTGTGCGAGGCAGAGAGAGACAGCAGACATGCTGACCTTTGGATCTCACCATAACCAAGGTAACAGTGCTGTTTTGGCCTCTGTGTTTGGAAGCCCAGTTCTGGAAACATCCTTATTGTGGGCACCGGAGGCCCCTTTTGGAGAAGAGGGAAATGTTTTCAGTGTTAGCCCCCCTCAAGGGGAATGCCTTTGTCCCCAGGACACCGGAGCTCTCTCGCTTTCAAAACACTACTTTTCTCCTGATGCCTGGGTCTGTGTCTTTAAGACAATAATTGCTGAATTGAAATTTGAGACTGTTATCTTAATAACCAATTACTCAAATAACTTTGAAATTGGCTTAAATTGGCTCGTCATGCTACATTTACCTGAATCTTTTTATGGGAAAGTTAGGAATAAGAAAAAAAAAATTCTTGGCCGTCTGATTTGTTTGGGTATAGCTGAAGGGCCTTGTTTGCACAAGGCAGAGGGCTGGGTCTCCTTGGCCCCCGCCTCCGAGGCTGGGCTGTATCCCTGCTGGCCGGTTCCTTCTGAACTTGGCCCACCCAGCGTCACAGCCCCGCAGTGCCCTCACCGTAGCCTTTTCCATAATAAGGCCCCATTTTCGAGAGCAAATATTTACATGTCATGCCCATTAAATGCATTTTCATCATCTTTGCAAAAGATTCAAATGTCTTTAATTTTTTTTCTCCTTTGGGGAAATACTAGCTACAGTTACGTAGCTTTAATTTTCTTTGCTCAAACAGTTATGAAAGCTTAAAGGTGAGAGTCACAATGTTTAAACTAAAGGAATTCACCTTGATTAGTGGTGTGAATGGAGGAGGGTGAGTTTCCAGGAGCAGTGCACTTGGATTTTTATATGTAGCTATAAACCCAGTAATAGAATATTACATCTTTTTCTCTAATATAGTCTTCTATTCCTTCGTTTTTCTCATAGTCCAAACCAAAGTAATGAGGGTTCTCAGAGCTCTTCACAATCATACTATCTTTTTTTTTTTTCCTGCGCTGTTAAAAAAATGTTGCTTCTGCAAACCTTTTGCAGATTGTAAGTAATTCTGTGACAAGGAGAGGTAGCATGAGGGGATGAGAAAAACACAGTCACCCACCTTCAGAGCAGCCCCAAGGACCGATCTGTCTCCCAGTACTCCCCCCCACCCCCCACCCCGTGATACCCGAAGCTGGGGCTGCAAGGACCTTCCGAGCTGCCAGTCACCCCAGGTACAGATGAGCAAGTCCCCACCTGGCTCCGAGAGAGGCCACTTTTGTTTGCCAGTTGCTGTTTGAAATGTGCAAGGCTATTGTAACTTAGCATCTCCCCCCTAAAGAGGGGCGAGCGTTTCCACACCTCAAGTCACAACGCAGATGTGTTTCTATTTTCAGGCATTGGAGCAAAGACAGGAAAAGAACAAAGATAGTTTCCAGGTTCAATATCGATCTCCAACCATAGTAAAACCAACGACTCCTTGCAGACACACCACGGTCCTGGGGGGAGGCGCAGTCAGCAGGAGGGGTACAGCAGGAAGCTGACAGCACGTGGGCGCAAAGCTGAGGTCTGGATTCCTCCGTGACCACAAACCACCAGATTCGCATGCGGGGTTAGTGGCTTCCAGGGGCTTCTGGCCCTCGGAGTCCTAGTCTGTGACAGGAGGGGGTTAGGTGAAGATCTTGAAACTTGTGTTCCCACTGAGAGTTATGGGGACACATTCTGGGAAGTGCAATGGAGGGGCTGGTGGGCAGAGCAGTGACCCTGAAACAAGAGCCTTTCACCCGAGGGACCCTGGCCAGGCGCTTGGCAACACTGAGTCCCAGCTCCTTATCTGCAGAGCAAAAAGAGATTATGTTTCCTGCCTCCCCTCCTGTGTTTGGGAGGATGAAACGAGAAAAGTACGGAATGGAGTTAGAACATTGTAAAGCACTATATATGATTATGAAATATTAGAGCTCTCAGGATGCAACAAGATTTTCAACCTCATAATTTACCTCGAACCCTGGGAGGAAATCACCTTGTCATAAAAACATCTTGGAACGGTAATCCATTCTTCTTCTACACTGGGAGAAAATTCAGAGAGGTTTCCAAAGGAACGAGATTATAAAATCGTAAAAGAATCTAAGTTCAAAAGCCCTTGGAAACTGCTGGACTGAGCCTTAATAATTCAAACAATTCAGCCAAAGTTTTTCTTTCTCATGGAATAAAACATTTTTTTTCACAAACCAGATAATGTGTCAAAAAAGCTCATGCAGGATCCAGAAGGCGTGGACCCCGAGCCTCTCTCTCACTGCCCATGTTCCCTTTTGGACGTCCGGCCAGGCTACAGAATGCTGGGGTCAGGGGCAGGGAGCCCCGGGCAGTCTGGAAACCGCCTTGCCCTTCCCTCACACCCTTCCTCACTTCCACGTCTCTCCTGCCTCAGCTCCCCTCCTCTTTCTCTGCTCCAGCTGATGCCACAGTTGCCCCACGAACTCATCAAGAAGGGGCTTCCCAGCTCCCTCTGCTGTCCCCTCCCTTGCTGCTCAGAGCCTGGGTGGAGGCAGCGCCTAGAGACCCGTCTCTGGGTGGCCTTGGCCACGGGAGGGTCAGGGCCAAGGACCGGGGAGAAACGGAGCTTAGGGCTCTGGAGAATAGGGCTTCAGGAGGATGAGGGCCTGGGGACAGGACTGCTGGCCTTCTCTAGATTGTTCTAATGACCCTGGCAAGTCCACAGTGGCTTAGATTTGCAAGAGAACATGATTTTTTTCCCCTCTTCTGGAAACGTTTAATGTAAAAAACAGGTTTCCAATTTTATCAGTAATCCAAAAGGAGAAATTTAAGATTCTTTATGCCATGGAGGACACTTCCAAAGGATTTATAGGTAAATACAGTTTTTAGTACAAATAGATTGCATTATTTTCTATCCACAGAAGGACAATGATATTGAAATACATGCTGATATTTATTAAAGAACCAAGCCTTTTGTAGTTTTTGCTCTGCACTCAACTAGGAAAAGTTGATTAAGTAGATTAAAAGCCTCAGAAACCCTTAGCAAGACTCCTGAGTGACCGTCATAACCTCTGCTGGAGAACTGACGCTTCTTCCAGTGGAATCTGGTATAATAGGGCGAGTCCCATTTCATATGTGGGGAGATAAGTAACCTGATCTGATTCCTGATGGGCAGAGATAGAGCTGGCCGGCTGGTGCAGGAGCAGCAGATGGGCCTCAGGACCCCCAGGCCAGCGTGGCTTCCTGGTCCCCAGGGTCCAGCAGGCTGCAGGGCCAGCCCACCTGCCGTGGCCCCAGCCAGGAGGCAGGACCAGGCAGCAGGCAGCTGGAGGGGGCGGCACTGTGGGCAGCACAGCCTGTGAGCACCTCCTGCCCTGGGGTCCACAGACCCCCAGATGGTGCCCGGCAGTTATAAAACCATACTTTCCAAAGAAAAAGAGCAATCGTACAATTTTATTTGTGTTCATTTCACAAACGTGAGTTGTTAGAATAATTAGGAATTTATAGCAATCCCCTTGCCTTCTTAAAAAGTCTGCACAGTGCAACAAGGGTAGAGAGTCTGTCATGATGATATTCACTTGGTGTGGCTCACCTGCCCCACATAGTTGTATGTCACGTGGCGCCGTTTGCCTGGGTCACATTTTGCGTTGTAGTCAAACAGCTTTCAGAAAGCAAATCAATGGCTCAGGTGTTCCATTGACATCTGAACCTGGTGATGTGAAAAACCACCCTTCAAAGTCACACCCTTCAAGTTGAAAAAGTGGAGAAGGACTCCAGTAGCAGTCCCTGTGGGCACACTTATATCACCAGCCACAAAGGTGACCGTGAGGGAAGCAGCCTGTGCCATCGGCACCATTTGTCACCACGCGGCATTGCTGCACATTGCATAGCATCAGACGGCCTGCGTGAGGGAAGCGTCCGGTGGTGTCCATGGGGGCAGCTGCTGTGCTTTGCAGGTGATGAGACCACAGAGGGGGGAGCGGCCCAAGGCCGGTCTGGTGTTCAAAGAGGTGCTCAGAGCCTGAGGTTATTCAGCACGTTTTTCATGGCAAATTATGGGAGGAAGGACGTCCTTAATGGAGTGAGCATTGTTTTGTAAACGGTGATTGTATGGGAAGTTGTGATGAGATTTTGATCACACTGCACCCCCTGCCAGCCCAGACCCTGCTGTGTTCACAGAAGGCAGGGCCGGTCAGCACTGGGCCCCCACCCAGGAGTGAGTCACGAATTCGGTCAGAGCTTAGCCGTGCTTTGAGCAGAGGGCGCCGTGGGCCAAGCTCTCCCACCCGAAATCCTCTGCAGGACAAGAGGAAAGGCTCTGGAGGCCCTGGGATGTGGCATGGGACTGACATGCCTGTGTGTGGCCCTGACCCCACCTACAGAGCCATCTGGGGACGCTTGCTGCAGAGCCATATCTCGGGGCAATATCTGGCTGCCTGAATCACCTGGACCTGGCATTCTCGGGTTGAAATAGGATTCTTCACATGCAGGTTCCTCTAATGGTGGCAATTTTTTAAAGATCAAATTGTGGCCCAGACACATTGTTCACCCCAGAGTTTATCTCTTCTAATGCTTGATGTTATTACACATTCAAAAAAGAAACTGATTCTATAGTATTGGGAATCCTCCTAAACTGTATCCAAATGTTGAAACAGAGCATAAAGTTTTTGCTTTTGTTTTTCAGAGCCAAGTACAACCAACCACTCAATGGATGAAAAACCCACTCACTATTATCTCCCAGTTGAAAGATAATTCCACTTCCAGCTGCTGAGTAAAACGCACACATCACGAGCTCTGGAAGGGACCCTGGTCTTCGGTGAGAATGCGCCCCGTAATTTCTGGGCCGCCCTGGAACCGAAGACGGATCATCCCCACGATGTGGGGTGTGTAATCAGGATTCACTAACTTACTCAAAAAGAAGGTAAGAAACGGACTGGCTCGGGCCTGAGCTCACCATGCTGACAGTCCGAAATGTCTTCATAAGCCATAGGAACAACAGTCTGGCTCGCTGAGCGAGCCAACACAACGAGTGTCAACTGTTCGTTTTCATAATGTTGCGTTCACAGGAGAGCATCAGGACATGGCCCACACGATGTGGGACGATGGCGGAGAGGGGCCACTGCCAGGCGTGTCATGCTCGCTGTGGTTACATCTAAATGAGTGATGGCAGATTGTCTGGAGACGCATGGGCTTCTTGAAACAGAAGAGACATAGTGCAAAGGAAATTCTAATAATAATCTCGAAATAAAGTAATAAATTACCCGGCAGACCTAGGAGTGAGTGGGGGGCTGTGAAAGGGGGAAATGAGTCATTCCCAGGGCCTCATCTGGGGACCAGAGGGCAGGGAAAGTAATTGAGGGGTCACAGAAGAAATGGAGGAATAAAATATCTTTGGGGGAAGGACTTAGAATCTGTTTCTTTTTTACATCGTTTTAGAGAAATATTTGTCTGATGATGGTTTCCAAGGAGACAGAGGAGGTTCCTCAGCCCATCCCAGCAGGAAAGAGAGGGCACGCTCAAGTTGGGAACTTAGGGAAATGGCCGGTAGGGGACAAGCAGGGATGTTGCAGTGGCCCAGGGATCAGTGAGGCCTGTGCTGCTCCCCAACCCAGGCGTGACAAGAGGGAGCAGGAGAGCAGCACCTGAGGTCGCCCCTTACAGGAGTGAAACCGCCCCAGGGAGCTTCAGGTGGGATGTGGTGGGCCCGGGGCTGAGCACACGCACCCTCCCTCCAGGCTCCAGCTCACGTGTCCCCATCGCCCGGCACTATTCAGAGCCCTGGAGCAAAGCCCGATGCTGTGGTCCGTCCAGCTTAGCCCCTGGGCACAGGGAGGCAGGGCGGCAGGCAGGGCTGGGGGTGGGGGCCAGGGCGATGCCCAACACAGAAGGCGACCAAGAGTGGGGTAAAAATGCCAAGCGAAGTACCCACATTAACAAGGAAAGAAGGAATGACTAGTAACTCGACCCAACCAGCCAAAATAAAGGAAGAAGAAACAATGATGTAAAAACTATGTACATGCGATAGATCCAAGTACATCATGTTACATAATGTGCCAGTAAAGTGAACCCCTGTCTTTCAGGGTCGGCTGGGCTGAACCTCTGCTTTGATGCCGTTGTCTTCCCCTGGCCCGTGAGCTGCTTTTAAGTCCCCCAAGCCCAGCACAGGACTGGCACTCAGAGGTTCTCATTTCCGTTAAATGCCCCTCTCTCGGAGCCTCGGTCACAGAGTGGAGACCCTGCTTTGGCTGGAACCACGGAGAGCACTCACACCCCTGGCAGTCCTCCTAAGAGAACACCCTTCCATGGTGGTGTTTCCAGGTGGTCAGTGAGGACACAGAGCAAGCAGATCCACAGTGTGCGTGACTGTGAAGCTTTCCCAGACTCTGACTTGTCACCGCTCATGTGAAGAGAAGCATGCACTCCTTGTAAGTGTCACTAACCCGGCATGGCTCACCACCAGCACCCACTGACGTGGAAGAAGGAAACGTGAAGAACCAGCCTGGTGGTGAGCTTCTTCAGACCCACTGACTGAAAGTTCCCATGAGACAGTACTCCGTCTTCCTGGAGAGGCATGGCCAATCGCTCCAATGTCATGGTGTCAGGAGGCGGGACCCTTGGGCAGTGACTAGGTCAGGAAGGCGGAGGCCTCATGTTTGGAATTAGTGCCCTTAGAAGAGAGACCCAGAGAGTTCCTTCATCCCTTCCACCCTGTGAGGGCACAGGAAGAAGACGGTCATCTATGAACCAGGACGAGGCTCTCACCAGGCACCAGACCTGCAAGCACCTCCCTGAATTTCTTAGTAATTGAGGCAGAGATCTGCCGACCTGCTCTCCTGCCTTGTCTCCCATCTAACCCCCAGGACTGAGACGGGCACACTCTCCCTCCCTTTTCCCTGTGGTATCTCTCCTTCCAGGGCGATGGGCTCGTCCTGACATGGGCAGGTGGACCACCGCCCTCACACGCAGGCTGTGTCCCTCAGGCCGCTGGGTACTCTGGACAAGCATGCAAACAACATGAAAGAAACACGTGTATGCAGGGTTCACCCTGGGCCTGGCATCACGTGAGCCTCTCTCATCCACTTTCCGCCCTGCAGAGCTCAGATCTGTTGGCAGGTGCTGGGCCCGTCCCTGAAGCTCCCGTTTTTAGAACAGGGCAGGCAGGGAGTGGGAACTGGGAAACAGGCGAGGCTCTTCTGGGTGACTGCCTGACCGTCCCCACAATTCCTCGCTTCCCCCCGTTCCCTGGAGCAGTGCCTGTCCAGTTAGATCACAGCAGAGTTGAAGCATAGCCTCCCAGGCTGCAGACCCTGCACAAGAGGCTTCAAAATGAAGGCGATGAGTGTCTCTGCAGGGCCCAGGGTGCAGCTAGTCAAGCTGCTCAAGTGGTGACATTCCAGGAAAACAACAACAACAACAAAAAACCAGGATGCTGGCTGTGTGCTCCTTTGTGAGGAATGGACACGAGAGTTTGTTATCGATTAGAAACAGAAAGTAAGGGAAGGAAACACAAGGTGAAAGCTTTCAGTGGAGGGGGGAAGTGCTGTCTTGCGGAGGCTGAGTGGTGGCTAGTTGTTAGGGGGCCGGCATGTGGCTTTGATCTGAGCTGCAGCCTCGGTGTTGCTTTCTTTGTAAGCAAAAGGCTTCAGTCCCCCGTCGTCTGCAGCGCCCTCCGTTGTTGCTGGAGGCATAACTGGCCCTTCACACGACTGTCAGCCTCACCGACATTAGCGTTAAGTGACACAATGTGACATAAATAACACTGATGGCCATGTCCACAGCAGATTAGCTCTATTAACCTTTTAGCTGGGCTGGAAGCATTGCCACTTTTGCACTCCTCCCCCTCCCTCACCCCCCCCCCAAAAAAAACAGCCAGTGATGTTCACTTTCAAATACGGAAACTCAAAGCACCTGTGTTTAATTTTCATCGGGAGCACCGTTTTCATTTCTGAGCTGCAAAACTTCGGTGCTCCTGGCCCCTACTATGTCAAAAATGCACAGTGGCAGACTGGCATATTGAGCTATTAATAATTTGCTATATGTGTTACAGATGTTGCATAAGTGAATGGTGTTCTATCACTATTTCTTGACATTGGGGCCCTTGGGGTGGCAGGCTAAGGCCCAGATCTGTCTACAACCTGCCTGTTCTGGAAAGAAAGGGGGGGAAAAGTGGCCCCTTCGAGCAGAATCACATTCCAGCTCGCAGAGCCAATTTTTCAGATGTTCTCTCTTTCCTGTTCCTTGTTCCTCCACTCAGACCTCATCTGGCCGGGATGAAAAATGATGTGATGCAATTTTTTATTCTACGCTTGACACTCTTGCAGAAGGCAATGTGGTTCGTTGATTCCAAACTCCAAAAAGGTCAGAAATGAGGAACCGAGTTTTTGGAAGCAGCCCAGGAAAAACTTTCAAGCCCAGAAAAACAAAACTGCTAATTGTTACCCTTCTGCCGTTATGAAGCTACAGAGGCGCCCCGAGCATATGTTTCGCGAACATGTACCTTTATATTGAGACACTGAGCCATGAGTAAAATGTATATTAAGTGCCCAGCTGACAATGGACAGTCCGTTTAAAGCTTGACAGCAAACAGCTGTAGGGTTTCTTAAACTTAATTCAAATAATGTAATCAATAGGTTATGCTCCAGTTTTAAGTTTCCCCAAACAAATTTATATGAGAAATGATATTAATTTATCTGAGATTACTTCAGCCAAGAAATAGATTTTTCTCTGTCACTTCTGAAGGGGAGGGAGAAACAAAAGTCTGAACAATTACAAAAAATATAGCTTGGCTTGTTTAGGGATTTAATAAACAAAATGTGCCTTTTCAATCTAGATTGATCGCAATCTCCCTGTTTACTCATTCTGTGGCCGCAACAATTTTTGAAATGCTAATAAATTGCGTCTCCTTTTCATTCCCCACATTGGGAGCGTGGTCCTTTCCAAACAAAATACATGTGTGGGCAACGTGCCCAAGTTTTCCTTTCTTTTCTTTTCTTTTTTTTTTTTCATATACACTTTTAAAAAATGCCACACAGCAATGAGCCCTCTGTTGAATAATTCCAGTATGAGTAAAACCTGAGTGTTAGCGAGCCAAGCTTAAGCCAAATGGTGCCAGATAAAATTCCAATTTAGACACGGGTCCAATTCACACTGCTTTCAGCCTGTAACCTTCCCTGAACAGTGCAGCCAAAAGATTTAATAGTGTCACCAGTAGGGCACGCATAAATAGCAACTTTTATTGGTCACTATTTTGGAAATGTCAAGAGGGCTACAATATGGTTGTGGTTTGCAGTCAGCCTTCACTTTACACACCTCGCTGGGTCTTGGAAAACGTTTTTTCACCGTGACAGATTATAACGCCTTGTGAAAAAGCGTTTTCACTCTGGAGACTTCTGATGTAGGACTTGGCAATGCATTTCCTGGGAGCGTCAGCTAATCCACAGCCACCTGTGGAGTTGTCTGTGGACATTGCGCCTGTCCTGGGAGCCGTGGGACCCACGAGGTCTTCGATCCCACGAGACTCACAGTCTAGGGAAGGAGACAAGGGCTGTACCTGAAAGAGTTGATGTGGTGCCAACTGAAAAACTGGAGCTCTGGGGTCAGAGTCAGCTAAGGAAGATCCACCTGGGACATGAGACAAACTCAAGGAGGAGGATCTGATGGACGGAAGGGAGGAAAGACTGCCTGTGTGACCATGAGGTCCACGTGAGCATGGAGTGGGGGTTCTGCTGGACCACTGGGAGCAGAACTCCATAGCGGCTTTCCAAAGCAGCTCCAAGTCCCTGTGGTGTGCATTCTATTTGCAGGAGAAAGACGCCGCCACCCATTGGAACTTTTGTTTTCTAAGCTCCAACTCAATGATGTTTTCAGAAATGCTGGGATTCTGTTCCGTGTTCTGTGATCAAGCAGATTCTGGGGTCCAGGAATCTGTGCGCAGCACAGGCCTGTTGGTTCTTGCTACGTGTCCTCTGAGTGGATGGAGCCCTGCGCCCAGCTCTCTGAGAGACTGTGGTGGGCAAGGGGTCTCCGAGGGGAGGGCCCTGTCTGTCAGGGCCCTGCTGAGTCCAGGGGAGGCCCGCTTTCTCCTCCAAACAAGGGGTATCATCACTGCAGTGTTAAAAGTGCTGCTTACGCAATGGTTTCCATTCCCACCGCTGCCCCTTGGAGACCCAACTCAATCACATGAGCTGTGAAATGCCCTGGAGCCTCAGGACCTGAGGGCAGGAGCCAGGAGTCCTGACAGTTCCAGGTATGCCACCAGGGGCTGGCCTGGGGCCTGCGTTCCTCCTGCTGAGCCGGCTGGAGAGGTGAGGTGGCTGGCCCTGTCCTCCCGGCCCGCTGTGAAGCCCCCTCCAGTCTCCAGCATCAGGTTAGCTGGACGTGCTGGAAGAGGCTGCAGGGTGGAAAAACCCATCCCTCCAGGGCCCGGATGGAAACGGCCCCCTGGAGACAACCTCGAATATAAAACCCATCGAGAAGGAAAGCCTGTCTTGTTTGAGGAAACTTGAGAGCTTTTTCCTCTTGCAAAGCCAGCTCAGTTCCTTCTCTCTTTCATTTATCGGTGACTCTAACAAACGTTTCAAACCAAATTTAGAACAGCTGGTGTTCCAGAAACTGCTGGAACATAAAGAAAATTCTTCATTTGGTGCCATATCCAAATAAACAGGAGTTTAAACCTCAAGCTCTGAAGAGGTCTGGCCCCTGGTGGCTCTGGTTACTGAAAAAACTGGCCTTTGTTCAAGAGAGATGGCGTCAGCCTTGCCAGGTCCAACTACCTCATGTGTATTTTGCAATGAGTACAGTTGAATTAATAGATACCACATCTCTGAGACCTGGGTGGTTTTCCTAAACTGTGACCGTGGACCAAGGCATAAAAACACCACTGGCGGAAAGTCTGACAAGAGAAAGCTGTCAGACAAGGAGTGTGCACCCACGTTCTCTTTTAAATTAAAAAAAAAAATCTCTGCTTCGAACGAGGTGAAATTCTGGGCTTTGTTTTATCTTAAAGTGAGTGCCCTGTATTACCCATGAGCTCTTGTCAGTCGTTCTTCTGCATGACCCTTTGTTCCTCTCCTGCTGAAAATGCAGTCCTACTTTGCTTCTGGAATTTGCACAAAAACTTCCCAGACTGTTGACGTTTTCATTCCAGAGGTGAGCTCTTGGGCCCGAACCCCCGTTCTCCAGGGCCAGGGAGGGTGGGGCCACCCCTCTCTTCTGTTTTTTATTAAACTAAAAACGCCAGCTTGCGATCATGAGAGGGGAAGGCTTTCCCCCAAACATGGTATCTGATGGTATAATCCTGGTTTCTATTCCCCTAGCAGCACTCGCTTGTTAATATGCCAGATATCAGGGAGCAGGGATCACTGAAAACATGATTATTAACGTATTAAACTCAGTATAAGGACCCAGGGCCATGGCTCTCCTGGTCAGCAGGATGCTAACTGAAGCCACATGTCACCGGCCAACCCCCGCCCCCAACAGCAGCAGCCAGGCACTGGATCTAAAATGTGAACAGGGACCCCTGTGGAGGCATTGAAAATGCCCACTTAAGATCCACACCGAAGTGCTAACTGATGGCGTCCCACGAACTTATTGATCAAGCTGACTTCCAAATCCTCTGGCTTAGGAAATACAGAGGGCGTGGTGCCGGCTGGTGCCAGGGCCCAGAGTGCCCACTGCTGTCGGGTCACCCGCATGGATGAAGATGTGCCCTGTGGTCAGATGGTCAGAACAGCCGTGCAATGGCCAGACGCTGCCACCAGGCTACTGGCTCTGACTCTGAGGCCTGGGATCAGGAAGGGGTTCTGAGCATCTTTATCCCCTTCCCCAAACTAAAGGCAAGTCTCCAACTGAAATAAACCCACGTGCCTGTGTAGAGTGCAGTGTTTGCTGCTTCAGCTTTCCGTGAGGAGCTCCTTTACTGTCACCATTTCTGTTTTACAGAGGAGGAAACAGCTTCTGTGGGATTCAGTGGTTGGCCCATGGCCACACAGCTGACGGCCAGGGGGTCACGGACTTCTTTACAATTAGCACACATGCTGCGATAGCACAACAGGTTCAGACAACGCTCCACGTTCTACTGGCGTTGGTCTTGCCCTGCAGATTGCGAGCTCCTTGGAGTACAGGCTGGTCTACTTCCATTATGGGTTCCCCTCCACCATCACACGCTGGGCAGAGTGGGATTCTAGGTTTTTCTGGGAGCTCCTGAAGGGTCCCCGCTCTATCAGGTCCTCCAAACTGCCACAAGTCCACGTTCCTTACATTTCTCACTGGTTTGGAGCATGTCAGCTGTCAAACATCTGAACTGGCCAAGCATAGGCTTCCTCCCAGCGAGCCTGGGGTGAGCCTCCCTGTGGGCCACACCCTCTGCGCATGTTCCTGAGCACTGGCCACCCAGGGGCCTCACCGCAGAATCCCAGGAGGCCCAGGGCTGGCCCGGGCAGGGCTAGACCTCCCCTTCTGTGCAAACCTGAAGTCTCCATGGTGCCTTTCATGAAATCAACACAGAGAATTACAAATGACTGAAACGAACGTGGGTCTTTCCCTTCAGTTCTACAGCCGAAATAAATAATGAAATTCTTTCGATTACACTTGACATTTCAGACATGGCAGCTTCATGAAATGTTGCTGCCCTATCTTAAAGTTCCAACTCTATAACCAAGCATGCTTGAGCTAAACACTTGGACAGAAATGGCAAGGTCACAGGAGACTACAGTACGCGTCCCATGCCTGGAAACGGCCTGGAGCCCAGCAGCCCTGGGAGCATGCCATGCAGCGATGCCCTTCAACGCGTGCGTGTTCAGAGCGTGGACGACCTGCTCGAGGAGCCCCCAGTCCCAGGGCTCATGTTGAGCTCCGTCCAGAGCAAGCTGCCAACCCTATTTACCTGCATGAACCCCTATGTCCTTTCCAGGTGGAGGAGGGGCCCCAAAGACTGTTTTCCAATCAAGGTCTGAAAGCCCAGGCGTCTCAGGCCAATTAAGCTTCGTGGGGCTGAGGCCAGTCACAGCGTGTGTGAGCTCGTGCTGGGCCAACAGTGGCTGTTTAAAGGGCCATATGGCCAGTGCTTAGCGGAATGTCCCAGACACTCGGTGTGGGAGGGACCCTGAGGCCCCAGAAACCTGGGTGTTTACCTGTGAAGGCCACGTGGAAAAGGTTGGTTTGTTTTCTGCTCTCTTAATCCTTTTTATTACTAAATAGCTCAAGATGTCAGGATTTGGGGTAAAAAATGTTAACAAGATATTAAAATGAAAACTTTCTCCCCTCAATTTGGTAGATATTCACTGAAGTGAGTATGTGAAGGAGTGCCACGTGCAGGACTCACAAAGGACATGGCTAAGAGCAGATGTCACCATGGCTTTGAAATCAGAGTTCCCCTGGGAAGCGACATCGCTGTTCTGTGGGTCCTCTCCCCTCTGCTCAGGGAGGCCTCGAAAGCCAACATAGACCCTGGAGCTGTGGCCATGGACAGCCTGGGCGAGCCACAGCGGGGAGGGGTGGCAGGAGCAGGCTGCTGGGAATAACTGCTCCCCTCCCCCTGCAGTCAGGGGCTGGCACTCTGGGCACCAGTGGCTTCCTGGGAAGAGAGATGGAATTTGCCTGGAATCCAGGAGTCCCTTGCCAAGAGCCTTCTCAGCAGGCAGCAGGAAGTCACAGGCTGAGCGGCAACCAGGAGCAGGTGACCCTGGCACAGCAAGCTCACCCCCACCTCGGGACACTGGGTCAGAATTGTTCCCAAGGTAGCCAGCATGGTCACCAGACGACAGACAGGTGCTGTCAGTCAGAAAACTCTCCCTCAGCATTTCAGATGCTGTGACCAAATGATAGCCTGTGTGTGCGTGTATATAATTATAAATGTATATTTATGTCACATATTATAATATATAGTCAATATAGCATGCAGATGTGTATGTGTATATGTGTGTATGCATGTATGTAATATATAAAAATGTATCATACACCTCTGTCACATCATATATGTATATTATACACATAATATATACATATAAAATATGTACATATTATAGAATCTGTAAAATAGATGTATACTTTATATACATCATTATATATGTATATGGATATACATAAATATCTTGATATATCTTGATATATAGCCAATATAGTGTGTGCAAGTGTGTGTATATACATACATGTGTGCATGCGTGTGCATATACATATGTGTGTACACACACACACAGTCTCTCAGGTTGCTCACACAGATGGAAAGTATTCAGATTCCTAGGCACTCATCTCGCTTCTGGTGACTGAGTCAGTTACTTTGTTATTCCCATTGTAGAGGAGGAAAAATAATTTGCTCTCTACCCTTCTGAGTTCATGGCTGAGACACTCTGTAAGAAAAGACAGATTAACAAGAGAAAAGCAAGCAGATGTGTATTCACACGCCTCCTGTGTACATGGGAGAGACCAGGGACACTCAGTAACCCTTGGGGATGACCAAGCCACCACCTTAAATACCATCTTCCTCTAAAGATGAGAGAAAGATGTGGGGGTGGGGCGTCCGTGATGAGGGTGACCAGGGAAAGCAGGCAAACCAGGGTGAGGTTGTGCACATTTATGGGGTGCCTTCTCCGCTGAGAAGGAGGCGCTTACAAATGGAGATTTTCTGTATGCATGTAAATTCCCCTTACAAAAGGGTAACTTTTACTCTGTTTTCAGAGCTTCTCCTGTGTCTGCAGTTTCTCAAAATAATCCTTAAATTAACAGGCATATTTGGGGTGGCATCTTCTGCTTCCCTTCACCGTCAACACTGTGGCTGCCAGGCAGCTGTGACTCAGCATAACACATGTGTTGTATGGCGTGTGATTGCTATGTGATATGTAATATATACACACTTATATATTTATATAAGTATCACTAATATGGAATCCATATATTGATAATATATTATTAATACAATTCATTCTCATTAAAATGCATACACCAGAAGAATGAATTTAGAACTGGATTTCAAAGGAGAAGAGCTGACATTATGTCTGAGAAGGGGATTTAATATTCTTTAAATGAAGAAAATGGCATGTGTAAAACCATAGGGAGTCAAAGGCATTTGCTAGTTTTGGAGAATGGTTAAGATTATCAGTGTAGAAGAAACAATCCTTATTAACAGCCAGGGTTGTATTTGGGCATGAACCCAGATGGACCAGGTCAGAGAAACCCTGAGCTAAGAGTAAGGCATGACCGCTTTCAGCCCTGGCCATATATACTGGTACAAAGCACTGAACTTTTTATGTTGATGGGATGACTGACTCAGGGTGTCTAAAAGATAATACAGAGTGGGGGTCATACATGCTTCACCCGGTTTTCTCCAGTGTAACAGCTCACCTAATTATAATACAAAATCAAAGCCAGAAAGTTAATGCTGATACAATCCACAGACCGTATTCAGGTTTAGCCAGTATTACTCGCACGTGTGTGTGTGTGTTGTGTGTGCGTGTGCGTGTTGTGCGTGTGTGCATATGTGTGTGTTATGTGTGTGTGTGTTGTGTGTGCATGTGCATGTGCGTATGTGCGTGTGTGTTGTGTATGTGTGTGCATGTGTGTGTATTTGTGTTGTGTGTGAGTTGTGTGTGTGTGCATGTGTGTTCATGTTGTGTGTGTGTGCGTGTTCTCTGTGTGTGTTGTGTGTGTGCATGTGTGTGCATGTGTGTTGTGTGTGCGTGTGTGTGTGCATGTTGTGTGTGTGTGCGTGTTCTGTGTGTGTGTGCGTGTCGTGTGTGTGTGTGTTCTGTGCAATTTTATCGCATGTGTGAGTCGGTGCTTTCACCACAATCAGGACACAGCGCTGTTCTCCCGCCAGGAGGATCTTCGTGCCGCGGCTTTATAGGCGTACCTGCTCCCCGCCTCCCCCCACCACCCCGACCCCGACACCCTTGCAGCTCTAACCTGTCCCCCATCTCTATTATCTCTTAGCTCATGGAATCCTACCAGGTACAACCTTTCGTGACTGGCTTGTTTCCCTAGCATGATGCCGTTCAGATCGACCCAAGTTAGTGGGTGTCCGGGGTTCAATCCTTTTTGTTGCTGAGCAGTATCCCACCATATGGATTGTTTAACCATCACCCCTGGAAAGACTCGGGGTTGTTTCCAGTATGTGGCTGTTACACATAAAGCTGCTACAAACACTCATGTCCAGATTTTTGTGTGGACCGAAGGTTTCATTTCTCATATATACGAGAAACATACACCACCTCCTCTCTATCCATTCATCCATCGACAGACACCCAGGCTGCCTCCACATCTTGGCCATTGTAAACAATGCTGCAATGAACGTATGGATGCACATGTCCCCTTGAAGGAGTGTTTTGGGTTTCTTCAGATAAATACCCTGAAGTGGAGTTACTGGGTCCTTCTTTGTCTCTTGTTATAGCCTTTGTCGTAAAGTCTATTTTATCTGGTGCAAGTATTGTTACCACAGTTTTGTTTATTTTTTTGTTTCCATTTTCATGAAATATCTTTTTCCCATCCCGATACTTTAAATTTGTGTGTGTCTTTTGATCTGAAGCGAGTCTCTTATAGACAGCAAATGTAAGGGTTTTATTTTCTTATCTCTTCAGACACCTTATCTTATGATTAAAGCATTTAATCCATTTACATTTACATAATTGTTCATAGATATGTAGTTATTGCCATTTTATTATTCATATTTAATATTTATTTATTATTTTTTTAAAATTTATTTTGCCTTAAAGAAGCCCCTTTAACATTCCTTGTATTATAATACTGGTTTGGTGGTGATGAACTCCTTTAGCTTTCTTTTGTCTGGGAGGCTCTTTATCTGTCTTTCGATCTTAAATGATAGCTTGCTGGGTAGAGTAATCTTGGTTGTAGGTCCTTGCTTTTCATCACACTGAATATTTTGTGCCAACTTCTGGCCTGCAAAGTTTCTGTTGGGAAATCAGCTCATGGTCTTATGGGAGCTCCCTTGTAGGTAACTAACTGCTTTACTCTTGCTGCTTTTAAGAATCTCTCTTTGTCTCTAAACTTTGTCATTTTAATTATGATGTGTCTTGGTGTTGGCCTGTTTGGGTTCATCTTGTTTGCAACTCTATGTGTTTTCTGGGCTTGTATATCTATTTCCTTAACCAGGTTAGGAACGTTTTCAGTCATTATTTCTCCAAATAGGTTTTCAATTCCTTGCTTTCTTTCTTCTCCTTCTGTTACCCCTGTGAATGTTGTTACACTTGATGTTGTCCCAAAGGTCTCTTAAACTATACTCATTTTTTTAAATTCTTTTTTCTTCTTGCACTTCTGATTGGATGTTTTGTGCTACTTTATCTTCTAAATCACTGATTTGCTCCTCTGCTTCCTCTAATCTACTGTTGATTCCCTGTAATGTATTTTTCATTTTAACTATCGTAGCCTTCATTTCTGACCGTTTTTTTTATGTTTTCTATCTCCATATTTATATTTCCTGTCTCTTTGTTGAAGTTCTCCTTGAGATCACTGAGCATCATTATAAACAGTGTTTGGAACTCTGCATATGGTAGATTTCTTGTCTCCATTTTCTTTAGTTCTTTTTCTGAAGGTTTCTTCTGCTCTTTTATTTGAAAAATGTTTCTTTGTCTCCCCTTTTTGGCTGCCTCCCTGTGTTTCTTTCTATGTATTAGGCAGGGCTGCTATGCCTCCTGGTTTTGTTAGAGTGGCCTTATGTAGTAGGTGCCCTGTGAGGCCCAGTGGAGCAGGCTCCCTGGTCACCAGAGCCAGGTGCTGCAGGCGTGTCCCTTATGTGGGTTGTGTGTGTGCCCTCCTGTTGTAGTTGAGACTTGATTGCTGTTGGCACATCATTGGGAGGGATTGACCCTCAGTCTGACTGGCTGTGAGGACTGGCCGTGACTACAGTGGAGGAGCTGTGGTCAGGGGCTGACCCTATGGAGCAGGATTCACTTTAGCGGGGCGCTGGTGCCTGCCTAGTCTGCCCTTTGGGTGTGTCTTCCTGGAAGCAGCCCGGTGAGGCTCCAGCTCAGTTTGAAGCTGGCCACAGGCCCTGCCAGCCCCAGGGCCTCCTGGGAGGGGACCCATTGCAGGCCAAGTTCACCCACAGTCTGTGCCCTGCCCAGGGCCACCTGGCATGAGCCACAAAGCAATTGAGAGGTGGCTGCCACCTGTGTGGTGTCTTGAGAGGCCAAGCAGTGAACCGAGGTCAGCTGCTGGCCTTAGGGCTGCTCAGCCAGAGGTATGGGACATGCCAAAGGCAGATGCTGCTTGCTTGGGCTTTGTGAACCTTTAAGAGATTTTAGGAATGTCTGTGGCATGAGCCAAAGCAGACCATTTATATAGAAAAGGCACTGGAAGTGTCTTGGGTGTGCCCAAAAGTTGGTTGGGGCAGGGTCTCGAATCACTAGGGCGGAGCCAATGGTGTTAGCCAGTTTGAAGGAGACTCAGGTATGCTGTCTGCGTGCGTGTGTGCGTCTAGGTTCGGCATGCGTCTGTGCGTCTGCACGCAGGGAGGGGACGGGCTCAACAGAAACAATGGCTTCTGCCATAGCCTCAGTCCCAGAGAAAGCTTCCTCTCCAGCCCTCACCCTGAGGCTAACTCAGTTCCTCCCCGTATGTCCCTGGCGCCTTCCGAGCTGCTGCCCCAGTGCTGGAGCTCAGAGCCAGTGATTCCGTCAGCAGGTAAGTCTGTGCGCTGGCCAGTTAGGAGGAGCACCTGGGAGTGCAGCTGCCCTCCATCTCACTCAGCCACAAACACCCCTGGTTTTCACAGCTGGAAGTTATGGGAACTTTTCTCCCCAGCACTGAAACCTGGGCCAGAGAGCCTGGTGTGAGGCTGGGACCTCTTGTTCCACTGGGAGAGGAGGGGGACCTCCGCTGCCGAGATATCCCTCCTGATTTTTAATGGTCACACACAGGTATGGGACCAGCCCGTTCCACATCTCCGCCCCTCCTACCAGTCTCGAGGTGGCTTCTTCTGTATGTCCTTAGTTGTCAGGCTTGGTTCAGCGAGACTTCAGATGATTCTCAATGATGGTTGTTCTGTGGTTTGTTGTAATTGATGTGGTCCTGAGAGGAGGAGCACAGCATTTATCTACTCCCCCATTATCACTGGAAATCCTGATTTTTCATCTTCTTAAAGGGTCTTTTGTAGCGTGAACATTTTACATTTTGATGAAGTCTAATTTATCAAAATTTTCATTTGTGGACCATAATTTACCATAATGTCTAAGGTTACTGCCATCCTATTCCTGTGGCCTGATAGAACAAGCTCTCCTGGTCCAGGTTGTGTGCATCCATTGGTGTTTGGGGTTTCAGGTTGCATTCAGGTTGGACAAGAGGCAGGGCAGAACCCAGGGCTCTCACACTGGGTTGCTTCTCAGGGCCCAAGGTCCCCAGCCAGTTGTGTGTCTTGTTTTTTCCACCATTCAGGGTCATGCATTTATTTTATATATAATGTCTGTCACTTTCAGCTGTATTTAGGGAGGGGGTGATAGGACCAGGGACAAGTTTGTGTATTCCATCTTGCCTGGAAACAGAAGTCAGTTTCTGGCATTTTGACTGTTTTTCTGTCCCCGTATATTCTATTCTGGAAATTCTGTGCTAACATTTTGTGACTACAAATGGGTGAAATAGGATCATATCACCATTGAATTTTGGGGGAGAGAGTTTTTCTGGCACAAATGTGGTTAAATCAATGTAAAATAAAAATAGAAACACTTGAAATATTTAGCTGCCGTGTAGAAAGATGGTCATGAAATCATTTTAGCAAAATTATTTTCATCAAGATCAATTCTTACCCAAGTAAGTTTTGTAGTCAAGCTTTGATTCACAGATCAGTATTTTGTCCACATAATTTTTTTTATTAATGTTAGCTTTTACGAGTGTATGCTTTCTAGTGCAGTCATCACATTTTTCAATTCCAATATTTTCTAGATCATCTGTACAGATTTGGATCTGCCAAGAAATTTTGATTTTTCTGACAGTTTTACCGTATACATTTTAGCCACTGTCACTTTTATTTTTTTATGATTTGTTTCTGCCATAAGAATCATTGTGAATTGAATGAAGTATTGGTCTCTCATATTTATTTCTTAGCTAATCCTCAAGAAAATGATTTCTCCCAAATATTCCAGGATGGCTTTATTGTTCAAGCTGAACAGGCTTTTTTCACTGTTGAAAAAACCAAAACAAACCTGTAACTTCAGCAATCGCCCAAAGTCTAGTGCTCACACCCTGGGGGCCTGGGGATGGTTCCCCCAGTTCTGAGAGTGAGGGGAACAGAGGGCTCAAAGGGGGCGAGCATCTCGGAAGTGCAGGAAGGGGCAGAAGGGAGGGGAAGGGCTGGTCTCTGAGCTGTTGGGGAGGTGCTGGAATCAGGGAGGAGGGAAGTGCTCCTCTGAGCAGGTGAGTCTTGGGTGTGAGCATGACTGAGAGTTTAGGAATGACCTAAAGGAATGACGATTCTGAAAAGAAAAAAAAAAATTTAAACTGTGCGTCTTATCCCAGGTCTCCTGGGCTTCTCACACATCTGTACCCTTTTGTGGTGAGTCCCCTACATGACGTGGTGTGCGATGAGGTGGGAGAAGCAGTGTTCGGGTCCTGGAGTTGACAGAGGCTGCCTCATGTTTATCCTGGTGGTGTGGGAGTGCTGGACGGGGAGGCGGCCAGAGGGACAAGAAAGCCGTGCCGGCAGCCAGGACCCACCAGCTCTACTCTCTGCTGCTAAGTCGCACGGCTGTGCGTATCGCTTATGTTTCCTTAAGCCCTGTTTCCTTATCTGAGAAATGGGAATAATAACACTTGCCTTACTTCCCGCAGTTATGAGAATCAAATGAGAAAATACAGGCAGCTGTAAAAACAGAAAAGTATAGTATTTGCCTTCACCAATTCCTTAAGGAAATGGGGCCAGGGCAGAGGTGCAAGCCAGACCTTCTTCCACGCAGACTTTACAGTCCAATTCTAAGACCATGATGTGTCTAAAACGTTATGAATTTAGGAAATGCCTTTTCAAGCCGGTGAAGGAAGCAAGGAGCCCCAGGAGACAGTAAAACTAGTGCCGCTGCCGGAGAAAGTGCAGCAACTTCAGCAGAAAACGAACCCTGAGCCCTTCCTGTGGCGAGCCTGACCCGAGAGGCCGTGGCAGGGTGCGTGAGACATGCCTCTGGGGTCTCACAGCTCGGGGAGCCGACTCGGCCAGAACCAACGAAAGCCCCCCGACACTAGAGAATGGAGCCCCGGTGACGGGGAGTCCTTCCGGGGACAGCCCTCTGCCAGGCCTCCCGCCTCACTGATTGAGTCAAGGCACCCAGAAACGAGCCTGTGGAACAAACGTGGACGGCTCAGGGAACAGTGTGTTTGTGAGATGACCCCTTCCTCCTGCAGCTGATGGAGTCAGAGCCCTCCAGTCCTGGGACTAAGACAAGATGCCACCCCACAGCCACGCCCACAATCAGGAGAAGAGGAGGCAAAACTGTCCCCATGCCCTCAGGTCAGTAGCATGCAGTGCAGACAGGGTGTGACCGAAGGGCCAGGGGTGGGGCACCGCTGCTTTGTACAAGCTGAGCTGCCGAAAGGGGCCCTTCTGGGGAGAGGCAGGCACGTGGTCGGGCCCTGCTTTGCTCGGCAGTGTCCTTGCTGGCCCCGGGCTTAGGGAGGCTGCGCCCTTATCTTTTCTTCCTAGCACCCCACTTAAGGGGAGACTGTCCACAGGAACATCCTCAGCCAAGTGCAACCACAGGAAGATCAACGTCAACACCGATGACTTATAAACACGAGTGTGGGTCCCACGCATGGCCTCCATCCTGCGTTCTTTCTTAGAACGCAGCTCGGGATGTCCCCACATGTGTCCCCACGCCAGCCCGGAAGTGCCCCCGGGTGGTGGGGAAATGGTGTCATCAAGCTACATATCTGGGGACATCTGCCTTCCTCCTGAGCTCCGCGTACTGCCTGCCAGGAGGGCCGGTGCCCAGGTGCCACCTCACCAGCCACTGGTGGCTGCTTGGGAGGCAAACGGAGGTGAAGATAGCAGACCCAGGAATAGAGTTCACTAAGCATTTGATTGTCTTTGCCCCAAATGATATTCCTGGGAATTTGCTTAAAATCATTTCATACTGTATTTCAACAAAACAAAACAAAAAAAACCTAATCCTCAAATTCATCTCACCTGACTGCTCCTGGCAGAGGTCGGTATTTTAATTCAGTACTGAAGGAAGGGATGTGAATTCTAAATCGGTTTATAGCATGATGTATTTATCAATTAGATGTTTAAATGTGGATGCTTTGTTTCCAGTTATGAAGGAACTAGTTAGAGCTGCAACAATCAGAAACAAAAGCCCAATAGCCTCAGACATCTGTTGTCCACGGTGGCAAGACCACAGTGCAAGTCACTGTAAGTTCAGGGAAAACGCGCTCCCGTCAGTACCGGGGCACCTGCGCACTTTGGGGCCGTTTGCTTCCCTTCAAACCGCCGCCGGTTCCCTTTCCTCCCGTTCGTCCACTTCCACACACATGCCAGAGTTTTGAAGTTAGACTTCTAAAAACTGTTCCAGGAGAACTCGCTTTTCATCTTCCTCTTGGCTCTTGTGAAATTTCAGCGGCACCCGATTGAAAGAAAGGACGCAAATGACCACCCACATCACTTTGGCGCTGAGGGCGGAGGACCCAGAACTCCCCCTGGGGCGCTTGTCTCTGAGTCAGCAGCCCCAGGCCTGGCTCCTCCCTCCTTGAGGATTTGCAGGGGTTGTTGGAGCCCCACCCCCCTCCTCCGAGAGGGTTGTCCCCTTCCTTCCTCATCCTTGTCCATCTTTCTTCCTTCCCGGGAGACTGCCATTCACCCTGTATCCCTTCTCTGCCTAGAAGACAGATGCAAGACTTTCTCTTTAAATTTGACCCAGCAAAACTGTATCTTTAAAATTTAACACACCTTCACGCCTCTTAGAGATAGCAATCCGTTGTTTACAACGTCCTCTCTGTAAGCTAGAAAGGGCCAAGGTTCAAGTTCACATCATAGGCTTCTCCTAGCAATAAAACGGGGTGCCTGAGAACCGGGGAGGTGTTTTCCCTCATAATTTCAGAGGCTGACCCTGGGCAGAACCGGGGGCCTGGGATAGAATGCCGTAGCCGCGTCCTGGCTTTGCGGCTCACTGCTGCTCGACTTCTCAACCTGTCTCCCCCCCCTGAAAAGGTGGGATAACCACACCCACCAGACCCCCGCTCGTGCTGCTTACAAGGACTGAGCTGTCCTCACATCTGCCGGCTGTCGCTTTGCTCACAATGCTTTTAGAAATGATTTGAAGACAAATGGAAATTTTACTGATAATGATTTCTGATGAACTAACAATACAACCACCAGCTTCCTCCAAGGTTGGAAGAACAACCCAGCCCTGTCCCACATGCAAGGATCTTTCTATAGACAGCACCTCCTCAAGCCTAACCCCACTGGAGATGTCAGCTTGGCCCACTGCAGGAGGGGACCCCAAACCAACCAGCCCTTCACCAGAACTCCTACCCTTCCATTTCACAGCTGCCGCATAATGGCCTCCAGCAGAAAGAGACCTTGGGTAACAACCAATTGAGAGCCATTTATAAAGAGATGTAGATTCGGAAGCCCAGGAAGTGGGCTGGCTCCTCCAAGGTCGTGTGGCCCGTTAGAGACAGAGGAAGGCGGTAGTGAGATGTTAGTCCAGCTCCAGCTGCACAGACACAGCTCAGACCGTCCGTTGGAGGCTGGGAACAGGGCACCCTGACTGACATGTCACAAGGACAGGCACACAGGCACATGGGGTCCACAGCCTTCACCAGTCAGGCAGCAGAATGGGGGTCACATTCCCGCCCTGCCTGATTCCTTTGTCCTCACCGTCACCTTCTGGGGATTGCCCACACCTCTCCATCCCCTCCTGCCTGGCTTTTAGGACTCTCAGTATTTGGTTTGGAACATCTTCCGTTCGCCGACTGGGAATAAGTATGAGAATTCCAAGGCAGCGGTTTCCATGACAACAACAACCTCATGGAAGGTTTCAGAACTTTTACCTCCTCCTCAGTACTGCAGAAATTCAGAAAGCATACGGCATAAAGACGAGTGCTAATTATCTGACCTGAGCTTGCTGTGGTGGGCAGAAGACAAGCACAGCGCAGCCTGGCAGACACTCCTCACTGGCACACAGCCAAATTACTTTCTGGAAGTAAGTCATTGTCATATTATTATAATTTTCTGTTAGAGGCGGCACCCGGTATCAGAGGACCATTTGTCTCGCACTGGGAAAGGCCCCACCTCATACATTTGAGGGTAGGAGTTGTTTTCGGGTACTGCCTTCTGGTCAACCCGGCAGCAATGGTGGTCATTTCACCGTGACGGCGCGATACCTGTTAAGCTGGCAAAGTGGCAGAGTAGCCCCTCTAATCAGCTAGTATTTAGCCACAGATCACCAAGGTCCTAAGCGCTACACTGGAGGTGTCTGAGTGCCAAGGCCGACTGGGCAGATGGACTTTATATTGTGAGAGTAAAGGCTTCCACCAGGGATGAAACCCAGAGGTGTGGGGGGCGTTGACTCCATTCTTGGAGCACTTTGACCAAAGGGAGACAGGGGATAGATGGGTAAGCCACCCTGCCTTGCTCTGCAGTGGGCACCCCTGTGGGCATGGCTTTTCCATGCAACCCATCTGATGACATCTCACCTGTCTGAGAGGGTGCACATGTCAAGCGCTGGTCAGATAGGCTGGAGTTTGTTGCAGAGCTGGGCCAGGGCGGTAACATGTCACCTGGCATGTGCTCCCTGCCCTACTTGGATTCCTCTTCCTCTACTCTCCCTGCCCTGGAATTTCACCTTTCAGTAGAACATTGACACTCAGGCCTTGCCTCAGCTGTTTCCTCAGGAATCTAAGCTAAGCGAAGACCAGCTGTGCTAGGAGTCGTTGTCAGTATTGGGGCGAACGTGTCAACAAGAAAGGGAGGTCCATGCTATCATGAGGCAGACATCTTGCAGGGCTGACTGAGGACTTTCTTACGTTAATGCCAACTGGGACTTATTACAGCCAATGCAAAGGGATGGCTGGTTTTAAATGGCTGAAGAGAAATGAAGAGACAAAAGACAGTGTCAGGTTTCTAGCATTTTGACAACTGATTTCAGCATCAAGTAACAGGGTGATGCAGTGAGGTGATGGATGGGGCTGAGGAAGCCACTGCGGCTCCGGAACTGTGTTCTGCAAGGGAGGAGGCTGCCTGCCTCAGGGTGGCCAGGGGAGGACCCCGGGACTGTATTTCTTTCCCATACAGGCCTTAGAGGCAACATTTTTGAGCTAACTGAGAGGCTATTTAAAAAGTGACATGGGCCCCTCAGCCTCTGCCCCTTCTCCAACTCCTCCAGCATGCACACGTGTGTGTGTGTGCACATGTACACACACACACACAGCGTTAGGTACTCATCCAGCATTATGATGACCCCATCGACCCCTCACATCCCTGGTTGTCTTCATGGCAGCCATCTTTGCAGACAGAGCTGCCAGGTAAGAAGGAGCACCTGTTGGATGAAGCCTGAAGGGTCCAGGTCGCCTCAGCCCAGTAAGAAGCGAGGGGCTTGAATTACCAGGACTTCCGTCTGCTGGCACAGGCAGGACATGCCTCACTGCCTTAACTAGCCAGGCAGCTTCTCCACCATAAACGACAATCCCAAGCATTCTGGGCCTTCTCCCCTAAAGCAGCACTCAGCATCAGCACCCACAGTTACAGAAGCTTGTGTCAGGGGTGCTTGGCATCAGGGTGAAGAGACAGAACCTCCCATAGTCTCTGTGCTGATGACAAAAATAAGCCTGGGAATCCTTGTCGACCCCGCCCAGCGGTACCCTCTGTGATGTTAGAGACACTGACATCAGGCAGGTGAGCTCCACAAAGCACTTCCTGCTTTAACAATTTGCGAAACTTCGTCGACCCCACAAATCATGAGGTAGAAACGCCCCTGTGTTAAGGTCTTAACCTTTCGGGTTGACATTCAATTGGAAGAAACTGCTCGTATTAGAAATAATTACCGCCGATAATGAATACAATTAAGCATTCAAGAATCTTTATAACTCCGGTACCATTTGTGCACTTGGAAACCGGCTCATATTTTTCCCTTTGCAGATGTTACAATAATGGTGTCAACACTTTGATTTCTTTGTCCATAAGCTGAAAATTATGGCTGCTTCATAAATCGCTGACGTGCTGGGAAGATGGAGGACCAGCTGCAGAGCACATGAGTTCAGGCTCCTGCCCCAGCCTCATGTTTCATGATGACCTCAGCTTCCTGTGCAGAGTGGGAACCGGTGCGAGTACGCACTTGTAAAACTGTTTTTGAAGAGCGGAGTTACGAAGAGGTGCTGCGGTGTCAAACATCTGCTTCATCCATTACCCTCACGTCGGAGCCGGGAACGTACAGTAGGGCAAGAAGCGTCAATAAATTAACGTTCTCCCGTGAGCACGCCTCGAAGCGTGTGCCAGTGTGAACCGTGAAAAAAAAGATGCTAAACAAGAGAAGGGAGATTTTTTTTTCTTTCTTTTTTTTTTTGTGCTCACTTTACCAGAACTGGTATGGACAGTAGAAATCAGAACCTGCTTCTCTTTACGTAGCTGACGGGCTTTTCCAAAATACAAGCGTTTTAATGGCTACACGAGACAGGGAGAGCTCTGCTCGCTTTGGAAACCAGGTTGATACTTTTCCCGTGATATATTCTTCATCAACATAGTAGGATGAAAGAAAATAAAGTGTCCTAGTTCAGTGTATAGGTTACAGATGGCATAAATGCTCAGATGATTACCTATTATATCCGGAATTCCAGCGATAAGTATGTTAGGTTGTGTCACCGTGCCAGTCACACACATTTTGTCAAAAAGGATGTATGTATTCATTATGAAAGAAAAATACGTAGGAACTTAATGGAGTTTTAAAGTTTTTAAGTGGGCCGTTTCAGGCTGATATTCTAAATAAGCAGTTTAGATAGGAGACGTGCCCCGACCCGGTTCTCACGCACAAGCACACACCGTCAGGACTCATCAAAGGCCAGACCCATCCCTGTTGCCAGAGGAGGGAGTCCGGAAGCGGGAAACGGAGTGCTCGGTCATCCTTGCAGCCTCCCCCCTGTCCGGGCTCCTTCCCCCGCACATCATAGATCAGAGACAGTGCAGGCTGTTCCCAGCCCCACGTCATTCCTGGTACCGGGGGCCAGGCCTCTGAGTGTGCTGGAGCGGGGTGTGTGCCTGGCGACAGGAAACACGTGCAGAGCTGTGTGTGCAGCCAGGAGCAGACCGGCGTGTGCAGCGTGCAGGTGGGGATTCGGGGTGTGCCTGGCGGGATCACGCTGCAGCTCCGTCTGGGACAACTGGGGTGACTGGCCATTCCTGCCTGGAACGTCCACAGCGGCCCACACGACTATATCCCCTCCTGGTGGCATGTGGCCGCTGGTATCCTAGAGCACCCGACACCCTCAAGCCACATTGCTTCACAAAGTAACTCTGAATATCTGTTAGGCCAAAAACTCTGGTGTTTGCCTCATTTATCTCCCACATGAATAAGTGATATACAGAAAAATTATGTCTCCCACCTCAGTTTCCCTTACATACAAAATGAGTTGAGTGATACTGAGCCACACAGACTGAATCCAATCTTTGCATCACCTTTTAAAAATTATGGTACTAACCTGAGATGGTAAACTAGAAAGCTTATTCACATTACGCAAAATTATTCAAAACAGATGGTGAAGTTAATTTAAGGCTATTTTTTTTTCTTCTAACCTTAATAAGAGGAGTTGTTTGGGGGAAGACCAGAGAGTAGATTTCAATGTTTGCCCTTGGAAATGACCGCTGGCAGCCTCCTTGCCATGACCAGTGCCCTCTGATCATGGTCCTGGGAGCCAGCTTCCTGAGTTGGAGGCTGTTCCCATCGCCACAGCACTATCTATCCATAAAGCCATCGTTAGCCAGCATGTCCTCATAGGTTCTAAACGGCTTCTTAAGCAAAGTGAATGTTCAACAAATATTTGGTGTCAAAGGCATTGTTCTTAACCACCCCACTGAAGTGAGTTTTGCTTGTTCAGGCAAACTTGGGTTGGAACCTCACCTCCACCGTTTACTAGCTGAGTGACCTGGGCAGGCAGTGCACAACATCCCAAGACTCCCGATCTTCAACTCAGAAGTTAGTGTAATTGTGCCTGGAGGACTGTTGGGAGGATCGAAGGAGTCATGAAGAGTTCCTAACATAGTTTCTGGTACACAGGAGCATCCTAGCAGTGCCTGTTATTGTAGTTGTTATACTATTTTAATAACAAGTTAATAAAAGATTTCTTTCCAGTTCCTTCTTCTTGGTCATCCACCTGTCTTGGTGTAATTATAGTTAAGCCAATTTGTCTCAGATTAAGATACACATGAAGCTTAACCTACGAGGGCTGCGTGGTGCTCTGATTTTGTCTGGGTTACTGTTCTGTGTTGTTATTATTTCCAAGTGATTCATGTAGGTTTCATGCACAGCATCCGGTTCAACCAGCAGTTGCTGGAGTTTTGGTGTACAGAGAAAAATCTGCAAATGCAGTCAAATCAGCTTCATGAGGCAAATTGGATCAACACTTGAGGATTAATGAGAAATGATACATGGAAGCTGACTGGGAGCCAATGCCTCCCAAAGTTAGGATGGCCCAGAAAAGCACGGGAGATGCCAGAGACGTTCACAGTGTGATTGGACAACCCCAGGTGTTCACCCACATGGAACACCGGGTCTCGCTGCTGGACATTCATTAGAGTTCTACACATGCAAAGTGTCAGGCACATGATCGAAATGGGTCCCCCCACACTCCCTGGCTAAACTCTTTAGGAGGCTGTGTGATACTTTCTAACAATGTTTTAGAGTTGACATCTCCAACAACAATTGCAGGTCTTTTTCCATTTCTCCTTTCAGGCTTATCAGTTTTTGCTCCTGTAATTTGCAGCTCTGTTGTTAAGGGCATACACATTTAGTAAAGTTATATCTTCTTCATGAAGTCACCTCTTTATTACTAGCAATGCCTATCTGTGTCCATGGTAAGATTCTTTACCAGTTTATAGCCACCCCAGATTTATTTTATTTTTGATTAGTTTTTCTTGGTATTTCATTTTTCATTTTCTTTTACTTTTAACCTTTGTGTGTCTTCATATTTAAAGGGAGTTTCTTTTAGATAGCATATAGTTAGGTCTTGCTGTTTTTGGCTAATCTGACAATCTGCCTTTTAATTAGGGTGTATAAACCATTTATATTTAATGTAATCACTGATATGGTTAGGTTTACATATACTATGTTGCTATTAGTTTTGTATTTCTCCTGCCCATTTTTTAATTTCCATTTTTCTCATTTTCTTTCTTCTTTAAATTAATTATTTTTTATGATTCCATTTTATCTCTACAATTGGCCTATTAGCTATACCACTTTTATTTTTTTACAGGCTGCTCTAAGGTTTGTAATATACATCTTTACTTCATTTCAGTCACTTTCAAATACTATTATACCACTTCAAGTAGAGTGTAACAACCTTACAAAAGTAAACTTTCATTTCTTCTGCTCCATCCTTTGTGCTAGTATTGTTATATATTTTAGTCTTTGTATGTTATAAAACCAAAATATATTTTTACTATCTTTGTGTTAGACAGTCAAATATTTTAAATCTTTTTAAAATTTAATTATTTTATATTTATCTTCATGTTTTACCATTTGTAGAGCTCTGCATATCTTTGTGGAGAAGTTAATTTCCATCTGGTATCATACTGCTTCTGTCTGAGGAATTTCCTTTAACTTTTGTTTGTGGTTGCACCTCTGACAATGAAATTGCTCAGTTTGGTTTGTATGAAAAAGTCTTCATTTTGTTTTGTTTTGAAGACATTTTCCCTGGCTATAAAATTCTTGGTTAGCAATTGTTTTTATTTTCTCTAACTACTTTAAAAATGCCACTTGGTTATTTGCTGACTTTCAAAGTTTCAGATATAAAGTCTAGTATTTCTCATTTTTGTTTCTCTGTATGTAATATTTCTTCTCTTTGGCTACTTTCAAGATTTTTTTCCTTTGTTTTTTTTTTTAGTGGTTTGACCATGATGTGGCAAAATGTGTGTTTAATTTATGTTTCTCAGAGCTTTTGAGCTTCTTGGTTTTGTGGCTTGTTTGTCTTAACTTTGGAAAATGCTTGGTTATTATCTCTTGGAATATTTATTTTGCCCCATTCCATTTTTCACCTTCTGGGGCTGTATGTGCAAGTATGTTAGACCATTTGATATTGTTCCACATGATGGGAGTTCTAATTTGTTTCTGTCCCCTGCCTCTACTTTTTTTTTCTCTCTCTTTATCTTTCAGTTTGGATAATTTCCATTGATTTAGCTCTAAGATCACTTTTTTTTGTACTATTCTGTCTAGTCTCCTAAAGTACCAGTTGAAAAATTCTTTATCTCTAATATCATGTTTTCTGTTTCTAATATTTCCATTTGACTCTGTTTTGTGGTCTCCATCACTGAGCTGAACTCCCGCATTTGTTCATACAAATTGTCCACTTTTATTCTAGGTCCTTACCATATTGATTACAGACATTTTGAAGCCTTTCTCTATTAGTCCAACATTTGTTTCATCTTTGAGTCTGTTTCCATTAACTGTCTTCCATCTTGAAGGGATGTCCTGCTTTGTTTTTGTGTGTGTGTGTTTCATAAGTTTTTATTGAATGAAGGACATTAAGTGTAGAATAGTAGATCCTGAGGTAAAGCATATTTATGCTCAAAAGGGCATGCTTCTTTCTGTGCCAGGTCATTATTGTGGGGTGTTGTGTCAATGTAATCACTAGCTAAGTTGCAAGTGGGTTTCGTTGTTGTTTTAGTGATATTTAGTACACCACAGACTTAAAATTCCTCCACTAGTGGGCTGCTGCAATCTTCTTCCTTGTTGTGGGCCTCAGCTGCCTGAGGGTTTTTCCAATGTTCCTGTTCTGTCTTTAGCTTTCAACAGTCCCCACACAACTCTGTAACCTGGGGCCGGGGGAAGGGAGGGAGTATTTCTCTGTGATCTCTGTAACCTGTACTCCCTCAGTGGAGATGACTGCTCTTCCAGATATGAGGCTCAGGGTGAGATTGGGGTGTGGTTCTCAGCTCTCCTGGGACTTGCCTCAGTTTTAAGCAGGCTCCATATATCTCTACTTTAAGGGGGGAGGGGAGGCTCTTTAGTGTTCCTGTCCCCTCCCCATTGGGCAGCCCAATTTTGCTGTATATCTACAATGGTGCCTTTGGTGGGGAAGTGTTCCTGCACCCCCTCTCTCCCAGAGGTAAACTTCAAGGCTCCTGTTTAGGGCAGGGAGAGAATAGTTTTGTCTCTATTTCTTCTATGGAGTTGGTGGCTCTTTGCCTGTGTCTGGGGGGTGGGACTGGTTTTCTTTTCCCTTCTTCAATTGTTTAAGCCTTTCCTTAATGTGAGAGAAAGTTCTGGGAAGTAGAGTTTCATGCATATGTGCAAATGACGGGACTCACATAGGTTTCCTTCCCCCAGTCTTTCTTGTAAGTACCTAACAGTGACCTGTGGAGAAGAGCTGGGGGCTCCCTTTCTATCTGGGGCTCCTAGAGATTTAAAATTCTCATTGTAACCCACACCTGGTCTCTAAGAGTTTGTTGAAATTTCAGCGTTTTTCTCCTTCCTTGTTTCATGGTTTCTGCCTCTTCTCCCCATGCTCTGCCAAAAGGGAAACCATTAGCAGTCTTATGTCTCTTAGGGGAGGCTTGTCACCATTCAGAATTCAGTTTACCTAGTTGCCTTGTGACATCAGCTCAAGAAAATGTAAGATTTATAGGTTATCCTTTTTATTCTTCTCATTGTTAGGGTGGAAGCAAAGATCTGTTGAAGATTTCTACATCCTAAATGGAAGCAGGACTCTCAGGCAGGAAAAAAAAAAAGTGGTAACATGACTTCGGAATCACTTTCTTAAGCTCTGAAGTGTAAATGGTACTAACTTGATGGGGGGCTTGAAGCTATGCATTCAGAATATTTCGGCCTCATCTTTTCTGTCTCTCCCAACACATCCCCTTCTATGCTCTAATATTTACTATGCCTGCCCTTCTTGGGGTCCTTCTAAAAATGAGGTGGGGTCATCAAGCAAATAGACACCTGCATTTTAATAGGTTTTTTTAAATATAAAAAAAAAGTTCATATTATAACTTCTTCTCAATTGTCTCTTTTTTTTTTTGTACCTGCATTGTTAACTGCTTTAGGAGAAGATATATTTGATTTGTCTTTGGGAAAGAGCAGAGAGTTGTCATAAAACTTACTCAGAGAATACACTAAAGGCGGTGATAGGTTTTCTTAGCAAACACGTGGTAGTTTTCAATGATGACGTTACCCCAGAAAATAGATGAGAAATGCCATTGCCCTATAGCTGTTGGATAATTATTTGCAGATCATCCATGCTTCCATCTCTGGAAGACATTATGATGCTTAGGGAAAAAATTGGACTATTTGATACTTATTATTTGCGTAAATTTTGGGCTTCCTGCACAAAATTACATTATTTCACACTAGCGCAACAGAAAATACACAATGAGAGAAATTCAAATTAGAACTTCAATGAATAGACTGAGAGAAATGTGGGTTTCCTCATGGATTGGTGAAGTTGTCCAACTAGACACCCATGTAGTGAGTCTGTCATTGCTTTTGTTAAGTGAAGGTAGCTGGGTTTAGGTGGTTTCCTAGCAGTAAGATGATTATTGGAAATCTGAGAGATGTTGGAGGTGGGTTAATGCCTGTACAAAAGACTTGATGATGTGTTATTTTAATGTAACAATTTTACTTGTAAACTATTATAAAAGGGCCACCACAGACATGTCAGCGATAGTGATAAAATGGACAGTGATGCCCGTCTGGAAGCTGACGGGGTGGAGGGTGTCACAGCCCATGAAAGGGCTTGATGATCACTTTTCCTCAAGTCCCTTTGCTCTCCCCACATCTCACCTCATCACCTTCCCCAGATGCTTTTTGGCCTGGGCTCCCCGTCTAGGTCAGGGCACCATGTCTGCCAGGCCCCAGCCAGGAACCTCAGGCCTCGACAGCTGTGCCAGCAGCCAGTCTTCCCCATTCATCTCTCTCTTCTTAATCTCGGTGGCATCTCTCCTCTCCTGCCCACTGTTCCAACCATTGCCCTGTCTCATCTGGATGTAGAGCAGCCTTCTCACTGGTCTGCCTTCCTCACATCTCAGACTTCAAATCCTCGTCCACCGCCTGCCAAAATGACCTCTCACAATCGCCAATCTGATTATGTTACCCTCTCGCCTAATTCTTTGGTGTTTCACCCTTGATTACAAGATAAAGTTTAAATTCCTTTTCCTGGCATAAATGCCCCTGCCATCTTCCCCCTGAGCATATCCTCAGCCTCTTCCCTCACTGTGCCCTCCACCACCCACCCCTGCTCCCAGCTCAGGCTCAGCTAAAGGCACCTCTGGGGTGCACACCTCCTGCCTCTGGTCCTGCTGCCCCTGGGCTGCTCTCCCTCCTTTCATTGGCCTGGTGACTCCCTTCAGAGATCAGCTCAGGCCTTACTTCCTCTGAGAAGCACTCCCTGTTTTCTCTCTCTCTCATCTTCTACTCTCAGCAGTCAGTTCTGCAAGCCACCAGCGTGACCAGCAACTGCCCACCTTTATCAATGGCTCCTAACAACTTCAATGATGCATTTATCAGTTTGATGTCCATCATCTCCAACTAGAATGTGTAAACCCTGTGTACCTTTGCGGGGTTAGGACAAAGGGGGTGGGGACAAAACCTGTATCTTTTTGCATTTTGTGGCTGTACTTTGTCATGAGACGTCATGCATATGTAAGTCAGCACGTGTTCTCTTAGACTCCCTGAAGGAATGCGTTTCCCTAAGATCACATTTTGTACTTTGGAGCAGCAGAGGGCACAAAGGCGGCACTTAGAGAAGTCTTTGATAAGATGAGGAGCGCATGTGGCCCACGCACGCTGGCAGGGCTTTCTCCCAGCACTCATGGTCAGCAGTGGGTGGCGATTACGGGCCTCGGGGTAGAGGGCGCTGCCCCTGCCCGCGCAGCTCTGTGACCTCATGTGCTCAGTCCCTCCCTTTATGGAATGTTTCTGAGTCATTTCAGTCGTTCCAAGACTCTCAGCTGTGCCTGCCATGCTCATGAGCCACTCATTTCTCTCGCCCAACCGCACCCAGTCCTTCCTCAGAACCATTCCTGCATTTCCAGTGGCTTCCTGGACGATCCCACAGTCACCCTGATTAAGAAGAACCCACACTGAAGTTACTGTCCGTTTCTCAGCCCCTGGCCCTGGCATTTTCCCGTGGTTTTTACCTCTGTGTCGATGCCATCACTGTTAACTGTCTGATGACATCTAGACCACTCAGGCTACCTTGAATCTTTGCTTTGAGCCCTTCCCCACTGTCCACGAGTCACCAAGTTCTGTCCATCCTCCTGGGAGGCCTCTCGCATCTGTCCCCTCCTTGCTGGGATGATTGCTGTAGCTTCCCAGCTGGTGGTCTAGCTCCTGCCCCTCCCACGTCTCAGGCCACCCTCCAGCCTTCGTTAGCACCATCCAGGGCGCATAAAGCCCAGGCTCCATCCTGGGGCACCCGAGATCCTTCAGGTGGCCACGCGGGGCATCTGCTCCGTGCACGGGCACTGCCCATGTCGAGCCTCAGTCTTCCCAGACTCTCTTTGTCCTGAACACGGTATGAGCTGCACGTGTTCTGCCGTGGTCCTGTTCCGGCGACACTTCCATCTCTCGGCCTTGAAAACTCTGACCTCATATTTAATATCCTGTCAGAATATCATCCCTTCCCCATGAAGTCATCTCTGATTTCCCCATCAAAGTCAGTGCTTTTCTTCTCTAGGTGCCAGGAAACTTGAGACTAGACCTCCGGTGAGAATTGATCACACACTATTGCAATTTCTCCTGCTGCCTAGGAGGTGCCTGGGGATGGGGACTGTGCCCTGCTGGCAAAGGCACTCTGGGTGCCTCGTGCAATGCCTGGAATCACCACGGCTCAAATGTCTGAACTCAAGTGAGAACTAGAAAGATGAAAGGCCCACAGGGTGGCGGGTGGGGGAGGGAAGGGGGCTGACGGTTAGGACGAGAAAGCGCAACAACAGACGAGGGCAGGGCTTGCAGAGACGTGTTGGTGCATTTGTTTCTGAAAATGAAACCTTGGGAGAAGGGGAAAAAACAAACAAAGAAACAAAAACAAACAAAAAACACGGTCCTTCACTAGTCACCTTTTTCTATCATTTCTCATCCTGGGGAGCAAGCCAAGGTCTATTTGGAAGAGGTCTAAAGTTTCTTGGTAAAGTGTCTGATTCTAGGACAAATCAAGAAGGTTTTTGCATTGCATGCATTTTTTTTTTCTGGCGCATGGCTTAACAATTACACAATGTGGGTCCTCAAGGACTCTCGCAGCTCCAACAGTCTGTAAAATCGTCTGAAGTTAAGTCTTCCAAACAGGGAAGTCCAAGACAAGATGTCATTTTTCAAGGTGTGAAGGAATTAGTACAAATGCGTCCTGTGGATGCTGTTACCTGGATTGTGAACGACAAGCCCGTTACTGGCTGATAAACTTAATTCATGGCACCAACATGGGGTGGAGAGCAAAGCAGAGCCAAGGTAGGCAGGCTGTGCAGCCCGAAATCAAAGCCAACAGCACAAGAAAGGTCTGAAAAGAATGACATTCTCGCTCCTCATTTGTTCTCCTTTTAAGCTTTATGGCACCTTCGCAGAAACAAAAGCTCTACAGAGAAAAGGCTGGTTTGGCAGTGGAGCCTGCCTCCCCGTCAGTCCCTTCCGTGTGTTCCTGGCGCTTTTCTCTTTTTAAACAAACAAAGCTCTGAGGGGGCGGACCTGAGGCCCCATCTCCACGTTACTTGCCTGTCTCCTTGCTTCTCTCCTCCATCTCCTGATTAGTTCTGGAAAAAAGGCGGATTTGCACATGCAGTGTGCTGGGCTTGGTGCTTCGTCAGCTCTCTTTCCCTCTCCCCCCTTCCTCTCTCTCTTTCTCTCTGATGTAATGTCTCTGAGTTTGTCTGGCTCCAGCTGTCCTCCCCTCGAAGCAGGAGGAAAGTGAGGGGGGAAGTTTGAGAAGGCAGTCTGACATTATTCATAAGGCCGCATTTCGTTCCAGCAGCTTCGTCGGATCCACAACAGTGCAAATCTTCAAGTGCTTTCCTCGCTCCGAGGATCAAATGGACAGTTTTCTCCTGACTGTTCTCCATGGTGAAACCCTGGAAACCCACAGGCAGACCGAATCAACTGGGCAGAAAGTCTGGGATTCTGAAATGCTGCCGAATTAAGCCAGGGACCAGCCTCGCTAATTTGCTGATTTACTCAACTTGACCCAAATGAATTTCTGTGTAAACAAAATTTATGAAGAAGTCTTTGAATAATGCTATTAAATGAAACACTGGGCTTTTATTTCCCCTTTTATTACATTTTCTGAACACTGTATATTCCGGTCATATTGAAACATTTTGTTTTCAGGCTCTGTAAAAAGTGCTGATGGTTGAACCTCAAAAGAATTGAAGGGTTACTTCATAAATGAATAAAAAGCCAGCGGCATGTATCCAAAGTTTGTTTAACTATCCTAACCTCATGGGCCTGTAAAAATTCAACTGAAAATCGTTGAGAAGTGGTCCTCCCATGAGATCCCTTGGCACTTTCTGCTTCTGCTTGGATCAGAAATACCTTGAGAGTATCTTTTTTTTTTTTTTAACTTGCAACATTTCAACACTCCAAGTTCCATTTGCAGATGGGAAGAGCAGAGGGAAAAGGAACGGGAGAAAAACATGGTTGAACTTTTCTTAACCTAGAAGTTATTGCAGCTTTTACATGAAGTTTGAAGCCAGAACATGCCTGGTGGAGGCCAACTGCCTGTGCCTGGAAAACCTCCTCCCAGGCTCTGGAAGGAGACGGCCATTTCCAGTCAGGTCTAGGATGTCTGATGATGGAGTTCCAGCTCTGGACCCACGCCCATCAGCCTAGCCTTCAGGGGTGAAACCGGAGCAGAATTTAGGCCATTTATCCAGCGACCATGTCCTGTTGTCCATGGGATAGTGCATTCATTTGTGTCAGTCTTTTAGAAGGTGAGGTCGTGTAGGGAGATTGATTGTAAAAATAGCCACAATCCTCCTATCTCTAGAGATGGCAAGTCGATTAGTGGTTGCCTAGGAGAAGAGGCAGGGGAGTTGGAGGAAAAGGGGGAGTGATTGCTAATGGGTATGGAATTTCTTCCTAGGGTTAAGAAAATACTCCAAAATTGATTGTGGCGATGATGGCACAACTCTGTAAATATATCAGAAACCATTAAATTGTACCCTTTAAATGGGTGAATTGTGTGGAATGTGAATTGTATCTCAATAAAGCTGTTACATTGAGCAAAATAACCACAGTCCTTTACTGGACCTGTGCCCTCTGCAGCTCTTCCCACCAGAGGAGAAGTGTTTCCCACCTGTTGATTCTCAGCTACCTGTGACTCCGGCTTGCTCCTAGAACATGGCAGAAATGACAGTGTGCCAGCTCTGAGCCTTAGTTCCCTAGAGACCCTGCATGCGTCTGCTCATTCTCTGACTCTGCTGTGTCCAGTAGGAAAACTAGCCTGGGCCAGCCTCCGGAAAGGTGAGACATCAGGGTAGTAGGGCTGAGTCATCCCAGGGCCATCCCAGCCCATCTGCCAGCTGCCTGCAGATACCTGAGCAAGCCCAGCCGAGATTAGCCAAGCCTGGCTCAGAGCAGCTGAACCACTTGTGGAGACACAGACTCACAAGGCACAAAAATTAGTGTTGTTTTATGCTAAGCATTGGGGCTATTTGTTCCACGGCAATGCCTGACTCATACATGTGGCAGTCTCCTTGAGGCTGCAGAAGCATGAAAAGGAGTGTTGTATAAAGGTTGCACTGGTGACCCACTACGGCAATAATTGCACTCAGATTTAGTGTCTGACCAGGGCTTCCCAACTCTTCCATTTTTCCTGCTAAACCTTCCTCAAATAGCAGTGAAATTTACACTTGGTTAGATGAGAGCTGGCGATCATTAGAGGTTTGCCCTCAGATGGCATGAACATTACGCTAACATTTCAGGACATTCGGAAGAGGAAAGTTCTGGGCTGTGTGGAGCACCCCGACTTCGCGATTAACCTGAGAGGGGCTGTGAGGCAGTTTCAGACCCTGAGTAGGGCCAGCCATTATTTGTCACATCTGGGTCACACCTGCAGCACCCGATGCAGCTGACATGGCCCCACTCTTGGATATCGGGATCGTGAATGAATGTGAATGAGGTTTCACGACCCTCACACGGGAGGTGTTGTATGAAAGCTCCCTCTCTGGTCAGTGTCCCAGGGTGGCTGGGGAAGTGGATGGAGGACCTATACCCTGGGAGGAGCAGGACCCGGGAACAGGCTCAGGTGCAGGGCTGTGGGAATCAGGGAAGGGAGGCACTCCTCCAAGGTGCTCAATGATCTCTCAGTTTTTAGTTTTGTGAAGAGCAAGGTGCAAATGACCCGAGCCAAGATCCAGAGGCAGATTGAGTGCAACACATGGATATGTGTGGAAATGTCCACATCAACGCCGCCCAACAGAACCTTCTGCATCGACGGCGTGGCTGTTGTGCATTAGAAATGTCACTGGTATGACTGACAGAAATCACTTTTTTTATTTTATGTACTTTGAACTAATTTAAATTGAAACTTAAGTAGCCACATGGGAACAGAGGCTAGCAAACGGCACAGCACAGCTCTATGCAAGGTAGAGATGGTAGAGGCGCACTTTTTTTTCCTGTAAAAAATATGGTAGAGCCATTTTAAAGAGAAACACTGGGCTATGGAAGTAACTTCCAGATCCCCAACTGCCCAAAGTTCTTCTGCCTGTAAGAGAAGTGCTTCCTCCTGTCCAGTGAGACTCAGCAACCCACCTGTTCAACAAACATATGTCTTCACTGAATGGCTACTCTGTACAAGGTGCCCTGTTTGGCAAAACACAGTTAAAACAAGAGAAAATGGTCATACCATCGCTTTGACTGAGCACAGCTACTATTTCAAGCTTAAATAAATAAATAAATAAATGCAAGGTCGCTTTGATAGCATTTTGGAGTAAAATTATTTAAATTAGAAAATGATGAATTTACAACAATAAGTAAACCCTGGGCATTTGGAGAAGGGTTGGCGGGTTTGATTTCTATTGTCACTGAAGATGATGTAATTGTGCCTTAATAAGCAAAATTATTAAAGGGTTTATGAGCTTTCATTCGTGAAACCCAAGAAGAAAAGGTCAATAAGAATTCCCCCCTACAAATCTCTGAAGAATTTGAATTTAAAATGAATCTCATTCTACAAGAAAAAAAAAAGTAAACTCAGAAAGACAGAAATCACCCCCGCCCCCCAAAAAGGAACGAAAACCCCTTAATTTATGTTGACTTCATTATTCTCTAGATTAAAAGCAACTCAACATAAAATGAGGACTTTGAGCTCAAACTTTTAAGGAATTCACATATTTGCATCAATTTTTAAAAAGGTTTTATAACTAATGAACTTGGATTTCTTTTGGCATGGCATAAAATCCATTTGTACAGTTTTTAATTAAGAATGCAGCCTCTGCAATTAAAATTAAGGGTAGGGACTTTATCAGATGTCCTATGAGAACCCCAGTCAAAAAAATTATGGTAATGCTGTGTGTCCGAAAAGCCTTCTCTGAGCGTCACAAACGCGTGGGGAGGCATTACCCCAGCTGTGTGACGAGGGTTTGTTTCAAGTTGATAATTAGGAACATTTAATTTTGATGTGTTAGGGCCTTGTTTACCACTAATCTCCCTGGCATTTACTGTGGGCTTGGGAACCAGCCCTAGGATCATCTAAAATTGAGCTCAGAAAGTATAGATTAGGTCAAACTCACAATCCATAATGTAAATACAGCTTTTTTTTTCCATAGGGGAATTCCTAATGTGAGTTTTAATATTTAAAGTTACCAGTGCCATTATTGAGAATATTAAGATGCTTTTATGTCAAATTGATTAAAATTACATTTAGAATAATGAATGACATGTAATGTACAAATACCTATCCACTCCACATTTTTTTTAACTGTGAGTGTAATGAAAAGTCTCCCAAGGAATTTTTTGAGGAGACTTGGTGTTGGGGAGCAGAAACGCAGGGCCAGTGGTGCTGGTCATGTATGGTGGTGGTGGCCAGCCACCCGCCTTGTCACGCAAGCTTTCCCAGGAAGGAGACTCGCGGGGAACTCAGTGCTCACTTTCATCCTTGTCTCTGGAAGACTGAAGACGCCTGCTAACGTAGGTCTGTACATCTGACAGGGGAAGATGGCCCAGGTCGGGTTCTCTTCATTCCTTTAAGCATTTAGGGCCCAGCTCCAAACGCATGGCTCACACGGCACCCTCTTGCCAAAGCTGCATCTGGTCCTTATGGGAACCATCTTGGTTCCATCTGCCCAGGGCATAGGTCCCACACAAGGCAGTGCGTCCAGTATTTGTACTGAGAACACAGATGTACCAGCCTCTCCAGGAAGCCCTCGTGATGAGGAAGGTCAGCGGACACCCCAGCCTTGGCAAGGAGCCCCATCCCATGTGCTGGCAGTTCCCAAGAGCCTTCCTGGAGTGGTGTCAGTACGAACAGATGGCCAGCCGACCCTGAGCCCCTAGGTGAGTCCCGGGAAGCGCCCGCTGGCCCCTCCTCCTGCACCATCCCACGTGTGCCCATCCAGGGGGTCCAGGTTAGCTTGGAGTGACCCTGGCAGAAGAAATGAAGACGCCACCACTGCCTCTCCCACCACAAGCTCATAGCCTCTCTTTTATCCCCAGAATGACCTTTCTTATTATTAATAGATTTCATATTTTAGAAAGTTTTATGTTTACAGAAAAACAACTGGAAAAATACAGAGTCCCCATACGCTGCCTCAGCCGGCACCCCCCGCTCTCGCTGTCGGCGACATCTTGCATTTAATACAGTGCATTTGTTAGAACTGGTGAACCAATATTGACACAGTGCAATTGACTTGTCTGTGCTTTACACTAGGGTCACTCACGGAGGCGTACACGCCGTGTGTTTGGAGAAAGGTGTATGACATGTTCCCGCCACTCCAGTGTCACACAGAATACTCACCGTGCTTCCACAGGCCTCTGTGCTCTGCCCATAAATCCCTCCCTCCCCCTGAAATCAGGGATGGGGTCATGTTTTTCCCCTGTTTAAAATTATTAAATTCCAATGACTTCCCAGCACCCTCTTCGGCCACGCTCACGCCCGTTACACTACTCCACGTTTCCTTCCCTGGGGGAATTATGACATAAAGCCCAGACGCCTAATCAGGTGCTGAAAATGGCGCTTCGCCTGGTCCCTGCTGACCTGTCCGGATACACCTGGGCTGGAGCCCACCTCCCCACTCTCCAGTTGCCTGCCCTCGAAAGAATGAACTACCATTAACAACATTATAAACGACCAACCACACGCAGACAACATCCTCAATCAAAGCAGCAACTGTATCCTAATCAGGCGAAGAGTTTGTACATGTTGCTTTCATTCATTTAACAAACGTTTGCTAAATGCCAACTGATATGCCAGCATGGGGTTTAACGTGCTAATGCATACTCATTGTCTCTGAAAGTCTACACCCCTCTTAACACATAGATATAAAAATAAATATGTATTTACATTGCTTTCCAGACAAGCCATACCCATTTAAGTGCCTGCAAAGAGAGTAGTAGAATGTCACCTTATAGTTCACTGACCAGCACCGATTTTTGTTAAAATACCCACCAATCTGATACACAAGGTTAGTGCTTCCTTCCAACTCTCATTTACTAGATTATGAATGACTTCTCATGATGACTGCCCACTGGTTTCTCCTATGAATTGCCATTTCATCTACATGGTACTATTGGGTTGTCGGAAAAGTCATGATGTATTTTTTTGTACGTTTTTTGTTGCAAAAATGTGTCATGACTTTTCCGACAACCCAATAATAATAGCCTCTGACTATCCCTTAGATTCTTAAACTCTGTTTTATTTATATTGCATTGGCTAAGGCCCCAGCCCGGGGCTCAAGGTCTCAGGTGTCCCTTCCTTGTAAGTGGCTGTAAAGGAAGAGCTTATAATAACGTGACCCTTAAAGATTATGCTGCTGCCCGTCTGGGGAGAGCTCTTTCTTTAGGTTAAGAAAGCATCTTTCCACGTTTTGGTAGTTAACAGTCATTTACTTAACATGAGGAGCAGTTTTATTCAGTGCTTTTCTGAGCGTACTGTGGTGATCCCATCTTAGGTGGTTCTTCTGTTGGTTTGTTAGTGTGGTACAGATAGAAGATGTGGCACCATTTTTTGCATCCTGAAGAAAAACTGAGTTGGGTTGATGTTCAGTTATTTCCTAGTCTTTCATTTGTGTCTGTACAAAGTGAGGATTATCTGTTCTTCGAGGTTTGCAAAAATTCCCCTGCAAGGCTATCTTTGCCTTTGAAACTATCTGGGGTAGTGTCTTTTGGGTATTAGGCTTTTACTAAAAATTCGATTTATTTAGTGATTATAGGTTTATTCAGATTTTCCCATTCTATGTTTAATTTAAAAATTTTAAAGTTTTTAAATGTCAGCTTTATTGAGTTATAATTCATACATTACATAATTCACCTATTTGAAGTATACAGGCCAATGGTTTCTAGTATCACAGAGTAAAATGTATTTTTTTAATTTATTTTAAATTATAGTTGATATACAACATATTTATTTCAGATGTGCACCATAGTGATTAGACATTTATATGCCTCTATATTATTAATAAAATATACTTTATTAATATATTGGTAATATTTTATAGAAAATTATACATTTCATCTAACTTTTCAATTTATTGACATCCAGTTGTTCAGAATATTTTATGTCTATAGATAAACCTCCTTTCCATTCTTAGGATCTTTATTTTTGTAGTTTTTTTCCTCTTGTTCATTCTTGTTGGAGTTTTTGTTGATTTTTTTCTATTTAATTAGTCTTTTTAAAGAACCATCTTTAGATCTCTACATTTACTTTATTTCAGTTACTTTTGCTCTTGATATTATTATTCCCTTCTATCTTATTTTATTTTATTTCAATAATGCTCGGTTTTAATAAATGTATTTAAGGCTATAAATTTACCTCCAAGGACCACTTTAGATACACCCACTCATACTTATATGTGCTGATGTCATGGTCCCTCATTCTGCATATTTTGTCATTTTCATTGCTGCATTATGCTTTCCTATTTAAACCATGGTTTGTTTAGTAAATCTTTTAGTTTTCAAAATGTGCTTTATTATTGTTTTTGAATGGCTTGAAATAGCTTCTTTATTGACTGTTTTTGTCATCATGATAGAAGTTCTCTTTTTACCTTCAATTTTTATATTTTCTATATGAATGCTACTAAAACAATTTTCATTAGTTACTGCTTCCCTGGGATATGTTTTTCTATTTCTCTTTTAAAATTATTTTTGAATCATTCTACTTAGTTATATTTCTTATAAGATTTATTTATTTATTATAAATAAATTTTATGATGAATACATCTGGCTGATTTCAATATGTAAGTTTAATCTATTATGTTCTTTGCAATAATGAACACATTTAGAATTATGACCATCTTACAGACACTGACTTTAATATGTCACTTTATTCTTTGCAATACTGAGCACATTTGGAATTATGACTGTCTTACCATCTTTATCTTTATGTATTTTCTCCTATCTGTTTTCTCTGTGGGATTTAACATTTTTTCTATATCCTTTGTATTTTTCTCTGCTGGTTTGGAAGTTATCAATTATATTCCTATTACCGTGGTTATCTGTAACTATTTAAATTTTGTTTAAAAATTACATAAGCATACATGTTCGAGTTATCCCATACACCCATCTAACTCCTAAACAAAACAGACTAGGGCTTTAGTATCTGAACGGCCTAACACAAATTCTGCCCCTCCCCATGTTCCTCCTCAGGGTTGTCCAAGGTTGAGTTCACCTGACAAAGCACACATAATTAATTATTATTTCTCAGAATCAATAATTAATTAAATTTACCAATGTAGTTTATCAATATCTCTTGCACCCACCTCTCCCCCCTGGGATTGCTTGTATTATTGCAGAAGTAAGATTTCCAGCAGCTCTTTTAAGTGAGGGTCTTTGGGTGGCACATTTTTAGCCTTTGTTTATCTGAAAATATATTTTCCTTCACTCTTGAAAGAGATTTAGCTGGGAGCAGAATCCTAGGTTGACAGATGTTTTCTCATAGAACTTTGATGAGCATCCTCCGTGGTTTCTGGCTTCTTTTGGTGCTTTTGAGAAGTCTTCCCTCTGTCCAAAACACTTGCAACATTTCTAACTGGCTCTTTTTTTTTCTTTTTTTTTTCATGGCTGCTAATCTTCTTTGACATTTTCCTTTAAGTACCATAATTTCTTCTGTTCTAAAAATAGGTATCATGTTTTCTTTACATATTGAGAATTCTAAACACACTTATTTTAAGCTCTTTTTCATATAGTTCTGTTGTTCTCATTTCATCTGGAGCAAAAGCATCTTTACATTGACGACTGTGTCAATGGCTTTTTTAGCACTGGGTTTCTGCACATGTTTCTTGGAATGTTGTGTCCCTGACACACATCACAGAGCATCTGTGGTCCCATGATCACACACTGTCTCACCGTATCCAGGTTTTCATTTATTCAACAGACTCAACACCCTTTCCTGAGGCCCCCGTGGGAGGGAGTCTGGAACAAGGTCAAGTCAGCCTTGGTCTCAGCCAGCCCAGACTCAGTGTGCCACCACAGGTGACACCACCAGGAGCTGAGAAATGATGGTGGGAGGAGCCCAGGGGACAAGGACAGGGAACGTGGATCAGAAACTCACCTGGTCTGCCCTGGATGGGCCACAAAGCCTTACTCTGTAAGCTACTTGGCAGCTGAGCACTGAGAGATGCCAGAAGTTGAAGGGATGATTGTGTGTGTGTGTGTGTGTGTGTGTGTGTGTGTGTGTGTGTGTGTGTGTGTGCGCGCGCGCGTGCGCTCACATGGGTGTGTGTTTCAGGCTGAGGAAAGTGCTGGGAGAAGGTGCTAAGCAAGAAACAGTGACCCGTAGACACCCTTAGGGCCAGAGCGATGCGTGGCTTGTGAAACGCACACACGCTGAAGTCCAGGAGGGAGAGGCCAGAAGGGAGGCTGATGGGAGAAGAGCCAGATGCACAGACAGGGTGACCGCGCAGCACTTTGCTGACCGGACTAGGGGCTGTGAGCTTTGCATGCAGAGCAAGGGGCACCCTTTAAGGTGGCAGCATGGCAGGCAGGCTCCATGTGCTTTTCACACCTACATCAGAAAGTCACGGCTATAAAGAGGGAGGGACGGACTATGGAGACCGTACTGGAGACTGTTCAGCCCTGCAGGTGAGAGGGGGTGGTGGCCGGCCAGGCTGCTAGTGGTTGGGGTGGGGGAGTGAGAGGGTCGGTCCAGAGGCCTTTGGAGAGCCGGTTTTCCTAGGGCTTGCTTGCTTAAATGAAGTCAGAGGTAAGCGAGGGGTACAGATTTACAATCTGAGAGTCCAGTGGGTCACACAGAGGAAGGGAACGTGGAGGAGAAATAGCTTTCAGTGGAAGATTATGAGTTCTGCTTGGGATGGTTCAGTTTTGAGATTTAGAGGAAATGCTCAGTAGCATTTGATTCCATGAGACTGAAATCCAGGAGCAGCCGGCCTTGGACACCTGTGGCTTTTAAAGCCATAGGCCCCAAATACCACACGCTGAGAGGCAGGAAGAGAGAGGCTGGTCCCTGTGGGGCTGGAGGGGCCCCCTGTGGAGCAGGTGTGAGGTGTCCCGGGAGCAGGGCTCGCCTGAATTTCATTCCACTGAGAAGTCAGGGGCATCAGGCTGAAAAGGTGTGCGTGCATTGAGGGACGCACAGGTAAACGATGACTTTAGCAAAAGCCAGTCTGGGAAGAGAGAAGAGTGAGAAACAGGCGGAGTGGGTGGGAGAGGATGATGAAGAAGTGGGGAAAGCAACGGGAAAAACCTCCAGAAGCCTGTTTGCAAAGGGCAGCATAGGCGGTTTCACACAGCTCAGACCCCTGGGTCCCGACATGCCCACACCCTGCAGCTGCGGCCAATGTTAACCCACCTGGAACCAGGGAAGGTGGTGTGGCTCAGGCATGGGGGGGGGGTCCGGGTGCAGCAGAAACAGAGGTTGGTCCAGTGAAATCACTTCATGTTCTAAGAGGTTCTAAGCCTTCATATTCTCCGACACACATTATAATTACATGACGCCATTTAGTTTGCTCCTTGTTAGTCAGACGGGGCAGGAACCGAGCTACAGCAGCTCCCGTCCTTTGAGGGCCTGGCAGACCTCGTGGAGGTCAGTCACGCAGCGAGCAGGGAGGAACTGCTTGCAATGCAGCAGGGCCAGCTGGCATCCGGCAGCATGTGCCCCCCCCCTGGGCTGGGCAGCAGCTGGAGGGCAGGGCCGAGCATCCCTTTCCATCTTCCGGATGGAAGCCCTGCACACGGTTCCAAAGGAATACGAATTAGTGGCAGAGGAAACATTCCTCTGACGCTCGCCAGCGTTCCCGCTGCTCGGGCAGCGCGGGATGCACATCAAGGCCCGTGTCCCGCCAGGCTCCTCGCATAGGGTCACAGCGCTCCACCGCGCTTCCTCCGCGCCCCGGGATGGTCAGGGCAGAGCACAGCCCCGCCAAAAAAATACATAAACTGTGCATCAGAAGCATGCAATATGCGAAGGAAGAGAAGATGCGCTTTGGCTGTAGGACGCGAGACATCTGTTGGGCTCCATACCATATAATTAACGACTGGAACCAAGTTGAAGCGAAGGATGGTTGGCGCCCCCTTGGGAAGGCGCCCCACGTTTGTCAGGCTGACCTCATGAGGCCTTCGAAGGAAATGGACAGGACGCCTGAGACCAGCCGGAAGTAAAACACTCACTCCTGTCGGAGGTGATGTTCACTGTTCAAAAATGTCGACTGTTTCTAAGATGAATGAGGACGGCTGGGCTTACTTGCTTGTAAAGAGCAGCATATCTTTCCTACTCAAGTATCCCCTTTCCTTGATCGGGTGTTTCATGGTCCCTTTCTCCTAGCGCTTTCGGAAACATCCTTGTATCCCTTTCAGTTTGCGGAGATCCTGCTCTGGGCCAGGTGTCCTCTCGTTTGATGGGTTTAAAACCTGGTGTGACACCTGGGGGCCCATATGACCCTTAGGCACTTTTTCTTTTTAAGATGAAGAAACTGCTTGAGGAGTACTTAGGAGACTTGCAAAGGGTCCCGCAGCTAAACCATGAAGCATCCTCAGCTCACACTCAGGTCCCCAATCCCAGGACCCACCAAAGTACAGCCCTTAAGAAACAGGCAACCTCAGGAAGTCCGAGGTTGTTCTCCTTGTATGTGAGATGCGCCCCCACCATCCTGAGGAAGCATTCCGATTTCAAATGTGAAGCCGATTTTGAGCCAAATCCTACACTTTGTACTTACTGCTGCAGAGTGGGGTTTGATGGCATGCAGGAAATAGCGTTTGTTCAGTTGACATGACTGTGGTGTACTCTTAAAAATAAACACAAGCCAGCAGATAGATTTAATTGTACATTTTTCTCTGGGAGTTTTGGTGGAATGCAGCTATTTGTGGGAAAGGAGCTAAGAGGATGCCTCCCAGCCTCTGTGCTCCTTCTCTGCCACCAAACATCTTGGTGACCTATTTTCTTGGTGAGTTAGATGCCAGCATTTCTGGGGAATTTCTGACTTTTCCGCCTGCCCTATCAGGTGGCCATGGATGTTAAAATATAAATATATGGACATGTGAATATGTAAAATATAAAAATATGTGAAGTGCACATGCATATATTTCATATATGAAATTTACATTGTTTTCATATTTACAGCCTTTCATAATTACAACTTTTGTATGAGGTCTGACAATTAAGTTCACGAACTTGTTGCAAAGATATTGCTTACCTTTTTGATATCAGAGGGATTATTCATTATGAATTTGTACCAAATGGGCAAACAGTTAACCAAGTTTAGTATTTGGAAGTCCTAAAAAGGCTGCATGAAAAAGTTAGACGAAAACAATCTGAACTTTTCGCCAACAATTCATGACTTTTGCATCATGACAATGCACCATCTTACACGGCACTGTCTGTGAGGGAGTTTTTAGCCAGTGAACAAATAACTGTATTGGAACACCCTCCCTACTCACCTGACCTGGCCCCCAATGACTTCCTTCTTTACCCAAAGATAGTGGAAATATTAAAAGGAAGACATTTTGATGACATTCAGGACATCAAGTGTAATACAACTACAGCTCTGATGGCCATTCCAGAAAAAGAGTTCCAAAATTGCTTTGAAGGGTGGACTAGGCACTGGCATTGGTGCATAGCTTCCCAAGGGGAGTAGTTCGAAGAAGACAGCAGTGATATTCAGCAATGAGGTATGTCACACTTTTTCTAGGATGTGTTCATGAACTTCATTGTCAGACATCATATAATGACAGATTGACATTATCAACTGACAATATTTTGAATGTCCTTTGGTGTCATGACATAATTTCTTGTAGTTCTATCCTGCCTGCCTATTGTTTGAACCCCAACACAATTCTCTCTCACCCTCAAATTTAGGACCCCTTATGCTCTAACCCTCCTCCCCACTGGTGAGCTGACATTTCCTCTGGCTTCCAGAAGGATCAATTGTTCAAGCTGTAAAAATCTCTACTCCCCCAGCTCCAGACTCAGTCCCCTGCAGTCTGACAGATACCTCCAGCTAAGGGTCCAATAGATGCCTCAGGTGCACGTGTCCCCAGCGAGCTGTGTGCCTCACATTCCACACCTATGCCCCCTCCTTCTGGTTCTTGGCAATGTTGTTCACCTGGTCATGTAAGTAGTTGGAAACTTGGGAGACACCCTAGCTTCCATTGTTTCCTTTTCACTACCTACATATTATTGGTCCCCAAGCATCCACTTGGGTAGTTTCCAACAGGTAGATAATTTATCCAGAGCGTTGGCTTCCTCATTCTCCTTAATAACTCTGCCCCCTGGTTGATGGGATCACCATGTGTCTGTCCTCCAAGTTAAAAGCTGGACTCTGCTGTTTCTTACGTCCCAGCCTCAGTCATCTCATGTTCTGTGAACTCTACTTTCCCAGCCAGAAGTGTGCAAGCTCCTGCTGAGACCACTGCTGACCTCTTCACTGATCTCCCTGCACTGGCTTCTCCCCTGAACTCCAACCTCCACCCCGCGGCCAGGTCTCTAGCTAACAGAAAATCCTGTGAAGCCTTTGAATGACACCTTGTCTCTGCAAGGTAACATGGTCAGCTCCTTAGCGTGATCTTGCCTTTCCCAGTCTGCTCTGGGTCTGTTCTTCGTCCTCGTCTCTTACCACAAGCTGCTTTCAGCAACACCAAACAGCTCCAAGTGCTTTGAGCCAGCCATGCCGCCTTCCATGCCATCTCTTAGGCTTGGTGTGTCTTTGCTACATACCCCGCCACCTGGCTAACTCCCCGTTTACAGCAGCTGCAATGCCACCCTGACACATACCCAGCCTTCTTCCATGACCTCTGTGGTCCTGTGCATATACAGGAATCTCACCTGCATAATGGCACTCTACTCTTCCGATCTCCTCAGCAGGGAGTGAGGGGCTTTGGGGCAGTGTCTTGATCATTGTCATATCTCAGGGCTGACATCAGCACTTGTCATGTAGTAAACATCAGTAAATATTCAATAGATGGATGGATGGATGGATGAAAAATACAAGATATTGTCCCAACATGGTTCAATCCCGATGCCTCACCATGGGGACAAGGCCACACTGAGTTGGTCTCTGCTAGCATTTTCGGCTCATCCCCCACAGCTTCCCCATACCTCTCCTATGTTGCCAGCAACTGAGTAAGAGGGTCATTCCGTCTTACATTTTCTCCCTCAGTAATCTCATCCTCATCTTGGCTTTGCTTTCTGCCTCTTCTTGGATGAGTCTCAAAGGTGCCTCTCTAGCCAGACTCCTCCTCTGAGCCCCACATCTGTTTAGCCAGCTGCCTGTTTGCAGCACTCGTTGGTACCTACAAGTGAATGTGCCTCACCCCTGAACTGTCCTCCTGCCGGCTCCCATTCTCAGTAAATGGAGCCACCATCTGTTCCTGGGAACAAACAGAAACAGGGGTCATTCTGAGACCCTTTCTCTAAATCCCCCCTCACCCATCTTCATCCATCACCAACTATGGAAGAATGTGCCTCTCATTTATTCATCCAACAGATATTTATTAGACACCAATTATAAGTTGGGCTCTCCTCTGGGCCTTGGGAATTCAATGGTGAACAAGACAGGCAAGGCCCCCTCGTCTCCTGGGGGTCACAGGAGGGATAAAACAGTCAACAAATGTTGTGTAACTGGGCAGTAATATAATAAACACGATGAAGATGGTGGAACATGGTGACAGGAGGGGAAAGGGTGCTGTGGCCCAAACCGTCAGCTGCCCACCCGGTATCCACTCTCCCAGTCTTCTTTAGTAAACAAACAAACAAACAAACAAAACACCTGATTTCATTTGGGGCAGCAATGTGTTTGGCCAAGAATACAGCAAAAAAAAAATAAAAAATAAACTTTATTCCCGGCCCACCATGTCACCATGATGGTCCCGTGACACAGTTCTGGTCAAAGAGACCTGAGCATTGATGAGTGGGGGTGCCTGAGACAAGCTTCCTCTCCAGATGCCTTCCCATTCCTTCCGGGGTTTCCATCTTCCTTTCTGGAATGTGGCCAAGAGGCTTGATGTGGGGCAACCGCAGGTAGTCGGGGGTGGCCAAAGTGATGAAGGTCCTGGCCAAGGGGGACAAGAACAGAAGGGAGAAGCCCAGATAGGTGCCCTGAGGGATTCTAGAGTCACTGCACCAGCCCTGAAGACAATGGATGGTCTCCAACCTTCTTGCTTTGTGAGAAAAACATGCCCAGACCCTTTTTGGTTGAGCCTCTTTAATTGGCTGTTACCTGCAGCCTAGTGCAGTCCCAGGGGGACAGGCAGAGGACCTACTAAGCACTCATGAGACCTTCAAAGTCTCCTTCCCCCACCAACAGTAGGCCAGGCTAGTGGTCCATGGCTGGTGAATGGCCAACCATGCTGACCTCCTGCAATCTCTCCACCACACCACGGCCAGAATGGTCACTTCAGAAGGAAAATAGGATGGATCTCTGTGCTTTCTGTAATTGTGAGCACAAAGGCAGGACTCTCTCACATGGTCTGCAAGACACTGCAGCATCCACCAACTCCATCCACATCTCCTTCACCCCCACCCTTAGCTCCCAGCCTCCCTGGCCTCATCTGAGCCCTTACGCTTGCTTTGTTCCCTGATCTGCATTCTTCTTCCCTCTCAGCGATGTCTGGCTCTCTCCTATCCCTTCTTTAGATCTTAGCTTCACGGCCAGGACCCCAGGGATGCCTTTCCTTGTTCTCTGCCCAGGTGAAGTCTCCTTCATGTAGTCTCTGGCATGTAACCTCAGCTCCCTCCCAAACACAGAGTCTTTGGACAGGGTTTTTGCATTTGTTTGGGTGACTATTTGATCATCTGCCTATAGGGACTGTTTCTGTCTCCTATTATAACACCAGCACCTAGCACAATGCCCCCCACCCAGAATACGTGGTATAAATGGATGAATGAATGAATAAATTAATGCTTTGGTTCCTCTCTGTAGGCTGTTCCCTTTGCCTTTCATTTCATTACCTTCTTTGGAATCTACAACTCATCCCTTATGATTTCGAGGATCACTATACGGTGTTTCAACAAATTAAATGAGACAATGACCATACACAATCAGTGCAGGTCAGACAGGGTGAGCCCGCCAAAAACACAAGCCATCGCCGGTAGCCATCGTCTGTTTTGAGTAGCCATTCTCTCTGGGCTGAAGTAGAGCTTTCAGCTTTTGGGTTTCTATAATTCCTGGTCTAGACACATGTTTGTAGACAGTAAAGACATCGAGAAATGTTTACAGAAGCATGCTATTTCTGCTTCCACTGCGAAGTGATCACCCCTAAGAGCTGAAACCATATTTTGTTGGCTTGCTTGGTCTTACATTGTCATTTCCAGCACAACACACATGTTTTCACACCATGGATGTCGATGAATTTTACCAAAAAGAAGTTTACGGCTGGAAATGCTGTCTTCCCACCACTGGTGTTCCAGTCTCAAGCTCAGGAGTGCTGGTCGAGAACTGGTCCTCACCTCTGTATGTTGATGCCCCACCTTCCTCGTTCCATGATTTGTGTATTTTTAAGGAATATGATGACTAACATGTGGAAATTCTAGGTATTTACACAAAAATCTCTGTCGTTGTACTATCTCCCTGGAAGATAATGAATTGTTTCGTCTCTCAGTGAGCTCGATCCTGTGTTAATTATATAAAGAATTAAATTACTGGTTTATCTGAAAACATACTTTTTCCCAATGGTATCAATTCTCCAATTAGTCACAACCCTTTTAAAATAACCCTGACATGGCATGCGTAGGACAAAAGTATTTGTGAAATCCTAATATACCGTGGCTTCTGTAATTTCTAGCGACTTGGTATGAGTACCTTTCACTCAACAGACATCCATTTAACAGAATTCAGAGCAGGGCGGGGGTGGGGCGGAGGAGTCAAGCCACCTGGTAGAACAGCCTTCCTTGGCCTGCGGGCGCCATAGAGAGTTGTGCTGCCATCTTGAGCCCACCTCCGTGTCCCTGCTGCCGGCGCCAGTTTGAACAGCTCACTCCTGTTTCCGAATGAGTTCTGACTAAACGCCATCAACCATATGACAGGGTCTAACAAATATCAGCACTCTGCCAGGTTCAATAAACACCCTTTTCAGGGTAATGGTCCTTAATGAGGACACCAGCCATCAGTTAGGTTGGGAACACACTATAATTATTACGGGGCAAAGATGTCTGGAAAGAGACCGGCAAGTATAGGGATTGGAACAACGTGGGGGAGGGGAGCTCATAAAGAAAATCGCCTTAGCTCTAAACTTTGTGCTGGTGGGAGGAAAAAATAATAACTCAAGGTTTAGGGGTTATTTCCAAAACAATGTCAACAATTTATCTAGGGATCTAGGGGTTAAATAGTCACTCATGTAATCCCTGGCACATTTTATCTATCTATAATTAAGTCAATGAGAGAATAGGAAACTTGGCTAAATTGGATCTATTACATGAGCAAGGAACACCTTCCATCAAAATAATCCTTTAGGGTCTGCCATGAGTGTCATGGACGTTTCCATCATAGCAGCTGAGACAGCCTTTGCCCCCAAGGAGCTCAATATATTATGGCTGTGTTTGTGTATAGCTCATCTCCCCAATTATAAGACTGAAAGTATTAGACATCACCTTAGAGGTATGGAAAAATGGTCTATCTTAGCTCCGAGGACGGCAAGAGCACTCTCGGATGGGAGGGGCAGGAGGGTTCCTTGGGCGTGGTTATATTTCATTTCAGCGTTTTATTTAACACTAATTTGATGAGTGCACGCTCTGTTCAGGCTGGCCCTGGAGACTTAGAGGTGACTTAGACAGGGCCCTGCTTGGACAATGACAAAGTGGAGTGTGGGAGACTTAATAGATAGGTCTTGAAGGATGATGAGGATTTTGACAGGTAAGGAGAGGTGGGGGAAGGGCATTCTATAAATTGACACCCGCTGAGTGACTGGGATGAGCACAGCATGGACAGTTAGGAGACTGTCAGTACTGAAAAGAGAACTTAACTTTTATTGAGCACCTACTGTATAGCACCTGGTCTGCACTGCCACACACTTGGCATATTTACCTCTCTCTTGCTCACAAAGACCCTCCGTGGTGGGAACTATTTTCAGCTTAATTTTATAGAGGAACAAAGGGAATGTTAGGGAACGTAATTCATCACAATTCCTAAGGCTAGTAAGGAACAGGTATCCATTGCCTAGGCTTTCTTCTGCCTCCACGACTTGCCTAGAATAGAGACTGTATAAGGAAGAAGGAAGTTGGCTGAGAAGAGTGTGGCTGGGCTCTCTAGGGCCTTGAATGTCAGCTAAAGAAACTGTCCTCTGTCTCCATGAATTTATGTCCAATCAGGTGAGTGATGTGTTCGGTAGAAAGACTATTCAGGCAGGAAAAGGAACAGTGATGGAGTGGGGAGGGGCGCTGGAAATGGAACTGAATCCAGGATGGAGGCGAGGAGATGGGTGAGGAGTGCTTAGTGGTCCCCGATGGGGGCTGCAGTTGGTTGGGAATTTGGAAGGAACACATGGATGTGGGGACATGGGGAGGTCCGTGTGGAGGACATTATATCTGGGATCTCGTTCTTTTCCATAGTTCAATCAAGACAGGCCTCTTGAGTCAGGAGAGTGAAATGGTCCCTGGGAGCGGGGTGCCTTCCTCTCTCCTTCCCCTTCTGATAGGTTTCCTCTAACACAAGCCTGAACAGACAGGCGACTGAAAACGAAAATTGGAAGACAAACTCTGCACCCTTCACAACAGACAGGAAGGATGCATTCTTTGGGGGGAGTCGGAAGCTGATGCCATTTTGATGCCTCCAAATTACAGATATGATGCTGCTATGGGGGCTCCCAAGGCTCTGCAAGGAGCCCACGCTAATGAAAGCTCCCGAAGCTTGAGACTTAGCTTGACAGTGACTCTCCCTCTGGTCGTGGGCGTGGGCCTGTGGAAGCTTCTGCCCCAGGGCCGGAGAGAGTCTGGGCCGTCTTTCTGGAACCGATCCCCTTGCAGAACCAACCAGTCTGCTCCTGACCCAGTGTCTGGCTCGTCCACAGCGCGATGTCGGGCTGGCTTCCCTTCAACGCCTGGTGTGCTCCTGGGCCTCCTCCGCCACGCTGTGCACTCAGGAGACGGCATCTGATTTTAATGTTAATCAAAGCCAAGCATAATTAGGAAAATAAATCTGCTACCAAATATGTCATGTAATGTATTCCAAACTCCAACGGAAAGCATAGACGAGTTCTTCTGTGGATGTCATGGGACAGGGAGCCATGCAGGACTGTAGCCTGGTTTAGGCCTCATAGCCTCACCTGAGGAAAAGGTCACCATGTGCATGTGGGCTGGGCAACGTCATGCTCTGTGCAGACATAAGTGCAGTAGATCAATTTGATATGTTTCAAACACAGACATTTTAAGTAAGGGTGAATGTTAATAATAGACCTTTTGTGGAAGAAAACAATATCGGTCATCAATTACCACAACCTTTATAATTTGGGTGACTACATAATACAGAGAATAGTTAACAGGAGATGGTCCATGGTGACAATTTTCTGTGCCAAGTTGGCAATGGTCATCTAGTTAAAGGAAATGAAGGAGATGCCCCTTTCCCACCACGTGCTAATTTAACACTGAAATTCAGCATATTTTCTGGGAATATGTGTGGATATTACCCAAAACAGGGGCCGCTGTCTTTGAAAAGAATCTCATTACTGGGCTGCAGAAGAAATGGCTTCCTGGCAGAATGTTTCCACCGATCTTATCAACAATGCTATAAAATCTTCAACATACCATTTTTTTTAAATGAGCTGTTTCTTATTGAAAGCATATCGATTGCTAACTTTTTTTTTTGACTTGGGAATTCTGCAGATGATTTTAATTATAGTAACACTGGGAAATTAATTCTTAATTTCATCCTTCTACAAGAAGAAGTCTCCTATTGGGTAAACCTTGTTATTTCTCTTAATTATTTTTGATGCTACCCTGATTATTATTATTATTCACTACATTAAAGAGCAAAATAACTTTCTGCAAAAAATAAATGAATATAAATGGAAATAGAGGTGCATTCTTGTGCTCTAAAATGCTGGAGAAATCAGATTGAGAAGGAAAATATTTAAGTAATTTAAGAAAAAAAAAGCTTTAATTATTAAGATTTCTAAAAAAGGTGATGATGTGCTCAGTATGGCACCTAAAAGACGGAGATTGATTTCTTTCTGAAGCAGATACCCAGAACTAAACATCAGGAGCAATTTAAAAATGGTGGTCTTTTGTAAATTACTCCCAGAAGAAATCTTGGAAATCTTTCATTTTAGTCATTTCGGTCCAGTGAACCGTGAAGCTATTATGAAGGAACAAAAATACTAGAGAGAAAATTGAAATACAACAGTAATTAACAATATGAATATATCAAAATAAAAATGAATTGGAAAGATAATGGTCATCACATTCGCAACGTAAAATGAAAACATTAAAATCTTAACAAAAATCAAATCTAAAAGTAAAAGATACTCAAGGCAAACACAGATCAAATTGGCCGCTGTTTTCCAAGATGGGAGAGGAACGCCGACTTGCAGCATCTCTCAAAACGTACGATGAAGTGTCTTCAAAGGTTTGCTTCCCTTATTTTTTTAAAATTATTTCTACTTTTTCTAAAGTACTGTACCGGGAGTGAGGTGCATTTTCTATTTACTTTAGAATCATAGTTAATAACCCCCATCTTAGGTTTTCATTTTTTACTTCCATATGCTAAATGCCAACAAAGAATAATAGAGGAAAACCATGGGAAATGTGCAGCTATCACAAACATAGATTTCCCTGTGGGTTCTCTAATACTTTACAGACAAATGTTAAAGATTTATTGCACATGAACATCAAACATGGTTTTACTACAGTTCTCATTTGGATCAAATTGACACATTTTACATTCATTTTAGCCTAATGAGATTCTTTCACTACACATTATATTCTGAGTGACCCCGTACATTAAATTTGTGGCATGGAACAAACCCATTGATATAACAAAGCCCTATTCTTACTGGTTTCTTAATTTACAGAAGAGAGAAAACAGTTTAGCAAAATCATAAATCTTGAACAAATGAACGTATTAATCAGTACGCAACAGAGAATACAAATCTTATGCAGATAGGTTGTGTTATGTGTGAGGTTCTTTGCAGCACTGATAGCTACTCTTCTGGACTTGGATTATAATCTGAATATTCAACAGTTCGGGCATATTTCATAATTCAAATCAAGGGACTTAGTAAAGACAAGTTACCATCTTAACAAGGATAGAAAATTAGCTTTACAATTCATTTTAAATCACTGCTAACAGGCTGCCGGGATTCAATATTTACTTTGGTGCACAATTAGTTATTTTGAAAAATCAGTCCTCTAAAATATCCTTGTTGCTTAATCCTAATGATAAGGAATGTGATGGAAGTTTGTGCTGCAGCAGCTGGAATGTTTTCAAGGAGGTGACCTTGAAAAGAGGTGAAAGGAGACTAGAAAATGTTAATTAAAATTATTAGTGCTGTTTGAGGTGCTTATCTTGTTTACTGCTAAGGTGTTACTCCCTTCTGCGTAATTAGGGCTAATTTGACTTACTTTCAAGTCTGTAATTTTAAATATCACAAAGTTTTATCTTCCAGCATGAAGTAATTCATTATTGGTTTGTACATTACTGCTTGATGTTTTAATCAATATATGCAACTTCCACAAGCACCTTAGAATTTATGTAGAGGTTTTATACATCTCTGAGAGTGGCGCATTGTGCATGGTACATGAATTGAAATCCTGTTTGTTTTTTTCTTTTGCTGAAATTTCAACACCATTGCAGGTTTTTGATGTGGGGAAAGATTTTTACTTGATCTGTCCTTTGATATTTCATTATGTCTGAGATTTTGCAGGCCAGCAACATGGGCAAAATACACTTCCCTGAAGTCCACTATATTTGGAAACAAAAAACTCCTGACACTGAATCCAAAAATTATACATATATATGTAATTTTATATCTAAATATACATATATTTAGGCCCTGTAAAAAATAAATTTCTTATAAGTTATTGATATATTTTAAATCTAAGCATTTAAATTAAATGTTTTCAGCAGTTTGGAAAATTTGCATATGTAGCCTAATTTAATATTAAAATTAACTATTAAAGTCTCCAGGTTCAGGAAGTGCCCAGATGACATCATCAAGGCTTTTATGCATGATTATGATACTTTCAGCATAAATCTTTCTACACTTTCCTGTAAAATCTTCCATTTTTGAAAAGTTGTTCTTGGTGGAAAGCAGACAAATGTCTAAGCTTGATTTTTTTTTTTCATTTATACTCAGTTGTGATTTTTTTTTTCTCTTAAGGATACTGACAAAAGACTGTGAAGGTTAATTTTTCTCAGTGTAGATCTGTAAAACATAGATGAGGTTAAGACACACTCCCGGTACATGATTTTAATTAAATTGTAACCGTAAAATGTTGAGTACTAATATCAAAGGGCGTCTTCAATTGATTACTGTTTTTTAGTTCAGTGATTTTCCTGGAGAGCGGCTTGGAAAGCATCCTGAAAAATACCAAGTGGCATTTTAAAGGTGTGTGACTGGCGTGCCTGAGAAGATCACCCACCTCTGTTTAGAATAGCAAGGCAGTGAGATTTGAAGTTGAACATTCTAGAACAGGGTCAAGTTTCACATTCACTGATTCTCCAGGGAACCCAGCTATTCCTTCTCTAGGACAAATAAGCGCCAGAACACGCTCAAGCCCCCAGCCAGAGCCCGGCTGTGTGGATATTCCCCACGGGTGCCCAGTGACTTCCGGAACCTGGCAAAGCACTGTCTTGAATTAAGACAAACGTTCCCCCACCCCACGGTGTTCCCACTGCATTTGCTCAGTAATCGGTGGGCTCTGAACAATCCATCAGCCCCATTGGAAGAGCCCTTTAAAAAGTGCTAATGAAGCATCCACAGTTGCTTAACAAAAGATGTGCAAGGAGCGTCCAGTGGAGGCAGGGAGCTTGAGGCCTGTCCATCACCAAGGCGGGCCCCTTGCTCAGTCCACCTGAGCTCTTCTTCCTCTCGCTTTGTCTCCTTGAAGCCACCAGTCCCAAGAACCTCTCTCAGGATCAATCACAATGGCTTCCTAACTGGACCTCAGCTGGTGTCCTCTCCAGCAGAGGTCCTTCTTTCCAAATGGATAGCAGGCCTTTCCATGTCAATGCTTAAAATGCTCCACAGCTGCCATCAGAGTTAGAGCAAAAGCTAGCACCTGCAGGACCCTCTCCCCATCTCATCCTCTACCTCCACACAGCCACCCATCTTACCTAGCTTCTTCCTGTTCTCCAAAGAGTCAAGCTGTCCCCACTGTCACTCCCCCATTTCACAGAGCACTCAGACCGGTCCTAGACATCGGTATCCACAGAGCAGCCCCCTCACGCCCTGAGCAGGGACCCCCATCATCCATCTACAGCCCATCCCTTGGTGGATAGCCATCTCCACACTCAAATCTGATGGACACTTTGTTGACTTGTTTCTCTAGTTGGTGTTTGTCTCCAGGCTTCGCCCCCCCCCCACCACCAATGCTCCCCAGGGAGAGCCCCACCTGTCATGTTGTCCACTCTATCCCTAACACATGGCCAAGAAGAGCTCCCTGAAAGTTTGCAGAATCCAAACCAAATTTAGTACAGGCGAAGCATCCATACCTGCCTCCCAGCCTGGGCTGAGGAGCTGGGGATCTCACCAGTTCAGGTTGTTCCTTACTTAAGAAGTCACCTTTCATTCCTCATCTGAGGTCCTTCCATGTCTGCCTGTGGGTGCCTGCAAGGCCAGTGCATATCTCTCTCTCCTCTTTTAAGAAGCATTGGCAGCGTTCCTAATGTAACCCTACCTGATGACATTGTAGCCACCTTTGCTGGGCCATATCCTCACAGTCCCCTGCACCTGGACTGGTGATGGGAGTGGTGTCTGCACATGGTGGGCACCGTCACTTGATCTGTTGGTGGGTGAGCTCCCCAGTGGACTCGCCCATAGTAAGAATCAGGGTGTGCTATGTAGAACTGAAGCCTGTGGGAGAAGAGAGCAGTGCTGGGCAACTGTTGAAGGGGCAAGGCCTTAGACTAGTGTGTCCGGCAGTGGGGAGGAGACGCTGACTCCGTGCCGGCGTGGGGCCATTAACCAAGCAGATTTCTAGGCTCCCTGTGCTGGTGGCTGTCAAGGCTGGCAGCTACATTCCAGCAGTGACCCAGCCATTGCTCCAGAACTGGTGAGGCCATGCCAGCCATCATGTCTTCCTGCAGGCCTGTGTGTGGACCATTTTCTCCACGTTTTAATGTCCTACTCCCTTTGTAAAGATGGTGGTACTCCACCCCGTGTTTACAGGATTTCACACTTCCTTTCCCAACATAAGAAGCCCTTCTCCCCACTGAACGAATAAGGTGCCATTATGCTGTGTGGTATTGGGTTCTAATCTATTTACTACTTTTTTCTCTACTATTAGTCCCTTCCCCACCACCAAGCATCATTCTTAGAACTGTTTTAATTTTAAGGAAACTTTAGAAAAACCAATGATTGTATTTTGTGAGTAAACAGATCTCTTTAGGGGATTGGGCAGTCCAGCTTCTACTAGTAACACTAACAATGATAATAATTCTGAGGGATGGGAGCAGTCGGAGTTGCAAGAGCCCTGAGATCTTATCCCCGTTTTACAGATGAGCAGTCAAGACTCCTCGAGGTCAAGGCTTGCTCACGGCCACGGGGCTGGAGGAGTCCACACTGGGGTCTGAGGCCACATCTGTGCGGCTCCCAGAACATCCCCTCGCTCCTGCCCATGTGCCATCCTGCCCATTTAAGAGGCATCAGGCAACACCAAAGGAGTGTCCTCTTTAAAAAAAAAAAAAACTTAAGTTCTGGGGGCAGTTTTATCTTCTCACTTTCCTAAGCCTTCTGTGGATTGAACACGTATCAGTGTGATAGCAATGGATTGGGCACGAGGAAAGCTGGCTAGCCTAAAACCAAGCTCATTTTGCATCTGTGGTATGTTTGCTCAGAGCCAAAGGCCACGGGGATTTATACGGTTGTTGGAAATATTTTCCCTGAGGAGTTAAAAAATATTCTGCAATAGCTGGGTTTTAATAAACTCTGAGATTGATTTGCTTCCAGCTTGCTCCCTGCTTATCTACTGGTTCACTGTTAATAGTCCCCTGGGAGCTGAGAAAGATTGGACAAGAGCAGGAGACGTAGGAGACAGAGGGGAAGTTGCAGAGGGAGACAGTGATGGCCCAGACCTTAAGCCACTGAGAACATTTGGAAAAGTAATACTTTCTGACCCTGCCGTGTTCAACTTCCCCTTCTGACCCACCCCCAAGCCAAGCCTCACAGCCGCCATCAACCACAGCCCGAACGTTCTTCAGGAATAAGACAGAGCATAGTTTTCCGACAAGAAAGCTGGCTTCCTCCTCTTACCAGTGGTGACCTCTGTTGGCAGGACACCTGAAGAGCAATGGTGGCCTTCCAGGTGACGGCTTCCAGCCAGGAGCCATCTCTCAACGGACGACTCAGCGGCCTCCTTGTGTGAAGGACGGGGCCCCTGGAAGGAGATCTGACAGCTGGAATGGGTCCTTGGCATTGTCCACGGACAGCTTCCTGCTCCTCAGATGGAAAGCAGAGCAGGGACTTATCCAGGGGCATAGGCCACGGCGTGCTGATCCTGTGCCCTTGCAAACTAGACCCTGGTTCTTGTCCTCAGCAGCCTCACCCGCCCCGTGGGGGCGAGCTCTCTATTCCTGCGACCCCCGGGCATGTCGACCTAGCTTGGCCCCTCTGCTGAGCACTGGGTTCGTCCATCTACCTGCCAGCCCAACTGCCCCAGACAGAGATCTTGACTTTTGCTTCCCTCCCTATATAAATATGTCTCCTCTGTCACTCTCACCACTTAGTGGCGCCACCATTTATTGTGTTGCTCAGGCCTCAAATCTAGGACATACCTGCAGCCTCTCTCTTGCTTCAGTTCCACTCTGGCAGCAAGGCCCTGCTGACTCCACACACGTCTCTGGCTTTCCCACCATGAACCAGGTTCAAGCCGCCCCTTTTCCAGAGGAGCCTCTGAAACACTCTGTCCTTATACTCCCCACTCCTGACTACCCGTCACGCTACAGAGACCAGAGCAGCCATTTTGTAACACAAAGCATGTGACACAAGCCCCTGCTTAACACACACCTGCCCCCCACCAGGATTTCACAAGAATGGCCCTGTGATCTGACCCCTGCCCGGCCCCCTGTCTTGTCTGGGGCCACAGCCTCAGGAACCCCTCTTCTGCCACACGCACCAAGTATTTGCTTCTCAACTTAATGCATTCAGTTGGCATTTCTTCTACTCGTGGGATTTCCCTCTAAGCCTTGTCAGGGCTGGTCCTCCTCATCACTCATGTCTCAGACCTAGGGCGCCTTCTCAGAGGGGTCTCCCCGAACATCCTCCCTAAAATCATGGACTCGCCCCCATGTCCTCTACTCATCTCTAATCGAGAGTGTTTCAGAAACCAATGCGCCTGCACATAAGCTCCCCCAGCTACAAGAAGACGGGGCCTTGGCCCCTTCACGGCCCTCTTGTCAGGCTGGCCTGGGGCCGGGCTCAATAAATGGATGTGAAATGAAGGTAAGAAGACACCCAACAACGCGGCTGTATGTAACGCCACAGAATTCTACACATAAAAATGTTTTAAGTGCTAAATTTTATGTTATGTGTATTTCACCACAATTACAAACTGTCTATAACATTAGAACCAATTTCATTCGTTCCTGGTAGTCCGCCCTGGAAAGACTCAGCAAGTCAAGACCCAGAAGGGGAAGAGTCGCGGAGAGTGATCCCGTCAGCATATTGGCAGAGTTTGACCCAAGGAACTGCAGCATCTGTTGCTCAGGAGATGATGAAATAACACATCTCTATAGCTGTGCTGTATCCTAAACAATAAAATGTTTTCCAACAGAAAAAGACAGTCAAACACGATGCGCTATCACCTGTACACATCTGTATTGTCATACAAACTTACATTTCAGGCCCCTTCAGTACACTGAGGAATGAAGACTGCCTTGCACAGAAGTCATGGAGACAAAACACCGAACCATAGCTTCCCGCTCAGGCAGCTGCCTGTGCATCTCTGTGCGTTCCTGCGTCACCTTACGCATTTACTAGAGGGAGAGAGCAAGAACGTGGATGTCCCACAGACAGAAGAAGTAATAGTAAGGGGTGGATGGCTGCAGCTGCGCCCGCTGGCTGGGCGGGCTCCCTTGTCCTCACGCCACCTGCTCCTCTGATGTCGCCCCAGTGTCGCCCTGCCCTGATGTTCCTATAGGTACTTTTGAAATGGGGGAGGGCAGAATGGAGAGCTTTTGAGTTATTCTTAAGTCATTCTTCACATCCTTAAAACGTTTCAGGAGTTGTGTGCGTGGCCATGTTAGAGGGAGCTGAGCACTGTCCCCGGAGATGTCAGATTAAAACCAGCAGGTGGTCCCAGTACTAAGTAGCCGAGAGGACCTTTTCTGAAGAAAACTTCTCCTGCTCACAGCAGTTTTCCCATTTGGAAACCCTGAACGCAGACTTAAGACAGCAAACTGAAAATAAGCAAAGCTACAAGTGATGGAGAGACCCGGAAAGCGCAGGAGTTTCCTCAGAACCACAGGTATGGAGTCTTCCCCTCCAGCCACATGTCTGCCGTCAGAGGCAGAGAACACCCGCCACTGGGAGCTCGCCAGCATGGCTCCTAAGATTCTCTCTGCAACGTTTGGTTAACACCGGGACATCTATTTAGATGCCTGGTAGAAATATCGTTGGGATAAGATACTATTTGAGTTACGTTTGAGCTTGGAATATGGCTGTGCCTGGTACCAGATATGCCTGAAAACTGTTGTTATTTCCAGAAATTGTTGCAAACCTCTATCTAAAAAAAAAAGTAGACTTCGATGTGAATATGAAATCATAGCTCAGTGTGCATTGATGATACCCAAATAATTGTCTTTCCTTTAAGTTGGCTACTGAAATAATTGTTTAAATTTTGGGGATGGCATTATCTTTCCTTTCTTTTTTCTTTAAATCTTTTCTTTCTTTTTTATTTAGTTCTAAGTTACTCAGGGCGCTGATAATTTCTGTATGCTCTTTGTCTTCGCAATGTTTGTGGGAGGCACAGCTGGGTGATCCCCCACCCCAGCTCTCGAAACACTCGTTGAAATGCCGAGACTTTAGCACATAAATACAACCCACTAACTCGGGCCGTCTCCCTGTGGCTTCATAGAGAGGGGTGTCACAGTGCACCCCCAGGGAGTGTCAGAAGGACCTGGCTAATGAACTGTCTTCACATTTACCAAGAAGAACATGCTGCCAAAGGAAAGAGAAGGGTTAAGAGCAAAGGGCAGATGCTCTCATTTATAGCATATTTTCATGGGCCGAAACCGCCTCACATGATCTGTGACATTTGGCCACAATGGAGAGAATTTGGAGAGTGAGTGAGGTCAGGTGGGCGTCTTGGGAGAAAAACACAGAGAAATGCTATAAAATATGTGCAGTTAAGCGGAAAAATCAGCATCTGCCAGCTTTTTGTTTTCTTTTTTGTTTTTTGGATTTGCAGGAAATCATGTGTGTGCATGTGTGTGTGTGCGCGTGTGTGTGTGTGCGTATGTGTGTGTGTGCGTGTGTGTGTGTGTGTGTGTGTGTGCGTGTGTGTGTGTGTGTGCGTTTGTGTGTGTGTGTGCGTGTGTGTGTGTGTGGCTTGAGCTCTGGAAATGGGAGAAGAGGCAGAAAAGAAGCAGGACCCCTTGGAAGGGGAGCTGAGGGGACAGACTGAACCAAGCAGCCCCCTCTAGAATGGAGCAGATGCAAACAACACTGGCTGTAACCTCGAGGTGTTTTCCTTGGTTTTTGTCCTTGGAGCCTGCGTACTAAAAGAGAGAGCTGGCCCTGACTGGGTCGATGTCGCCAGAGGCCGGACACCCAGATGGGTCACCCTCTGACTCCACATGGCTTTCCGTGCAGAGGTTTCAGGACACGACCCTTAGATATCCGTGGGCTCTGGAATCAAGTGTGTGGGAAGCCGCACAGCCGGCTCCGTGAGAACCCCCTCCATGTTGGGACTGTGTGGCTATGGAGTACATAGTATACACCTCAAGCGCTTGGCATCTCGGCCTTGTCTTTTGGCCTTTGTTTCCTTAATGATGTCACAATATTCAAGTTAGTGATGGTGCTTCACATGAACACGGCAGGATTCAGCCCAAAGCTTTGACACTGGTTTCTGCTTCGTTCCAGCTGGAGGCTGGGCACCCTGGAAGCCCATCCTGAGACGAAATTGGGTGGGTGGGGCATTTGTTAGGGGTCAACCCCTCTAGAAGGATGGAGAGGAAACAGGGCTCGGGAGGGGATGCTATTCATTGTAGTGGAAGCTGGACAAAGCCTCAGCCACCCCCATGGGCCACGCTGAGCCCAGGGCCCCTGGACAGTTGTGCAGCATCGGACCGAAATGAGCAGGCCTTTGCACCCGCACTGAGACCAGGCACCTCCACCGCTGCAGCTGTTCCAAGGCCGTGAGTTCTCCTCATCACTGCATCCCCTGCCCATTCTAGAGCCCCTCATCCCCAGCTAGCACATCAGCTGGCCCGTGACTGGCCTGTGGTGTCACCCAGACCATCGTGCCTGAAGGTGTAAGCATTGGTCTCCATGCGTTTCTCAGGTAGGGCTGGGTGCGTATCTGTTTACCCTCACAGTTGGGCAAGGCAGTACCACCCGGCAGCCAAGTGGATCACCGGGGGCCTCACATACTTCTCCCCACCATCTTGTGTCACAGCAGACCGACCTCTTCCTGGTGACCGGGGTCAGTTCTCCTGTCAGGGTGATGACCCTCTCCCTGTCTGCAGACCTGTGGGCACAAGGACCCTGATGTGCCCAGGTGGCAGCATAGCTTAGAATCCAGTGGGGCTTTGTTGCATCTCTTTGGGGGAGTACGCTTCCTTTGACGATGAGACCCTTCACCTTACTGAGCACAGGGGTTGAGGAGACGAGACACAGAGCCTCCTGGTGGGTCACTGGGATGGATGGCAAGTGAAGCCCTTCCTCCTCCCACCCCATGGTTCCAACCCATGAATTCTCCATCGGGAAATTCTCCTCTGGGGACACAGCACTGTGTAAAGGCACTCTCTCCCTTGTGTACTCTGCCTCCCGGAGGAGGGCACCCCATCCTCACAGAGCATGATCTCCAGGTGAGCCTCGGCAGCCCCTAGCTCCAGGCCCACCAGGCTGGCAGCGTCTGTTGGTAGTCTGATATTGTGGACCTGCTCTCCCAGGGCCTTCGCTGCGTAGTTGTCCCTTGAGATAGTCTGTGGGATTGATGCCAGTGGATCAGATGCTCATGAACCTTGGGTTGCGGTGTTGCCTGAGGCTAGGTTTTGCTGGGAACTGATTTGGTGGCATCCCAGGCAGGAAAAGCAGAAGTCAGGGAATGAAACATCGTCACCTACATATCAGTGACGCACACTTACGTCACTGAGTTCTGGAACAACAGAGGACATCTGACAGCATTGGTGACCTCTGGAAAGCAGACAGTGTTCCCACAGCACCTGCAAGGCTGAGAGGGTAAGAGCCTGATATGAGGACGGCTGGACATTGGCCTGGGAGCAGAAATGGAGGATGGGGTGGGAGCAGAAGGCCCCGCAGCAAGCCTGAGGCCTTCTCTTCCCTGAATGTAGAAGATGCCGCAGTGTCAGCCTGGGGGGTGGGCAGTGGGACCTGGGGAGTCCGCTTCTACCCGCTGGGCACTGGGCATGAGCTGGAAATACCACAGAGTGAGCTGATACCACCGGGGGCGGGGATTCTGCCGGCCGAGGGAGAAGCACACCCACATCTACAGCTTAACCCCCAGAAGTGGCGGGGGCCAGAGGAACCTGAAGTCGAGAGTGCCATTCCCGCCAGCAGTGCCTTGTCCCCGCCAGGCTCCTCTGAGTCTTCTCAACCAGCTCTCGACCTTGGCCTCCAGCAGTCCTGGCCCGCGTAGCCCAGTCTTAGCAAGAATCCTTAGCAAGAAGCCGGGTCAGTGTCGGGAGAATTCCCACCCTTGACATCTGATCGAGTTCCTCATTTCGCCCTTTGATGTAGAAACTCTTGACGTGCATTAGCGAGAATTCCAGACCCTCGATATGCCCTCCTGGTAATTTCCCATCCACGGGCTCCCTCACTCTGCTTCTTGGCATAAATTCCCACTTGTCCTTCTGGACTTGGAGCTGAGCCCAGTGTGTCCCCTCTGTTGCAATAGAGTCAACCCTTATTGCAATAGTCTCGAATAAACTTTTTTTTTAATTTTTTTACCATTTTAACAATTTTAATAATTTCTTCTTTAATGCCCCTCTGAGGAGGGTTCAGGCAGTGAGGGGCCGCAGGACAGGAGGTGAAGGGGAGCCGGGCACACCTAGCTGTGAAAGGCGCGAGTGGCGTCCTGGGACCGCCCTAGCAGGACAGCAAGCTGGGTGGTGCCAACGGCGGGAAGGTGTTCGCTCCCTGCCTGGAGACCAGGGGTCTGAAATCGAGGTGTGAGCAGGGCTGGTACCTTTTGGGGGTGCAGAGGGGAGACCTGCTTCAAGCCCCTCTCCTGGCGGCTGGTGGCTTCCGGCCACCCTTGCCACCCCTTGGCTTGCAGCCACATCGGTCCCAACTGTAAAAGCATACATTTAATTTTAAAAGTTTAAAACTTAAGTTAAAAGTTTTAACTGGAGTCTGGTTGGATTCTGTTAGACACAGCAGAAGGCGCAGCTCAGGAGGAAAATGCACAGAAGAGCCGGCCGCCACAGCCAGGCCCGAGAGGACGCTGCGTGTGGAGGCTGACAGTGCCCCTGTACGTCCATGCCACACGCACACGCATGGAACCTAACAAGGGGCCAGGGCCGTAATCACAGGATGCGGGATGGAGATCCCCTGTGGGCACACATACGGGACCTAAGCAGGCAAGATCAAAATGCGGGCACTGGTGGGAACTGGCATTTTTTCTGGAAACAGTTCTTCGAGGTACCGGGCAAAGGTCAGGAGGCTTATCTCAACAATGCCAGTGGCCCTTTCATCTCTGTGGAACTTTCCAGAATCCCATAGCCTCTCGCTTATCCTCTCACTCATTCGCCCAGTGACGGAGCAGGAGGGAGCCATTGTTTCCTCCAGGGGGCGTCTCGGGGCCCCACTTATGTAAAGGACAAGAAGTGACTTGTTCAAGGTCATGAGGCGATGCAGCAAAGGTGTCAGGGCCGGAGTCCTGGCTCGAGGCTTTATAGCCTACATCTTAGGCACAAGACCCTTGGGCTCCTGGTACATGAGGCCATGGGGGTAAATAAGGTCAGAAATCACTCATATTCCCTGTAGGTGAAGAACTGTGCATCATACCTTTCTACATATGTAGTTTTTATGTAATTTACCTAATTTTATTCTCATTCTATTCTAGGTAGATCTGATTATAATTAAATCATGAAACAAATGGAAACTCGATAGTAGGTGCCAGACACTTAAAGGCAATTAATATACTCGTGCATTGTTTCTAATCCTGACAATAACTCTGATATTGGGGTGGAAATAGCCCCATTTAACAGGGGGAGAAAACAGAGGTTGGCTTAAGTCGGTTTCCCCAGTTCACACTGTTTACAGATGTCAGAGTTGGGATAGAAATGAACATGCATTTCACTTTGATATCTAGGTTTTTTGTTGTCGTTGTTTGCTATATCATATTGTAGCTGGATGCAACTAACGGATTGTGATTTCCGAATGATACCTAAATGTCAAGTATAAAGTGAGTCTTGCCAGGTGCTCATGAGGGGAATATAAAAAAGGACTCTCATGACTCTAAGAAATGAAATCAAAGCTTATGTTTGTCTTCATTTTTGCTATTTGAAAATGGTTAAGATGAAGGCTTCCTCTCTCCAAATAAACATCACTTTAAGTCAGGGCTGCAAAACGGTGTCATGGCGGCAACCTTGGACTCCAAGGGAGTAGTGGCAAACTTGGGAACTTCAGCAGGTGACTTGGTGTCTCCTTATCTCAGGTTCCTTACCTGTAAGGTAAAGAGAACCACAGTTACTATTTCACAGGGTGATGGTAGAAATGGAGTGAAATAACACTTGCAGTAACATTTGCATTATTAGCTGCTTACTTGCTATTAAATAACTTCACATGCTGAAGGGTTTCTGCTTCACCTATCTCAGATATGATATTTGAGAATTTTGAGAATAAATCAATTACTTCAACCAGACGCTATTTTCACTGATATTTAAAATTATTAGAATTATGATTAAAACATTTTTTATTAAGACACAAACTGTAAAATAGAGATTGCAATCTGACAGTCCATGTATTGAACCTAACCAACAAATATTTTCTGTTTATCTCACAGTGCTCTAAAATTTTTTAACTGACAGTTTAAAATTAAGAGCTTTTATATTTAAAAAAAAAAGCAGATTCCTGATTTCTCTTGAAGGAGCTTGGACTAGGATTCTTCAGAAAGATAGAATCAATTTATATATATAATTATTAATTATTATTAATCTCATCCAGAAACACTTAACAGACACACCCCAAAATAATGTCTAGCCAAATAACAGGGCACCCCCATGATCCACTCAAGTTGACATATGAAATTAACCATGACAGAGCCGAAACCCTGGAAATTCTGAGCCCACATCCCCACCTGGCAACAGCCAGGTGGAGCTGACCCCTTACTTGGGGCATTTGGTCTCTGTCCTGCGTGGCCCCACCATCCTTTCCTCGCTCATCTCAAGTCTAGTTGACTTGACTAACTTACCTTACCCAGCTGCCCACTACGGACATTTGAGTTTATGACCCCCTACTCTAAAATAATTAAATATGTCCTATTTTCAAATTGGCTTAATACACCCTAATAACGCACATATCTGAACATAGTTTAGCATAATTAGGCTAAGTACATGTCAAATACTAATTAACTCACCCTGTAGATTGGTTTAAACCATGGAATCCACTAAGGTGTGTTACGGTGGTCTTTTTCAGACGTGGCAATCCTTGCCTATGAGTTGATTCCTGATGGTCTGGGAAACAGCAGAACTAATTTAGTTTGGGTTTGGGTAAAAGGGTGAGAAAGGGCCCGTGCTGTTCTTAGCATGTTCCCTACTGTCTTCTTGCCCTGGACACCTTGTTCTGGCCCTGGCCCTTTCTTAGTAGCACAGTGACAATCCTGTACAGCGCTGCAGAAAATTCCAGATGGGTCAGGGATCCTTGGGCCCCCTTGGAGGCTTACCAGCAAATTAATTATGCTCTCAAAATCACAGTGGGGAGCCCGGTTCTTTACCACCATTTATTCTCTCCCCGCATTTTGCATGATGAATTTTTTTATAGCCCTCAGTTCCATAATATCTGCTCTGGCTACTTCTCTCCCCAACCTTCTGTTACCTGGCAGAGAGGAGGGTCAGTGAAAATTGTTGAATAAAAGAATGAAGAAGCAAGGCAATGACTCCCCATTTGATGATGGTCAGGGTGAGTCGACAAAGAGTAAACTGAAAAATGGTATTAAAATTGTTTTCCAACAATGGGTAAATACCCTAAATCTATTTGGACTTTTGTATTATTTTACCAGACCATGAACGATGGATTTCTCTCCTCTGAGTCTGAATGTCTTGTTTAGTCCCAGGAAGAAGTTGGGGGGATCAGGGGGGAGAAGAGCGCTGAGACTCAGGCCCTGCTCTCAAGGGGCCCAGAGCCTGAGGAGCTGAGTATACGGGAGGTGAGTACAGGAAATGAGCAGAGGAGGAGAGGAAGTAAACATGGGAGATGAGGTGAGTCTACACTAACAATACTCTGGAGAGCGATGCTTCTGAGGGATGTCAGCACAGGGGTGTCACTCACTCTACTGGGGGCCTCTGGGAGGCTCAGAAATGGGGTGGCGAGTGAGCTGCCCCTGGAGGGTCGGGCATCAGCTTGCCAGGGACACTGGTTTGTACTTCCCTCGTCTGTCTAGGCAAGAGCAGTGCGACATGCAAGAGGAAGTGGACTGACCTCTCTGGGAGAAAAGTGGGAGTGATGTTGTGGTCTTCTAACGCTGTGCTTTTCGTAAGAATGGGATGAAGTCACCGTGAGGGTGAAGAGACCAAACAAAGCTTCATTTCATTTGGAAGTTTATGACCAGAGAGAATGAACCAGTCATCTCTGTTTACCTTGTGAGGCCCAGGAAAACACTGACCTAGGGGAGAGAGGAAGGACTGGGGTGGCCATGGGCGGAGGAGAAAAGCCACAGGCAAGAACTCCGTTTACTCCCATCCTCCGTGGCGCTGAAATCAGGCCCAAGGTCCCTTGGTGGATGGTCTCATAGAGAGGCCCTGGTCGGTCTGTCCTCCAGGCCTGTGGAGGGCAGTGTCATGCCTTAGCCTTTACTCCAGGAAGATCAAGCCTCTCAGCTCCAAGGGCAACATCCTCAGGGCTACGTTCCCCAACTCCAGGCGAGGTTTGTGCCGAAGCTACTGAATCACGGGAGATCCTGTGGGCGTGGGAGGGGTGGTCTGCAGCCTCCCTCCCCTTGGGCCATGGGCATGGCTCCAGGCTCTGTGGTGGGGAAAGGGGCCAGGCCTTCCCCAGTGTCCCCACTGTGAGGACCCGAGTCCACTGGAGCTCTGCCTGTCTGTGCTCTTGAGAAGCCCTTGGCTGTACCAGAGGTCTGCAGGGCTGGGGAGGGTCAGAAGCTTGCATTCCCAGGTGTTTCCATTGGGCATGAAATCCTTTGCAAAATGCCATGAAATGTTGGTCCCAATCACGGGCCCGTCAGTGGTGGCCACCTTGGCACAGCTCCCCAGGACCACGGCCAAGATGCTGGGCATCGTCCACGTGCGCTGAAAATCCCAACCTTTAAAATCTATGCTGAAGATGTGATCTAATTAAATGCTGTGTGCTTGAAACTGGTTCAAATTAGTTTATCCGTTTCTGATGGCCGTTCCCCACGTGAGCACACATATTAACGGTGCAGAATGGAGGGACCATTAGCATTCTAGGATAAAATACGTTTATGCTATTTCGAATTTGAAAAATAAAATAAAATGACTGCCCTTAAATTGGTAAACCAATTCCAGCCCCCATAAAGTCTTAAAAAGCCAGACATCTTCTAAAACTCTTTTATGGGCACACATGGAGAAACTCCTGCAAATATTATTGTTTGTGAATAAAATGTAAATTAGTGCTTTTGTGTTCACCTGCAACTTTTCCTTTAAAGCCAGTCATTGCATTAGAAACCTGCAGTTCTCAACAAAAAGAGGAAAGTTCAGTGCTGATTGCTGGGTATTTGGACCTCCCAGTGCAAACATTAACTGGCTGCGAGGCCCTCTGGAATGTAATGGAGGGAACAATACTGGGACGGGAGCCAGGAGCGGCAGCCCTGGCGCCGGGAACCAGGGATTTGCCTCCTGGTAATAGGAGCTGAGCGGGGCCCAGCACTTCTGTTAGACTGGAAATGACACACTGTGATCCCTGCCTTAGCCAAAGGGATTTTCAATGGAGGGAAGAGCTGGCGAGACAAGCTCGCCTGCGCTCTCCACACTGTTTTCTAAAACAAGCAGAGGAAGTAAGGAGAAGGACTGGAGTCTATTCCATTTGATCCAGTTAAGTCAAGAGTGGAAGCTTTTTAACTGCTGTTATTATTATTATTTCTTTTTTTCTTTTCTTTTCTTTTTTTTTTTTTTTGTCCTTTCTCATCATGTCTCACCACCCAGAAAGCACAGACGGAAAGCAGAAACTTGAAACGGCTTTCATTCAAGCAGAAGGGCACCCCAACATTGCATTATGGACAGGAGGTCTGAGACGCCGACAGCTGCAGAAATTGTACAGTTGACGTTGTGTTCCCCGGGGTGGGAACCATATACGGATGGTCTTAATTCTGTTTGGAATTGTTAAAATAAGAAAAGGTTATGGGGCTGAGTGAGGGACCTGCCTTTTCTTCCTGGGAACAAAGAAAGATTTCGTGTCTTCCCTCGTGTCCTTGGAATGTCATTTCCAACCTTTTGAAACTGTATCTGATTATCCATGTGGCAATTAATCATAATTAAGCAGGCCCGAGGTTTGGAGAGGTACAGCGGAGGTGGCTACGAGCTGGCTTTGGTCCTGAGAAGCCCCCTTTTCCACGTTTGGGGGCAGAACCTCTGTTTCGGAGCCATGAGAAAGTGAGGCGAGGCTGGGGCAGGGAGCTGAGGGCCAAGGGAGGGGAGGTAGAGGGAATTCGCAGGGGTGGGGGGGGTCCCCGGCTTCTTTCTTGTGCTCTCCCTTTCTTTGGCGATCGCAGCTCCTCACCAAGTTCCAACACATTGGAAGCCAGGTAACAAATTACCTTTCTAATGCCAAGTGATTTGGACCCATTCTTACAAACCAGATTTTTTCAATTTATTACAGGAAAACATTCAATCATTATATGCTGGCACTGGATCTGGGGCACATGGAATTCTCCACTACCCGCTCCACCCCCAATGAGCATTTTAAAAGCTTAGCAAGCCCAGAATGCCGTCTTATTAAAATTTTTTATATATTTATAATTAAAATACGGGGCTGGCATTCGAATCGTTTTAACAGACGTAATCGGACACCAGGGCTTTCTAGCCCAGGTCAGGGCAGAGACAATGGCTGCTTTAACTCCGGACTTCAGCTCGGGTTTCGGTTTGCACATGGGCCCAATTTGTACCATTTATGATTAGGTTTAAGTAAGTTGATGTGCTATTTATTTAGGAGAATTGCCATTTCAGAATATTACCATATTCCCTCCATAGCCGCATGGCCCGTCCTGCATTGTTACTGAACAGAAGTGCAGTCCCCACTCGTCAGAAACAGCCACTGCAGACCTGGCTTTCCTGGTGACAGACCAAGGTCCCTAGGCCGGTGGTGTGTGTGTTGCATTTACGGAGGAAACCATGACATGGATTCGAGGTCTGAGACCTTGTGTGTACCTGGGCTGGCACAAAAGAGGGGCTCGGTGACTCTGCAATTCAAGTCACTCTAAGGCTATGGCATCCCTGAGATACACGGTCGACAGAGCAACAAGAGAAAGTCCCCTGACTTCAAACGTCCCCAGGGATGCGAACCCCACACTGAAGGGGAAGAGTCTGTCCAGAAGGGCAAAGGGATGGGCAGTCTTTCCTTTCTTGTCACTGCATTAAACGCTGAAGCCGTGTAATGTTAATTAGTGAAGCCAAGACGGCCCGTACCTGACACTGCATCCCCTCTGCTGAAAACCGAGCGCCCTTGGGTTCAGTTTTACGTCTAAAGACAAGAAGCAGAAGAATCTCTTCCTTGGCGACCCAGCGCCCACCACGTGGGGTTAATATTCCCCTACCTGCAACCTCAGGTGGCCGCCACCTGGTTCCCTTCCCTGAACCGATGGCCCAGCCATCTTGGTCTGCCCCCACCTCCATGCTTCTGCCCATGTTCCCAGGTTCTTCCTTCCTCCCCATAGTTTACAGCCCAGGCCAGACCTGCCTCCTCTAAAGGACGCCCCTCCCCCCAAATCTAGACGCACTCTCTCCCTTTATCAAGTTCCCAAAACCTGCATCTGACCTTGACTTCCATGGGTGGCTGGCCTCCCGTGTGGATATGGTGTGGGTATTTCACATGGGACAGTCACACACCTGTTTCTCTTACCTGGCCAGGTAGGCATGGTGATGCCCAATTTATTGACAGACTCTTTGCATTTTGATTCCATCGAGTGATTTTCTCAGGCAGCTCGTGTGGGAGGCGGAAGTTAGATAAGAAGTGTGGGTCTTGTGTCCCAGGCCGGAAGCCCTCAGCTCTTTCACACCAAGGCTATGCCTACCCTTCCTGCTTACGAGGAACTTAAGGGGTTTTAACGAATCCATGTCACATTTGTCTTTGTGTTGTCCCCACTTGTCAAACAAGGCCGAGCACACAGTAGGTGCCATGGAGCTGTCTGTCAACCACAGCAACAGGCCCCCACTCCACACCTTCTGGCTGTGGGCTTCGCCTTGCCGTGCCCGGCTTCGGAGCTGGCCCCCAGTGCTCAGCCTGCCAGGCTCTGGTTCCCATGTATGGACAAATTCCATTTTCCAGCTGATTACCCTTCGTCACTCGTTGGGTTAGGCGCCTCCTGGAGAAATGACAGTGATTGCCAAGGGACGTGGGTGCCAGGGTTCGTGGCTTTCACAACCTGCTTTTCACTTTGAGAAAAGCCCTGGTCCCCAGGCTCCTCTCTTGTTTCCTTTCATATATGGTTTACCATGTGATCAGCAGCTGGAAATCACATACAGATCAATTAATAACCACGATTCAGATGCCTTCCAAAAGCAACAGTTACGGTAGGATAAAAAGAAAACAGAAGTGTGAGTCATCGTCTCTGGCTCAAATGACTTCCCATTTTCCTAAAGATAATTACTGCCTAGTTTGTCTTTTTAAGTTTTAAAAACAGATAAGATAAACACTTTCAGGGAGAGGGAGAAACATTACATTTTTTAAATGGGGGTTTGGCTCTATTTTATTACCATATGGGTCTGGAATCCCCATTTTAGTTCTGGAGAAGGATTTTTTTTTAACTATTATGCAAGTGTTGCTTTGGCGCCTTCTTTCCCTCCAGACTGTGAGGGTGCATGGGCAGACAGCACTAGAAACCCAAAGTCCCCTTTGTCCGGCACCCCAGAGAAAAATAGTCAGGTATAGGTGAAAAGCTGCAGTGAGTTCAACGCATGAGTAGGTAAACCCCAAACTAGGGCACTTCTGTTCCAGGGACAGTAAGTGTAGTGTGTGACCCTGGCATCCACATTTGCATCAGGGGTCTCTCATTTATCCAAGGACCAGGCTCTGAGCAATTGTCCATGTTTTTAGCAGCAAGTAAGCCCCCAAAGCTAGCCCCAGACCTCCTCACCCAGAATGGTGTCAGTGAACCATGCCTCCCACCGTCTGCCTTCCTTCCTTCATCTCAGTGGGGGTCGCACAGTGAAACATTTGTCTAGAAGTTGTGCTTAGATAATCCCAAAGACCCTTGCTGGTTACCACCGCTGGGCTGTGGGCCTCCCCCTGGCAACGCCGCCCTTTCCTTGAGAAGAGGGCAGTCGCTTGTAGGACAGAAAACATGGATGCCCTCCCCTCCTTTGTTGGTCACTATGATGGCTTCACTTTCGAGGAAAGAAACGAGACGAGGCAAACGGTATTATCTGCAAGCTGTAAGGACCGCAGGCAGGAATGCTGTCATCGGCTCACTGCTGTGGTGGCCTAGTAAGACTCTCATTCCAGTAGGGTGCCTGAGGACTGAAGGGGACGGGCCAGCCAGCCTCCTGAAGGAAAGGCACTGACGGTGTTCATCAACCACTGTTCCGTGGGCTTCACATGCGCTGGCTGCTTTAGTCCCCACAGCCAGCGAGGAGGTGCAGGTCATGAATGGTACCCACAATCCCAGCTGGGGAGGCTGAGACGCTGAGTGGTTGACCAGAAACCCAAGTTTGAGCAAGGCGTCCAATGCCAGACCCAGCCAGTGCCTTCTACACCAACATTGCTTCATGGACAGATACAACTGGATTCATTCTCATTATGACTTTCATGAATTTTTGTCTATGTGTTTTGCTGTATCAGGTGGAAATTTTTAGATTACCTGCTTTAAACTTAAACAAAATATACCTACCACACTTGCTAATAATAAAATAATTACCAGTGGGATTAGAATTAATAGAACGGATTGGGGGTGGGTAGAAACAACTTAGGAATACTCGGGTGGCAAATTCGATTCTATTTGCATCCCAATTCTGTTTTTTTGCTTTTTTTTTTATCTTCCATTTTCCCTTTTTCCAATTTAAGCTTAAAATTCCAGTTTCCATTTACTTTTCCTTCCAAAGTTCTTGAATAGCAAGAAAGAACAAAGGCTGATGGAGGAAAGACAAAGTGGAATGTGTCCATGAGATGCCTTCTGTGTCCTCCAGGATCACTCACCTCGGTGACACCCATGTGGCACCCTGGGCAGTGAGGACAAGAAGTGACACAGACATCAAACAAGCCATCCAGACTCCTAGAGAGAAATATGGCAGGTGGAGGCCAAGGGCATGAGGCAGGAGCAGACAGGGCACCAAGAAGCCAGACACTCTTGGCTGTGAAAAGGAGAAGAGTGAACGCTGAGCTAACCGTCCTGACCACACACTGAGGTGTCACTTAGAGCACGTTTGAGTGTGTGTGCGTAGGGATGGCTTCTCCCAGGTATTTCCTTCTCTTGCTTTTGATGTGTTCTGTGGGCTTCTCCTGTCACTGTTACTGGCGTGTGTGTCTGGGAGGATGCACAGCAGGAAGACCGGTGCCGGGTCCAAGCCCACGGTGTGCCCAGCAAGAGCCCACAGCCAGGACACTCCTTTCGGCACCTCCAGCCTTCCCTTTGCCAACTGCACTTGAAAAAAGTCAACTTCCTGAATGATTCCTCCTTGTCAGATGTGACACTTGATTGCTTGATGGGAATTCTGAACATTTATCTTTCGTAGATTTTAAATCAGAGTATCAGAAACCTGATAGTCTGATATTTTGTCCTCCCCCATAGCCTTTCCAGCATGGACCAACATGAATGCATATTTAAATAGAATCCCAGTTTCCTGGACTTCTGAGTTCATGAAGCTTTGGATAAATATAACTTTTTGTCTCTGAGAGTTAAAAAACAACAAAAACCAAAAAAAACCCCAAACTTAACTGACCCATAAAAAGGCTTAAAAAACTGAAAATTCAAAGCAGTACTAAAAATCACCATTTTGTGGCAATCATTATTCAGACCTCAGAAACTTAAGGATGACTTTTTCCACATTCACTATAGTGAATGGGAAAGTTTGGGGTAGATGTGTTTTCTCTGGACACAATGTTTTAAAGAAATCCTGATATGGTTGTAAGCGCAAGTGTGTATGCTCTTACGTGTCCTGGCTCCCTCTCCCATCCATCAGACATCATGTTCTCCTCCGTTTTCCTCCCCGCTAAGAGATGTGAAACAAACGCCTTGCCGTTTGAACCCTCCCGAGGACACACAGATGCGTCTTCAATGGTACTGCTTTGCGCCTTACAACGACCGTGCGAGCCTTGCCTTTCCAAGTGGTTTATGGTTCAAGTAAAACGTGGGGTGGGCTGGCTAAGTCTTAAGGGATGGGGGGGAGTTCCAGGGCTGTTCACGCCTTAGCAATGACCCTGCAATATATTAGGAAGAAAGTACAAAACCATATGCTGGGGAGGAGGAGGGCCCTGTGGTCGGCTCATTCATCACTCTCCCAGCCCACACCCCGGGGGACGCTCTGCCATTGGGTCTTCTCCAAGGCCTCGTACAGCCAAGACATGTTCCCACACTGCGTTCCCTTCTTTAATTTGGAGTGTAAAGCCAGCACAGGAAAATTTCCAATTTTTGGCTTCTGGATCAGATGGCAGCGAGAGGAAATTGACCAGGTCTGGATGGACTTGAGGTTCATTGGTTTTTAAACAATCAGTTAACACAACAGAAGAAAATCTTCCCAAATCAAAGACCATGTACATTTTGCTTTGGGGAAGTTTAAACATTAGGAATGCAATTCCATCTGGGATGGACAGGGGCAAGTTTCAAAGCAGGGATTGGGGGTGGGGGTCATACCAGCTTTCCAGGAAAAGAAAGATGCCCAGATTTAGTGCACATGGCAAAGTTACCAAAGGCTGGTGATCCTTTCTGACTACACAGTTAAGGCACCGTCACTTTGGTCTGTGCGGGACAAGCCTTTTTAGTCATTCCTTTGGAATGATGTGCTGAGACAGATGATATGTATGTGAATAACAACACCACCCTTTTTCTCTTCATTAGTTGAAGGTTTGAAATGAATCAGTCTTATGGGGAAAATTGTGGCAACGATTCCAGAGAAACATAAAATCAAATTTTGTATTCATTCTCCGACTAAAAGAAATGTTTTTTTGGAGAGTAGAAGAAGTGTCACATGCATAGAACATTCTTTCAAAGTGAAAATGGGAGGGATTCATCCTCAGGCTCATTGGTTCTGAGGACTGGCCGTGACTACAGTGGAGGAGCCGTTGTGCAGGGGCTGAGCCTACGGAGCAGGACTCACTTTAGCGGGGCGCTGGTGCCTGCCCAGTCTGCCCTTTGGGTGTGTTGTCCTTGAAGGTGGCCGGGTGAGGCTCCTGCCCAGTCCGAAGCTGGCCACTGGGCATGCCAGCCCCAGGGCCATCTAGGAGGGGACCCGCTGCAGGCCAAGTTGAGCCACAGACTGAGCCCTGCCCAGGGCCACCTGGCATGAGCCACAAAGCAAATCACAGATGGCTGCCACCTGCGCTGTGCTTGGAGGTGCCTTGAGAGGCTGAGCTGTGAACCAAGGCCAGCTGCTGCTAGTGCCCTCTTAGGGCTGCTCTGCCAGAGGTACAGGACATGCTCAAGCCAGATGCTGCTTGCTTGGGTTCCTCTAACCTTTGAGAGCCCCTAGGAAAGTCTGCACCATGAGCCAAGGCAGGCGGTTTGTATGAAAAAAGGCCACAGAAAGCCACTTGGGTGTGCCCCAAAGTTGGGCGGGGCGGGGTTTCAGAATCACCAGGGTGGAGCCAATGGTGTTAGCCAGTTTGAAGGAGACTGTGTGCGTGCACGTCTGCGTGCGTGCGTCTGTGCGTCTGTGCGTCTGCACGCAGGGAGGGGACGGGCTCAACAGAAACAATGGCTTCTGCCATAGCCTCAGTCCCAGAGAAAGCTTCCTCTCCAGCCTTCACCCTGAGGCTAACTCAGTTCCTCCCTTTGTGTCCCTGTTGCCTTCCGAGCTGCTGCCCCAGTGCTGGAGCTCAGAGCCAGTGATTCCCTCAGCAGGTAAGTCTGTGCGCCGGCCAGTTAGGAGGAGCACCTGGGAGTGCAGCTGCCCTCCGTCTCACTCAGCCACAAATGCCGCTGGTTTTCACAGCTGGAAGTTATGGGGACTTCTCTCCCCAGCACTGAAACCTGGGCTGGGGAGGGGCTGGGACCCCTCACCCCTGGGGGGGGAACCTCCAAAGCCAATACATCCCTCCCAATTTTAAATGGTCACATGTGTGTTGGAACCAGCCTGTTTTGTGTCTCTGCTCCTCCTACCAGACTCTAGGTGGCTTTTTCTGTCTGTCTGTAGTTGCCAGACTTCTGTTCAGCTAGATTTCAGGTGATTCTCAGTGATGGTGGTTCTGTACTGTAGTTTGGTTGTAATTTTGATGTAGTTCTGAGAGGAGACGAGCACAGCATTTATCGACTCCGCTATATTGACCAAAATGATAGTTCATTTACACTTAATGCAATTGCTACCATCTTGCTACTTGTTTCTCTTTGTCCCATCAATTTTTTTATTCCTTTTTTTCTTTATTATCTTATTTTGAGTTAAGTCATTTTTTAAAATTCCACTTTCTATATTGCCTTTTTTAAACTATATCTCTCAGTGGTGGTGGTGGCATCCTTGCTGTTTTTATTTTTTTCATTCAGTGGTTACTCTGGGGATAAAATTATATATTTTAACTTATTATTTTCTATTCAGAATTAATATTGTACTACTTCATATGAAAACCTTGAAGCATTATTTCATTTAATTTCACTGCCCTCTGTATTACTCTTTTCATACATTTTACTATGATATATGTTAAAAGCTCCACATTATAATGTTTAATAGTTTACTATGAAGAAATTAAGAAAATAAAAAATAGATTTTTATTTACCACTTATAGTGCTTTTCATTACTTCCTGTATTTCCAAACTTTGATCTGATATTACTATCATTTTCAAAGAATCCCCTTTATTATTTCATATAGTGCAAGTATGCTGAAAACAAACTTCCTTAGCTTTCATTTCTCTGAAATTTTATTCCTGCCTCATTTTCAAAGATACTTGCAATGATGTAAAATAAAACATTTGCAGTTTTTATTTTTTACCACTCTAAAGATACTATTACTTTGTTTTGGTCCTCCTTTTTTCTCTGATGAGAAGTCAGCACTCAATTGTTTTTCTCTGTGTATTTGATGTATTTTTATGAAATCTGACTTGGTTAAAATTTTTCTGTTTATATTTGTTTTCCAAAAGTTTTACTCTGGAGCCGGCCGAGTGGCGTGTTGGTTAGGAGTTGGCTTGGGACGCCAGCTCTGAGCAGGAGGGCCCTGGTTCGGATCCCACATGAGGGGCCAGTGACGCTGCGCCCTCTACAGCTAAGATGGTGAACAACAGCTTGACCTGGAGCTGGGCTGCCGTGAGTCGCCAGCGATGGCACAGGCTTCAGAGGAGCTGGCCAGCAGCTGGTGTGAGCTGCTGTGAGCTGCTGTGAGCCACTGTGAGCAGCCGTCCAGTGGCCAGCGACTGATCTGCCTCACCCAGGAAGAGTGCAATGATGATACCAACATGGGCCAGTGAAGCGACGTCCTCCACAACTAGACTGAAGAACAAAAGGACAGCAACTTGTCTGCTCCCCTTCCCCGATTCCCCAATAAAATCTTAAAAAAAAAAAAGTTTTACTCTAATATGCGTTGGTGTGGTTTTCTTTTATTTATCTTGCTAGGGGATCTTGTACTTCTTAAATCTGTAGATTGATGCTTTACATAAAAATTGAAAATAGGTTAGCCATTACTCCCCCAGTGATTTTCCCTGACTGGTTTTGTCTCTCCTCTCCTTCTGGAACCTAATTGCATATTTATTTCATTGTTTATTATTCTCCCTCAGGTCACTGAGGATCTGTTTTTTGTTTATTTGGTTGGTTGGTTTTTTGTTTTTTTTAATATTTCTTTTCTATTCCTCAGTTTGTCAAATTTCTTTTGTTCTAATGTCCAATTTATGGATGCATTCTTCTTCACTGTTTAACCTGCTGGTAGGCATATCTACATGATTTTTTTTTATTTCAGATATCTTACTCTTCTAAAAACTTACCTTTGGTCTATTTATTTATAGTTTTCAGTGCACTGCTATAATTCCTCCTCTGTTCATTCTTTTTTTTTAAAGTTTTTTATTGGGGAATTGGGGGGATGGGAACAGCGCTGGGGAATTGGGGGAAGGGGAACAGACAAGTTGCTGTCGTTTTGTTCTTCACTCT
>NW_017731435.1:3069073-3166479 GCF_001890085.2 Hipposideros armiger
TGAAAAAAAGTTTTTGCTTAAAATTTCATCATTGACCAAAATAATTAAAAATAAACCAAACATCTGTAAATAACATCTACATGAAGAAAACATTAAAATTCTGCTGAAAGATTTAAAAGAAAAGAATGCCCCGTATTTAGAATAAAGAGATACTTTGGCAATATAAATTAAACATAATTCCAATAAAATTTCAACACAACTTTTTACCTTGTCAATTTCTAAATTTTATAAATATATTATTTTTGAATAAATTTAAAATATCTGAAGATGAAAAAGAACTGAGATTTAAAAATGTACTGAAATGTTACATGTGTTACGAAGCTTCAAAAAGTTTAATGATTTGGTGCTTGGTATAAGAACAGACTTCTCATCAGAGAAAAAAGGAACAATGGGGAATAACAGAGTATAAAAATAGACTCTAATGCATATGTAAGTTTAGTATATAATAAATGTAAAATCATTGGGAAAGGCATGAATTATGTAAGAAATATTGTTGAACTATTGTAATAACTAAACATTTGACATAAAAGTCAATCTGGACCCTCAGTTCATGTCTTATATATCAATGTAAATTCCAGATGGACCATAAAAGGTACAAAATTCAATTAAAAATACTAGGACAAAACATGGAAGAGCTTTATTTGTAAAATTTCAGAGTGGGAAAGAACTTAGTAAGAAGAAAACAACATCCATATACCACAATTTCTAAAAACTGTCCACATTTATGGATTTGGCATCAGAAATTACCAAAAATACTGAGATAACTAAGTAGGGGGCAAAAAAGAATTTTGCTACTTAAAGGATAAATACAGAGCTTCCTTTCTTGATATGTAAAGATATCTTATACATCAATTAGAAAAAGTCATAATCTAATTTACAATTATGCAAAAGACCTGAATAAATATTTCATGGATACAGAAATACAAATGGCTTTCAAGTTTTAGGTAAAAAACTTAACTTCATTCTTTATTAGAAATAACAATTAAAATGAGACACCGTTTTATCTCTTAGATTGATAAAACATTTGAAAATCTTAATACATTGCATTAGTGAATTTGATTGAAAACAGGCATTTTATTTACTTTTAATGGAGGTGTAAAGTTTTGCTTTCTCTTTGGAGGCAATTTGATAATTATGTACATACGTTTTGAACCAGGAATTCTCCTTAGGCACTCATTAAAAAAATGTATAAAAATGTTTAATAGTATCAAAATGCTAGAAAAAAATAAAATAGATTATCAAAAATATACATGATTTATAGCAATAGGCATGATAGGAAACATATCTTCAAGTTATATTTTTAATTGAAAAAAGCAAGGTGCACTACAATAAGTATAATATACTCATTTGTGTAAATAAGAAAGATCTGCAAATGTACACACACACACACACACACACACACACACACCTGTATATCCTTGAAGGGTGCATTAGAAACTCGTGGTGATGGCAGCAGCTGACGTGAAGTTTCCTGGTTGGGGGTGTGAGGGAGACTGCTTTTCCCCATGGTACCTTGTTCTCCAGTTTAATTTTTTTGGAGTGTGCATAAATTATTTTTTATTACATATTTTAAAACGTTATTTATGGGCCCCTTTCCAAGTTTGACATTCTAGGAGGCTACGGTTATGAAACGGCCATGAGGCAGTGAGATTGGACAGACTGTCTATAAGATTTCAGGTCAGTAAGTAGGTCAAAGCTGGGGAGCTTAGAAAACTTGCCTAATGTGACTTAGTCTGAGTCACTTAATTTGTAAAACGAATTACTAATCCTCACCTCACAGAATTTTTAGATGTCTTAACTTATGTCACCCTGTGCTATAAATCATGCTTTCCTATTTATGTGCTATATTGTCTCATCGGTAATGCTATGACGGTAGAAATACTACGTAACATATTTTGAAGTCTTGAATGTGATTGACATTTTCCTTTTGTAAACTGATAGGACATCATTCACACAACCCACATCTTGGCTCCCTTCCTCTGCTATGCTTTGGTTCTCTTCAAGAGGGAATGTTATTTTGAGCTGGACCAACTGAAATTGTGAGATGCTATAAATCACTTTATTCAGAGTATTTATAGGATTCACTGATTAAAAGACATTAAGTGTCAAACCTTGTTTGGTCATTCCAGGACACCGAATTAATCTTTACTCCGGACATGGGGCCATATTCTACGACACCCGGGTCTCGGTAAGATTTGTGACTGAGCCATGTGGCATGTAGCACAGCAGCTCTTTCCCCTGTTCCTGGGTTTCCAGGGCAGTCACTCTGAGGCCACCTCTTGTGTCAGCTGATGCACAAGCTACGCTCAGAAATCTGATTCCATCCAGCACTATTAAATGACAAAAGTGTATATCGGCCAGCGTCAATTCTCCAAGCCTATCAGTGGCTGCTGTGTGCTCTGCTGGGTGCCCTGCACATGGGGCTCAGGCAGACACAGCAGCATAGCTTCTGTCCTCCAGGAGGTGATAGCCCACTGGGGACAAGCATGAGACACACAAAGCAGAATAATATGGAGCTACAGCCCTTGGAAATCAGGCCCACCTCCGAAACCTAAGCTAGGAAAAAGCCAACGTTAGTGGGTGGACATGGGAGGGCTCAGCCCTATGCCAGGGGACCCATGCTGGCTGGCCACCAGCAGTGTGTTCACCCCAAAGCGAGAGGAGATTGATTCTGGAGTCAGTGAGCTCTCTGAGGAAAGGCTGTACAGATGGCATGTGGGGGGAGATGCTCTGTGGACAGAAAGAGCATTTTGTGTCTCCAGTCCTGTGTCTCCAGGCCTCCAGGCTGAAGAGGGACCTTGCAGACACTCCCACCTGAACATGTGGGTGAAGGTCCTGGAGAAGCCTCTCAGGCCCGCTGAAGCCGAGGCCCTGGGCTTGGGCACAGGCTCCATCTCAGGGAGAAGCCAGGCCAAGGGCCAGAGGCCACAGACCTCGGTCACTAGCAGCGCGTTCCCTTGGCCAGGAATGTGTGCCTCCTGGGTCCTTCGGTGGTCATCTAGCCCGCAGTCAAATATCCTTCAGGAGAGAGGGGTGACAGGACGCGGTTCTGAGGGTTGGAATGCTCCCTGTCCAGGCGCGAGGCGGCCAGTGGGATAGCCCTAGGCCCTCTGAGGTGAGTTGACATTGCTTAGACAGGAAGGTGGATTCTCATAATATCAGGTAGGCTCAGGTAGAGCTACAGGAGGCCAGGAAGGGGACGGCGAGAGATGAAGCTAGCCATCTCTTCGTTTTACAAACATGGACTGAGCCCGTGTTACGTGCCAGGCAGTTTAGCCTGTGGCCAAATAACGACTGGGACTCACAGAGCATTGGGGACAGGAGGCCCACAGGCAGCTCGCAGGGCCCAGGCCTTCTCTCAGTGGTTCACAGGACAGGACTGAGATCCACGGGCGGCCCAGCCTGGAATTCCTTTTGCCTGCTTTCGTTTCCCTCCCCTGTTCTCACCCCCGAGTGCAGCGGGGACTTGGAAGGTCTTTGCCCCTCTCCACTTAGGATTCCTTCCAGGTTATTTGGAATTCATTCCTGGGACTTGCTCCAGCTCGAATCCCATAGCACAGAGTGCTGCAAACACAGAGAACCTGCTGGAAGGCTCCCTGACATCCTGTTTCAACCATTTTCTACAAAGTTTATGTTCCCTAAGTTTGCTAGGCCCCAGAGCTCCATATATGTCTGAATTGAGGAGCAGTCGGTTTTACCGGGAAGAGAAACAAAACAAAGGGAACACACTGCTTTTGTATTAAGCCATGGACTTGCTCCCAGCTCTCTTGGAATGGGGCATCTTGCATGTAATCTGTTTGCAAATGGCTCTGAAGTGGCCCAGTGTCGCGATGATGTTCTCAGCACACATGTGCGTGAGTGAGCCCCCACCGGTTGTCGGGCCCTGGTGGTGGAGGGGACACTGGCTCCACCAGGCTGCCCTGCAGAGAGATGGCACTGGCATTCTCTCACCATCCTGCCACTCCTGGCCAGGTGCTTGGTGCTCATTCTGAGCTTGTCTTTTCCACGGTGACTTCAGTTTGGATGCTTCCAATTAAGCTTCGCCAAGTTCATCGTCAATGTCACCGTCGCCCTCCAGGGTTATTTGCTGTGTGCCTCTTGCCAACTGTTGCCAGTCCCACTGATGGTCCTTGACTGTCTGTCATGTGCCAGGCCTTGTGCTAAACTCCAGGCAGACGGCCATGCATAGCATCCTAGCTCAAGGATCCCGTGCTGTAAGGAGCAGGGTAACATGGAAACACACCATTTCAAAATAACCTGAAGTGAGCGATGCTGGAGGGATACACAGGGTGTTATGGGGACATGAGGGACCACTTCATTTGAGCTTTGGCAGAGGGGTCAAGGTCAGAGGCCAAGGAAGCCTTCTCAGAGCACCTGTGTTCTGTGGGGTGAGTCAGGATGCACTAGGCAAGGGGGAGTGGTGAGTTCAGAAAATTCTCCAAAGTTATCTAAACTTGGGTCCAAGGTCAAGAATAGGAGTTGGGAAGGAAGTGTATTTCTAGCTTGGGACCTGGCTTGAGCCTTTCAGTTCCTCCTACGTGAGCCAGTTGAGATCAAGGCATGTGCTTTCTCCTTGCAGGGATCCTCTCGGTTCTGGACCTTCTCAAGGGCCCATCAGGGAACACCCTGCTGGCCCTTCATTCCACCCTGTTCAACAAAGGGGCCCCAGAAGCAAGAACTAGGGAATCGGTCTAGCCCAATCTGGGGAATCATCGATTCAGATCAGAACCTTCTGGCTTTGCTCTGGTATCACTATGCAATTGAGACCTCTGAATATCCATCTATCTTACCTTTTTTATTCATGTATTCAACAGACATTTACCAAATACGGATTGACGATGATGGTGGTGGTGATGATGGTGGTGGTGGTGATGTGATGATAGCTAGATAGATGACAGATAGATAGATAGATAGATAGATAGATAGATAGATAGATAGATGATAGATAGATAGATAGGTAGCATTAGTCAAACCCCTATGTAAATGTACTAGCACAGTGATGGACACTTGGGATCATCTCTTTTCATCCTTCTGATCACTCTGGGAAGTAGGTGTTCTTAAGTTAATTATGCAGAGGGAGGAAGAACTGAGACGTAGAGAGGCCAAGTGACTTCCTCACAGCCAATCAGTGCTGAGCTTTAGATTCCATTTCAGATAGCCCTGACTTTCGGGTGTGACCCCTAAGGAGATAGAGAGGGGAGTGGCCTCCGAGTAGAGCAAATGGGCAAAGACACAAAAGCACACATTGCACGTGGAGAAATGGCAGAGTATCCAGCGTGGCTGATCACAGGTCACAGGTGGAAAATAGAGGAAAGAAGGCCAGTTTGGGGCGGGTCAGGGAATGGCTGTAATGCTACATGAAACAGTTCATATTTTCTTAGGTAGGCAATGGAGGGTCATTGACAAAGATATGTTTAAGGAAAACTGCTGGAGTGTGGCAATGTGTGTAATTTTGTCTAAGGCATTTTAATACCAGGGTTGTATGCAAACCTACGTAAGATGCCTAACGTCACGCTGTATCTGCTGATGCAGAATGTGTGGCCCAGGGTGGTCAGTATTTTTATTAGGAAGCCTGTGCTCCAGAGGCAGCTCCCACCAGCATTGCCATTATCCATGTCTGAATCAGTAGCCAGTGGCCTGATAGCTGACACTATCTATCAGTCAGGCTGGGCTAGGCAACTCCAGGATCTTTGTTGCTTAATGTTGTTAAACTTTATTTCTCACCTGTGTCAAGTGTGATGCAGGCAGTCTTCACCTGACCATTCCGTCACTAGGTTTGTGTGGTTTAACCATCTGACCCCACCCAGTAACTAGGCGCTTCTGGATATCTCCTAGGCTAGCTTGGACATATTTCAAATATAGGGAAAAACTTGAAAGAATAATTCACTGATCACCCAAATACTGACCACATAAATCCAATAATTATTATATTTTCTACATTTGCTTTGCCTATAGCTCTTCCTAGCATTCCAGCTGAACCCTTTGAAAATGGGTACAGTTATTGTAACTGCTTCTGTAAATATATCAGCATGTTACTTCCAAAAATAACAACATTCTCTTACATAACGACACCATTATCCCAGCTAGAAAAATCAGCAATAATTCTCTAACTTCATCTGCTGCTTAGCTCAAACTTAAATTTCCCCAATTGTCCATAAAAATTGTCCTTTAGGGCTTTCTTTTTCATACAAGGGATGACTTTTGGTTGTTATAACTTATTAGTGTCTTTTAATGTAGCCTACCTCCCCCTCCGTGTGTGTGTGTGTGTATACAATTTTTTAATGACAGTGATTATTTGGGAAGACGTAGCTTGCCGTCTTGTTGGAAGCCTCATTATTTGGGGGTTTGTTTCACGGCTCTCTTGTGGTGCTGTTTAACAGGTTCCTCTGTCCCCCCTATTTCCTCATAGTCCCTGCATATGTGTGGTTAGGTCTAAAGGCTTGATTCACATGGCATGTTTGGCAAACATATTGTAGTTGGTCTTCATGTGGCTGTACTTCCTGGGCACATAGTCATTTCCCACCGTTATTGATGCTTCTTAAGATAATGACTGGCATATCTCTCCATCATGAAGATACATTTTCCGCTTGAGCTCTGTGGGGTGTTATTTTGACAGTATGCGATTTTTCTCCCACCTAGTGCTGTTAGTATCCACTGATAGTCCTTGCTTGAATCAATTACTTCATTAGTGTATGGAAAATTGTGACAAAAAAAAAAAAGAAATGAGTTGTTCTTATATTTTATGATTTTAAAATGCAACCTTGTAATTTGATTTATGATTCTTGCATTTCATTTATAATCCTTGTGTTTTGTAGGCTGGTTTCTGATATTCTGTTTTTGTAAACAATACCACATGAATACCCATCCTGTAGGTGTTTTTGTGTACATAGGCCAGTATCTTTTAAGGAACAATTCCTAGAAATAGAGATCAAATGATATATATGGTGAGTTTTTGTATGTATTGCCAAACTTCTCAGCAGAGGCTAAACAGACACCTTCTCTCTCCGGCAGCTGGGCACTGCCCTGCCTTCCTCTGGGCCTGCCTCCTGCAAGTGAACCATTCTCACAGGGGCTTCTCAGCAGAATTCTGAAAGCCTGGTGGGTGCATTAGGAATGCTTAATAATGGAGAAGGGGGGGGCGGGGAGGGAGAAGAAAAAGGGAAAAAAGTAAAACGCTGATTGAACCCAGCAGTTCACAGATGGCAGTCTTAAAAATTCTATCAGTTTTTCTCAAGAAACCAAAGTTCCAAAGTTCCTTCTAAAGAAAGAGTACGGTGCTTCTTAAAATTATTATTCTCTCTCTCTCTCTCTCTCTCTCTCTCTCTCTCGCTCTCTCTCTCTCTCACACACACACACACACAACACACACACACACACAAACCCTCCCTCTGGATTTATAAATGATCATTTATTCATTTTCTTAATCAGTTACAATTATTATTGTCATTATTGATGCTCTAATAATTGTCCCAAATGTGGCCAGTGGGAACCCCATCAAGCTGGCGGGTGTATGCTTGTGACACTGCTCCATTCATCTCTGAATACTTCTTCCTCTTGGCTGATATGAGACACTTGGCCCCACCCTGTGTTTTCCTTACTCCAGACCCAACATCAGCCATTGAGCCCCAGTTTCTACAAAATGGGGAATGGTAGTGACATGGCAAAGCCTGGATGCTGGCAGCGCTCCTTGTCACTGGACTGCCCATGATTTCACAGCCTGTTAGTGGATCAATTATGAGTTCAGGTTGATATTTCTGCTCAAATTTTACTTTACAGGATACTCTCAACTTCTTTGAATGTATGTGTATTTTCTCTCACATGGAAAATCTTTGCACCTCCTTTTTAACTTCATCCTATAATATTATAACATGGTTTCAGAATTTCCATTATGAACATCACTGTGGACAATAACTTCTAGCAGGTGAGAAATGGTACCTTGGTGTCGTTGAACGCGCGCTTCCCTCACTGTGAGTGGAGCTAAGCGCGGTGGCATATGTTTATGGATAATTTTCCATGAACTGTCTGCTCAGGTCTTCTACCCATTTTTCTGCCCTGTTTTGGCTCATTCTTTTTCTCTATTTTTAGAAAATCTCTATATGTTAGGGATGTACCCCTTTGTTTTTGATAGAGGTGCAAATACGTATCTTCCACTGGTTTCATTGCTACAGAGTTTCTTATTCCACACAAAACACAAGTGGGATTTTGGTGGCGGAAACGCTGTCCTGCTACCACGATGTCCTCCTGAAATGGTGCTCATCAGACAGACTGAGGGCCAGAAACGTGCTCTCATTGTTGCAAAGGGAGGCATCACAGGTGGAGGGCAGCTGCAGGCCTTTCCGCTACCGCCCACCTGCACAGGCCGGCTGCAAGATTCCAGCAGGGTCCCTAGGCTGCCTCCCAGGGACACTGAGTCACCAAGTCTCGGGTGCTATTCCTTTGTCCAGGAATAAACTAGTGGTTTAGAATAAAGAACAACAAGTAGTAAGAAGACAGTACAGGTCAGGCAGAAGAAAGGAAATCTGGGGAAATAGAAAGTGTAAGTGGTCAGAGATGGACTCACCGACGAGATGTTTGGGAGGGGACCTGGGGGAAGTGAGCGGCTACCACGTGGAGCTCTGGTCAGAGCTGAGGGAGCAGCAAGTGCGAAGGTCCTGGGGCTGGAAGTGCCTCTGAGTTCGGAAGGAGGCCCGTGTGGCTGGAGGAGAAAGACTGGGGAGCATGGCAGGCCCGGTGGCATGGGTGGGGGAGGGCGGGGGCGGGTCACAGCAGGAACTTGGGCCTTTGCTGGGAGCTCCTTGGGGATGTGAGCAGGCAGCTGCACTTCTGATCGCTCTTTAAGAAGCTCACTCTTGCTGCCACTTTGAGACTCGATTCCGAGGAGGATGAGGAGCTGAGGGAGGGAGACCGGTTAGGAGGCTGCTGGACTGACCCGACGGGGCATGATGGCCCCGGGCGCTGGCAGGGGCTGGGGAGCTAACGTGATCCTGTTTAATGTTAGCATGTCACCCTTCATGTTTAATGCAGCCCCTGGGACTGCAGCAAGGTGATGTGGTCTGTGCCCCTGCTCGAGCCAAGGGACTCCGCTTCCCTTCATTCTGTGCTCTGAGATGTGACCGACTGTGTCCTTATTCATTCTGTGGGTGACTTAGGCTATGCGGCAAATGAACATTTTGTGTTAATAGTTGGTATTTTCTTGTCCCTGGATTTTTGGTTAACCCTGTTCTGGGTAGGTTTGGGGTTCCTTTGATGGGAAATTCAGGGCAGAAAGCACAGGTACTTCCTGAATAATTGCCTCACGTGCCTTAGCATCCTAGTGGCTGGTTCTCTGGGACAGGATCCTGCTGGGATGGGGGAGGGCAAGGTGTGTGCCTGAGGGCAGCGGGAGGCCTGGGCAGCTGGCAGAAGAGGAGGGTGGGGCTCTGCAGTCCTTCCCGATTCGCTGACTGGGAGGCAGCAAAGCCTCAGACGCCTGGTCCTTGGCATCAGCAGTGCTGCCCGCCCAACCTCCCCTGACAGCCCAGGAGCCACTTGCCTCCAGGGCCTTTCCCTGCTCAGCACCCCCACGCTGCTAGGTTCTGTGCTGCCCCAGGAAGGGGTGGGGCGCTCTGCAGAGGCCAAGATGGAGTTTCCTGCAGTGGGTGGAGTTAGCGCTGGGCCTGGGGTCTGTGAGGAACAGGATGTAAACTAACTTGTTATTTCCCATCCTACTTTGAGAGCAACCCTCATCCACACTCAGTGTCGCTTGAGGAATGAACTGCCCAGTGGGGCTCCTGACTGCGCTCCCCAGTGACACAGCCCGGGGCCCTCCCTAGTGCTATCAGCTATCATCGGAGTGCGGGAATGGGGACGTGGGAGCTACAGGGGATCAGAAGGACGGTGCAGGCCAGCTGCTGCCTTTTCCAGGAGGCAAAGCAGAAGCCAGAGGGGTGGCGGGGTAGACCTGGAGAACGCAGCAAGCTCCGGTCGCCTGGCATGAACCCAGCCTGGGGCCGCTGAGCCCACAGCTCTTCGTGCTCACCCCACGCTGACTAGTCCAGCCCAGGTAGGGAGAAGGAACAAAAGACACCCACTTCGTACGTGCGGGATGATTGTCTGGACCCAGGTGTGGAGGCGGGAGGGGCGGCCTGAGTCCTTTGGAGGTTTCTCCTCCAAAGCTCTAAGTTAGGTATACAGTTGTAAATTGTAGTAGTTACGTTAAGCAATCATTTAAAATCCTTTGAGTGTACAGTCCTCAAAAAATCTCTCTTTGGTTTGACACTGAATTGGGGAATTTCTGCTATTACTTCATGGCTATTATTTCCCATGGGTGTTGAGGGAGCTGGCTTCCACGTGTCCACCACGACACCCTCTCTGGTTCTGGTGGCACCATCTGCCCCTCGGGGCAGAGCAGGATGTCTCCTTGTCCATCTGTATTGCAGTAGGTACAATAGTCCTCTGCATAGGTCCCAGGAGGGCTAGAAACCTGCTCGGTTAGCAGTAAAATTCCTGGAAGGCAGGCCCTGAGAAATGTCGCCGGGGCCCCCTGGGGTCACCTCCATGGAATGATGTTTGGATCAGCCTCAAAAGACTTGGAGCCCCACCACCAGCTCTTGTCCACTCTGCTCCCTACCCCACCCCTTCTTCTGGTTCAGGGATACTTTTGACACTGATCTGCAGTCACGACTCAAAATTAAATTCTTCTGCATTATTAAATTGAGTATTTGGCTTAATATTTTAAAATCTGAGACCATTCGAGACCCAAAAGCACTCCATCGGTGCCAGGCATCCCTGTGGAAATTAAAAGCTAGCTGAAGGACGGCTGCAAAGCGTTCCCTGGTGGCCACGGTCTGTCTGTGGGGCTCTGAGCATCTCTCTCCAAGCTTCAGCTCTAAGCTCCGTCAAGCCTCCTGAGTGCGTTCCCCAAAATGGAGCTGCCAAGTGCCCAGACTGGAATCCACCCTGTTCGTTTCTTCTTCGTGGTTCCTCTCACGCGGTCGGACTCTGAGATTGTATCACACTCTGCTCAATCCCCTTGAAAAGTCTGTATGCGATCAAACTGCGGTGAACGCATTTTGAACCCTTACTTTGTATTTCAGCAGCTCATTTGGCTCTCAAATATGAAAAAAGTGCAAATTTCCTGTTGGCTCGGATTGAGGTGAATTTTTTTTTTCCTGTCTCCTACTCCAAGACAAATCCAATGAGAACATTCAGGATATCCTAGACATGGGAGCCTGAGCTCATGGATTAAAATGTCTCATTTGCCTTTCCTAGTGATGTGTTTGCTCCATGTAAAGTTATAGCAGAGCTTGGAAACCCAGCCATGGATGGGGTTCCTAGGAAACATGATGATTTTGAGCCTCATTTTTATAGCTGGGATCCGGGCGCCCTGTCAGTCTATTTGCAGCACACCGTCCCAGGAACTATTGGTACATTTGTTTGGCGTATTTACTTGTTTCCTTCTCCATGACCTTTTGATTTTTTTCATTGCTATCCTGACACAGTATGTGTTCAAGTGTATAAGTAAAACCGACCTTGCTTGGTGACACCCAGTAAGAAAATAGTGCTTCCTTCTCGGGTTGGGTGACGTGCGGAGGCACTCAATACCTTCCATCCAGACCTGCAAAGACCCCTCTTCATGAGCAGATGCACAAGCACCCCCTTCCTTCTGCCAAGATATGGCAGCAATTGAGAATGCACAGCTGTGCCTGTGAACCCCTGGCATCTGTATATGCTGGAAGCTCTGGGGGTCTTTGGTGAGTTCAAAGTGATCAGCTGTGATTGGAGCTTGAGTTGGGAAGACGGCAAACTCATAAAGTCGGTTTGTCATCTGGATTTCTCAGTGTAGTCTATAGTTCACCAACCATCCCGGGTGGTCCAACTGGCCTATCCCTTTGGGAGGAAAAACTAATGAAATAATATCCTCTCTAGGTTATGGATATATATGAACCAAATCCATCGTCTAATGAGCTGTTGCATTTTGAAGGCTATTCGTCAAGCGTAAGCTTTGAGAGATGAGGCAGGGTGTCCAAGTTCACGTAAATGAGTGGCACAGGATGGGAACTCGGGGTGCTGGTCCCCAAGCCAGCCGATTTGTTTTGAATTGTGGTCCTTGCTATAGAGGAGTCAAATATGATAATAGGAGGCATGACTAACCAGATCTATTTATCCAAAGCATTAAACTTACTTAGCCTTCTGGCTATAAAAGTAAGACATGTTCTTTGTTTGAAACTGGGGAAACCCCAAAGAGTATGAAGAAAAACAAAGATGGAGGCGGTCACGCCTGGGAGTGTTTCCCCTTGCATTTATTGATCAAATCAGGCATCTGATTTTGCATCTCTCCTCTAGTAGGTTGGTTTCCCTTCTCACCAAATATTATTTGGGAAGATGATTTTCAATACTAACTCGTATTCTGTCCTGTGGAGGTGCCATTGACGACCTAACTGGTCCACCATGATGGGGCACTCAGGTTGTTCCCTACCATCCATGCTAGAGATAAAACTTCACTGAGCATCACATGCGTAAGTCATCAAACACAATGCGAATTGAGAGACTTGAAGTAGAACTCCTTTGTTAAAGGGTGTGTACATTTCTTTTACATTTTATTATCAAATTGCCCTCCAAGATTGTTATAACAATAAGACCTTTGCCAGTCTGTGAGAATACCTCCTTTCACAAAACCTTCAAAGAAGCTGTCTTCATTAAAAATTAAAACTAGTGAGCATTGATTAAGCAAAACATTATAGTCTTATTTTCTTCCCCATTCCTTCACTAATAGTGAAGCTGAACATTTGTAATGTTTTATTGACTATCTGTATTTCTTATTTTGTGAATTGACTGTCCATCCCTTCCCCCCCCCCCCGAATGGGTTGTTCTTTTTCTTATTGGTTAGCAAGAAATCTTTATATAGTAAACATATCAACCTTTTTTTTTAATGTGACAGAAATTTTCCCAGAATGTAGTGGGATTTTTCATTTTGTTTATGATGCTTCCTTTTAATATTTAATTAAGGTAGTTAGATCTGTCTTTTTCTTTATAGTTTCTTTCTTTGTGTCATGCTGAGCGAGTCTTCCTTGTTCTAAGATCAGATAAATAGTAATCTACATTGTATTCCAGTTCTTTTGTGATTTGTATCTTAGCTTTTCATCTAACCAGTATTACAGTGTATGCCATGCATTTTCTTTTTCCTTTTTCTCCTTAAATAATTAAGGAATTGTACCAGCTTTTAAAAATTATCATCCCTTTGCCAATGATTTTAAAACACACTTTCATCATACGTTACATCTGTGGGCATTTCTCAACTTTCACTGTGGTCCCTTTGGGGCCAGTTGATTATTCTTTGCTGTAAGTACAGATACTGCAACAGACCTAATGGGCTTTGCTTTCATTATATTTTCAATCTTATATAGGGAAACTATATATTTTTGAATATTTAGTTACCAATCACTTTATAGAACTCCTGTGCATTTTGATGTTTTTTAAAAATTATTTTCCAGATAGATATTTGTATCGGCAACATATGATAACATTTAACTTGCATCTTCTAACACTATTTCTAACATGCCATTTTGACATAATTTACGTATGAGTGTTTACTGTGTTATATATTTGTCTTCCTTCTCCCATCTTATAATTTAGTTCTTTAATTTTCTTGTTTGATTCTTTAATTTTTCATCTTGTTCTTGGATTACATTTCCTCTAACAAACCTTTTTCAAAAGTACCCTTCCCTCCCGCATCCTGAAAGCAATTCCAGCCTACCTTTATTTTGAAGCACGTTTCATTAGGCTCACCCAGCTTTTTCTCACCTCCAGCTGAGAAGGAGCCTCTTTTGGCCTGACATTTCCACAAAGCAGGAAGGTAGGGGCCCCTTGGTCCTCTCCCCAGACCTCCTAGGGATGCTGTCAGAATCTCCTTCTTGGATTTTAGCTCTAGGATTGGTTGATATGACTTGGCCCACCTCTTCCTGTGCTCCTGTTAGCCAGCCAGAGACAAGCCCCGTCCTCAGCTGGAGTTTGCTTTGGATAACTGCAATGGCAGCTCAGGGCCACTGATTCCAGATGTTTCTCCGCCCATTTGCTGTGACCCACTGACATGGTCCAAATCGGGGGTTCTAGAGTCTCCCTCCTGAACGTTAAGGGGAGGCTCTGGGTCTGCTGTACTGAGACACAGCAGTGCTAATGCAATCTGTTGCCCTGGGCAGTGCGTCCAGTGAATGTTCTTGACATTGGGGGGGGGGGGGCGGAGGAGGGAGGAAGGGGACGATGGAAAGCCTGGTTCTCGCCCTGTTGGAGATTATGCACTTTTATATGTACACATATGTTTACCTAGTTCTTCTTTAGTTTTCTCAAAAGACAGATATTAGATGCACCTTCCTTCCTCATTCGGCTAGTTTTATGGAAGGAGGAATAGCTGAACCCCCTTCACACTTAGAAATTCCAAATCGACTTAGAGAAATTGCACCGCTGGTTATCAAAGGCCTTCCAGCCTTGACTCACTATTAAAACACTGTGGTAAGAAAAGCTAAGTATTTTATTGTCACAAATATATTTCACATGGGAATTGATTACAAAACATTCAAACTATTCAAACCGTCCTTCGTTTGCATTTCTTCTCTGAGGTCCTTCCGAAAGTCTATGACTCTGATGACTTGTTTTTGGTGTTAGAATCGTGAGGGGTTTAGTTCTATTGATTCACCCTGAAATATAGTGACCTGCTTCAAGTACACTCAAGTTCATCAAAATAGTTTACCATGAGCATATCGTCTGAGGATCGATAGTTTTAGCTGCATCATTGGCCTCCTCTTAACACATAAGCAACACACACACATACATATACACACATGCACAGATGTAGTGGGGCTTGTATAAAAGATTTACTTATTTTATTTTCCCAGTTTTGAGCTTTGTGGCTGACTTCTGATCCCAGGCCCTAAACCTGGCTTCCTTTGCCCTCCACCCACACACTCTGATTTTGCAGACGAGCGTTGGGTTTCTGCCGGGCTGGCTCTGCCCTGCGCACCGGAGCCCCCAGCCATGAAGCCTCCCGGTGGCAGCTGTGCAGGCTCCTTGATCATTTTCGTCCTCCTCTGAAGGTTTGGTTCAGCTGTGGAAAGCTAGCCTTTGTTTTGTTTCCTGTACTGTTTCCTCCAGGCAAAGCTTGGCATTAGGCAGACCTGTTTTGGACTCCATCCAAGCAATTCAGTACCACAAGTTTCTCATTATAAAGTGGGTTCACCTGTAGGATGGTCCCCTGGTCTGGACACTGAGCCCCCATTATTACTATTAAGGCGCTGCTTCTGTACAACATATGTTTTCAGCGTAGGATGTTAATTTGCCCGTATGCGTGCCTAGAGAGGCTCCTTCAGGGCTGGCACGTTTTTGTTCTTGTTGGGAATTGTGAGAGCAGCAAGCTAAATTTCCAGCTGTCCTCTTCACATTACTATTTAAAATTAGAGATGACAAAGACAACAATTATAAAAAACCAAATTGCCCGCATGCCCGTCAGAGGACTGAGGAAGAACCTTTCAACTGCTCTGAGTCCTGAGCCAGCACTTCCTCTCTGGGTCACTATTAAGCCACGATTATGGTTCATATAACTGTCTTTTTGTTTTAGAGAAGGTATGGGTTACCTCAGCCCACATGTATCGTGCTACTCCAAGGCCGGTCTTTCCTCCGGTTAAAAGAGAAAGATTACATGCTGGGGTCACTCTGCAAATGTTTTGCATTAGCGCAGGAATTGCCTTCGTGTACTAAGATGTTTAAGCACCTACAAAGTTGTCGCCAGCCACCGGCTGCTGGGAACACTAAATCAATCTGTTGTATGCACAAAGCCAAGTCATTTATCTGTCAGGGAGTATTTCATTTAAAACATATTTCTGAGCAAAATGAAATACGTAAAATAGTCCATTTCCATGGCGAGTCTCACTGTCTCCATCGCTGCGCAGAAAAAATTGTCTTTTTAATGGAGCGAGGGGGTCCTTGGGCTCATTGGCCCTCGACTCCGAAGGAGCGTCTATAATATTTGCATTATGCAAATGTCCGATCACTGTCAGAAGGAGAACCCGGACCCTGTTTGGTCACGGAGTGTCTCCCAACCTACCTGGGAGTGTCACTCCAATGGACCTGGTGTCAGAAGGTCAGCTGGGGTTTTTCATGGTGACTTCATGAGAAAGTATCCAGCCATTATCCAATTTGAGGCGGTTAGAAGCCAGAGCCCAATTTCATAGCCATATACGGAGAGCTGGGCGAGCTTTATGAAGCTTGAGTTTCATCTCCTTCTCAGATTTATGCCCCTCAACTCTGGAAGTGCCTCCCAGCACCCCTCGTGTCACCACGATCAGACACTAATTTGCACTGCAGGAAGTGTGCATGCCCTGTACACCTCGTGTCCACCCATTCTGTTCAGTTATTCCCTTTTTCGGTCGTGAAAACCAAGGAAGAGTTGGATGGAGAATAACTGGCTCTCTTCCACCATTTTTGTATTTTTCCCTATAAATAAATGAATCATTCGTCAGTCGATGCATTTAATACGGGGATCTCAGCCTGGTATCATTTCCCCAGACCTGGGATCTGGTTAATGACACACCATTTCAGCTGAATTTATGTTTCTGTTCACCTGGGGAAATGCAGTTTGTTCTTCCTTCACAAACAGAAAGGCACCGCAGTGCAGGAATCGGGTTTCTCCTGCCTGCATGTGCCAAAGGGGTAACAGAGAAGGGCTGCGGAATACGTTTCAGAAAAGGCTGCTAGGGAATGAAAAGCCCTTTTGTGCATTTCAAAATATTATTATTGAGTCCAAGTTGTCTGTATTGGGTTAGTTTTCATTCCTGCAAATTTCAGGTATTTCTCCTTAAAGATGCTCCTTGAATTGAGATGTTTAAGCATCACCTTATGAAAAGCATCAGGCCACGCTGAGTGTCCACTGACTGCCCTCCCTCTTACGGGCCCCATCTCAGCCAGTGCAGGCCACTGGGGCCCCTGGCTGAGCACCTGGAGGCGAATGCGGATTTAACTACCTGACGGGTCCCACACGGGCTAGTGCGTAATCCCTATTCCTGAAATACGCCTACATGTCAACAAGAGATCCTATGGCCATTTCAGTGCTTTATCCAAGGATACATCGTTGGGCAACCTAGGGGAGAGTGCAGAACTGTGGGAATACAGTCTCACTAAAACGACCAGGGACCAGCTCCAGTTCCTGTTCAACGGAATGACGAAGACACTCCCCAACTGCACAGAGAGAGCAGAAGAGGGATAGACCCAGTGCAGGCCAGGGTCCCTGGCTGTTCCTGACAGGGCTGGCCCACTGCGGGGTGTGGGGAGCACCCATTGGCCCCTCCACTCCACTCTGCTCCTGGTTTTCTCCAAACCTTTGTTCAAAGGTCTCTGCGTAGATTTTGGCCAGGCAGCCTGAGCTGCTGCCCAGCACACAGGCCTTAGGGGCTGCCTGCTCTCTTGGTGAGGAGCTTTTGATGGCTTCTCTGCTCCTCAGAAGCCGGACTTGGTCCTGAGTCCAGCTCCCTGAGCCCGCCTCCTCCCGCTCCGCGCTCACTCACAGCGCCTGGCTTCCTCTCCCTCTCCTCCTGCCCAAACATTCCTCTCGCCTCCCCGTGCGCTCTCCGCTCTGTGCTGGCTTTTATCTCCCGAGTCTGCAGGTGAGCACAGCAGCCTGTTGGGGAGCACTCCCCCCACCTGCACGCCTGGTGAGCTCCTGTGCGTCCTCAAGTCTGAGCTCGCCATTCCGGCCCTCTTGCAGAGGCCGGTGGCTCCGTGGCTCTAGTGTCTGACCTCTTGTGTCACTGAGCATCCCCAGCTAACCTGAGCTGACTCCGGGGGGGACACACCCCATCCTCTCACATCTCTTTTGGCCTGGAAGACAACCTAACTGGCCCCGTTTATTCAGTTCCTTAACAAATGTTTGCCAGGCACCTTCCATGTGCTAGGTGTTCTGGGCGCCAGCATACAACATGAGCAATGAGACTTGCAGTCCTGACGTTGGGGGCTGTGTCTCAGCCACTCCTGCAGTTGCTTTGGGACATGCCCCCAAGGTCACACTGGCTTTGATGCACCTCCTGCAGCCAGACCCCAGCACGCCGCCTTGAACCTAAATCCCAGTGGTGGGCAAGATTGCAGACACACAGTCAGTCGGGCCCATCCTCTGCTGCCAGAGCCAGGCATAGGGAGAAGGCATGGGTGGTGACTGGGAAGCAGAGTGGAGCGGGCACTGGGCATGGGCTTTCCAGCCTCTGTGAACCTGGTTTGACTCTGTCACCAGGATAACTGCCACCCACATCTCCGGGTCCTGTGCACAAGTGCATGAGTGTCCCAAGGCCTGGTGAGACCTTGGAGATGTGCGACTGCTCAGCAGGCACTCTTTGGAGAGTTGGCTGACCCTGGTAGCTTGATTAGGGCTACCGGTGACTGCTCCCTGGGAGAGGAGGTGGGGAATGTCTTCATTCCCTTTTATTAGAGTGATGTTTCCCCAGTGGGATGAGTGGCAGAACATGCCATGGGGTGTGTTTCCTCCCATGGACTCCCATCTTGTTATCTTACCCCTTGGGGTGTGGAGTGCCGTGGAGAAAGGTAGAGGAATTGTGCTCCCAGCACATCCAGGACGCGCGCTCTGAGGATGGCACAGCCTGGGGTGAGTTGATAATAGTGGATAGTGTGCTTTTCCTAGTTTGAAATTGTTTTTGTTTTTCTTTATGGGTGAAGTAGTGCTTTGAGTAGAAAGTTTATGGTCACCATGCTTAATTCAGAGCAAGCATGAAACATATCTATATGGATAGAACCCATAAAGTCCGCCCCGCACGTAGTCAAATTATCCAGATGCTTAAGAAAGGGCAGCGCTGCTTTTATTGAACTTAAAGAACCTGATCAAGTCAATAATTCTTAGGCATTTCAAGTTTTCAGACAATATTAGTTGGATTAAAATGGGTATACAATCGTGACATGTGTGTATGTGCATGTGCATGTAGGTGTGCATGTATGTGTGTATGTGTGCATGTGTATGCATGTATGCATGTACATGTGTGTATGCATGTATGTGTGTGGGTGCATGTATATGTGTGTGCATGTGTGTGCTTGTGTGTGTGCATGTATGCATGCATGCGCATACTTGTTGCTCACTCAATACAACACTGTTGCATGTGGGGGCATCTGCTTTTCTGAAATCTAGACGGGGGGCATTGTGAGGGACACGGGCCTTTCCTGGAGGACTTGTCCAGCTCTTTTCCCTCCCGGTCCCTGTACATACTGGGCTGCTGGGTAAACGCATTTGCTTTTGCACAAAGGTGGCCCTGCGATCTGAGATCCAGGCAGGAAGAGAAGTGTGACATAGACTCAGACACCTGACGTCTTCCAGGCCCATGACCTGAGGAGGGAACCTCCTGTCCCTTACAGGAAACAGTCACCATAGCTCTGTGCCACCTGCTAGTCAGGCGCCTTGTCAACTCGCAGGTCCCCAAGGCCTGTTTAGTGGGAATAGCAAGCTCCAGCTGGCTCTGTCCAGCCCAGGAACACAGGCCGTGAGGTCTGCCCTTCCTGGTTTGCGTTCCCAGGTAATGGGCCTCTGAATGGTGGCAAGCCCACTCATTGGAACTGACACTCTGTGATGGGCTCAGGCAAACACGGGGCCTGGCTGCCCTCCTGGAGCCCCGTGATGGGGAGTCACCCAGCACGGTTATCATTTGATTGAAACGATCAACCTATTTCCCATAGGTCATGGGATATCAGCTGAGCCCCAAATCGGAAAAGACTGGGCCTCATTGCCTGATTACCTGCGGCAGCCCCAGCTGAGTTCAAGGATGTGGCTTGTAAAGTGCTGTTTCCTCCTGTTCACAGCCAAACAGGAGGGCGGGGAGATGCCTCGCAGAAGCTCTTTCTTGCACACCTGCTCACCGTAGGCCTGGCAGCCGGGCACAGTCTAGAAGGCTGGGAGCCCTGGGCAGGTACAGTGGGGCAGGTGGGAGAGCAGCGCCCTCCCTATGTGCTCAAGGAAGAGGCCTGGGGTGTGGGCCGTGGGGAGAGGCCGGGTATTGTTTCCTGGGGCTGCCCCAGCAAAGACCCCCAGACTGGGCGAACCCCAGAAACTGACCGTCTCACAGTTGTGGAGGCCAAGTCTGAAATCCGGGTTTTGACGGGACTGCCCCCAGGAGGCGCGGGCAGTGATCTGTTCCAGGCCTCCCCTCAGCTCTGGTGGCCCCAGGTGCTCCTTGGCTTGTAGACACATCACTCCACCCCTGTCTTTATGTGGCCTTCTCCCCGAGTCTCCACACTGTCTTCTCTGTGTCCAAATTACCTCCTTCTATAAAGACACTAGTCATATCAGATTAGAGTAAGCCCCCATGACCTCCTTTTAACTCGATTACTTCTAGTAAGACCCTATTTCCAAGTAAGTCTTCATTCTGAGGTACTGGGGGCTAGGACGTCAACAAAGTTTTTTCAGGAGACACAACTCAAAACTTAACAGAGAGGGAACACAGAGGAAATGAAACAAATATGTTGAAGAGATCTCTGCACCCCCATGTTCATTGTGGCATCAATCACAGGGAACAAGATGTGGAAACAGCCTGAGTGTCCGTCGGCGAGATGGATAGAGACTGCGGTACATCTATACAGTGGCCGGCTATTCGGTCTTCAGAAGGAGGAGATGCCGCAGTTGCCAGAGGATCAGGAACCCATTGGCAACAACCTGGGTGAGCCCGGGGCACATGATGCTAAGTGAGATGGGCCAGACACGGGACGAAAACACTGCACGATCTCACTTAGGTGTGGAACCTAAATAAGCGGAGATCCCAGGAGCAGAGAGTGGAAGGTGGTGGCCAGGGACAGGGAGGTGGGAAGTGGGGGATGTTGGCCAAAGGTCCCGAGTTGCAGTTATGTGGGAGGAATACGTCCAGGGATCTAACACACAGCATGGCGACTGCGTGAATAAACGCTGCACTGAGGATTGGAAATGTGCTAAGAGAGACTTCAGGTGCTCTCTTACACAAAAGGTAACCTCGTGAGGAGAGGGTACGTTCATCAGCTCCATGCAGTGATCTTTCACTATACAGAGGGTGCCAACAAATGTATATACATTTTAAGACAGGAAAAACACTGTATTAAAATTGTAATACTCAATATATACCAGTAACAAAACATGAATACAAGTCATGTGTATACAGTTTTTGGCGCCCCCAATGTGTGTGTGTATATATACATATATATATATATATATATATATATAAAACCATCATGTTGCATGTGTTAGATGTATGTACTTCATATTAAAAGCAAAAACAAAAAAAGAAAGAAAGCAGGAACTGTGGTGACCGCGTGTTGTTTCCAGAAGGCCCGTCTGTCTGGACGCGACCCTGCGACAGCCCTGCTCACACCTGCCATCCGTTTGCTTCCTGAAGGAGGCTGAGAGCCGCGCCGCGCTGCTGACATCCAGGCTGAAGACACTGGCCCTCCTGTCAAGTGGGAATCACTGTCCACACAGCAGATGGTTTTCAGAACCGTCTGGCTGATTCGGACACAGACAGTGAGATGCCACCCTGAGCCTGGCATCTCCTCCATGAATAAATATTCTGAATATTGGCCTAGAACCTTCTGCAGCAGCCCAAAGAGGTGGCCCTGACCTTGGAGAATGCAGTGAACTCGCCCTAGGATACACTGCAAGCAGACTGAGGGATCTGCAGAGCTCTGTGGAGCCCCCGTGAAGTTCCCCGGAGTGTCCTCCAGGGAGACATGCCTTGTCACAGCCCCCATAGATCCGGACTCAAAGGCACCCCTGACTGCCACCGTGCATGAGCGCAACCTGGAACAGGCCGAGGTTTCGCTTGGAAAAGTTTGCCAGCAGTGTGTCAGAAGTTATTAGTGAGAGATAAAAGCCGGTGCCATCACGAAGAACGGGAAAGGCGGGAGAGGGTGGACTTGACCGTGGAGGACGGGCTGAAGGACGGAGGAGGGTGTGCGGGAGCCGTGCCGCGTGGCTCAGCACCGGCCGTTTCATCCTGCTGCCACCGCGACGTTGTGGTCCTTATTAAGCATCATTTAGCAAAGAGCGGTCCCTCCTCATCCCTCTCATCTCTCTCTTTCGTTTTCCCTCCTGCAATTGCCAGAGGATTAAGAACCCACACTCGGCTGTAATTACGCAGAGCCTGTCGTACCCCCAGGTGGAGGCCCTGGTGACGGAGCATTTGATGCGACCGCCAGCAAATCTGGTTCTGAGCGTTTCTTTTTGAAACTCGGGTTTCTGACCTGCTACATCTCCTCAGCGTGTAAATACTCATTTAAATGGTCGCAGAGATCTGTGTTTTCCTGCTTTGCAAAACTATGCATTAGCAGTAATTAATAACCAAATGTGCTCTGGATCTGCATTCCAGGTAGGTGCCATTGCCACTAAAACAAGATTGCAACAGAGGTTGTAGAGAGAAATAGACCAGCTGGCTCTTTGAAAAGCAAGGGGCAACTCCTGCAGATCCGCGAGGGGCGCAGGGAGAGGCGAAAACAGGGGCACCAAGAAGCACTCCCTTTTCCGGCACTGCTTCCAGGTTCCATTGTGTTTCCAGGTGTAGCCATGGGTCAGCGCGTGAAGGGCACAGCCCTGCCGTGTCCACGGAACAACACAGAACAAGGATACTGCCTCAGCCACACTCAGCACCTGTAGGCGGGAACCCCGAAAGCGTAAGCCTCCGTGGGGCTTACAGCCGCACCAGCATCAGCGTAAAGCACCCTGTTCGATGCCTCTGGGACGTGCCTCCTCCCTCTGGTCAGTGAAAGTCCAGGCTGCTCTCTGACGTGCAGGGGTGGGCTCGAGTTCTTGCCCAGAAGATTCTGTCACAGGGTTTTAAAATCCTCAATGGCGGCGAGGTTCTGGACTAAATTCCCTTAAGAAACGGACAGCAGGCTTGGGGTCCATGCTTCCTTGGCCAACAGGCCTGGGGGTGCTGAGGAGCACACATGTGGACAGTGCAGGGTCCCCACACAGCTGTGTGGGGGGAGGCACCTTAGCCATCCCCAGGAGGCAGCGAGGGTCAGTGACAGGGACTTAGCCCGACTTGTTCTGAGGTGGGGCTGGCGAGGAGGTCAGAGGAGCTGGGGCCGCCCTGTCCTTTGCTGGGGCGGTGCGTGTGCTGGCCTGACCCTGCTCACAGTTCCATGCGGAAAGCCTCTGGCCCCACCCCTCTACCCAGCTCCAAGGCCTCTGGCCCCTGCAGTGTCTTCCAGGAGGCATCATTCTTAAGTGGGCTCCCTTCTTGGAAGTTCCTAAGCAAGTAGCCTCCTCAGTCCCCAAGGGCTGGGTGCCCCTTTCCAGACTGACCTGTAACACGGCTGCAGCCTTTGACCCCCTCCTCTGTCCTTCACCCCTAACCGCGTCTGCATTCCCTGGTTTCTGGAGCCTTCATAGCCCACACTGTGAAAGCCCTTTCGGAACCAGATGCTGGAAAATCGCAGTTTCCTGAAGGGCACACACGTGCCTGCCAGGCACTGGTGCCAAAGTCCTCAGGTGCCCTCCCCGCGCCCTTTGTCCCCCCACATTAGCACAGGGAACCTCGGCCCTGGGGAGACCACAGGCACCTCAAGACAGAGGCCTTTTCTGCCTCCTTCTCCCCCAGACCTGGGGGGGAGCATAGAAAGCTGTGGGTGTTGTGCCAGGTGACCTTTGAAAGAGCATCCCCGAAAGAATTGTGAAAGCCCCCCGATTGGCTAACATGCCATGTACCACACGTGTGCATGTACATGTACCCACAAACACAGGTAGAAAACTGGGGTGCAGACACCCACAGTCGTCTGTGCTGCCCCAGCTGCCGGTTACCTTTGTTCCTCGCCATTCCCCACCCGCTTGCTCCCAAGCTCAGGCACAAAAATGCTCCCAGCCGCTGCCTCAGTAATTCCCGCCCAGGCTGAGTGAGGGCCCCACCTCTGGGTTCTCATGGAAGGATCTAGTTCCTTCTATCGTAAGACCATCCCTTTGTTTCTAAATAATCCTGATAACGTCTCACCCTCATTAGGCTGAGGACTTTTCGAAAGCAGGGAGAATGTCTTTCTAAAGCCCCCAGAGAGAGCACATCAAGGGCAGCACGTGTGGAATGAATGCATCTCTCTCTGCAGCTATCTACACCTATACCCAGAGCCTGCCTTATTTATCTGTACCTGTGTCTACATCTGCATTCGTTTCTCCATTTGTAGTCTCCCTGTCTGTCTATCTCTCTAATATTTCTATCTATGTTATATATGTTTATATCTATATTCCAACCATATCCATCTACATCAAAGTATCTGTATATACCTATATTCATCTATCTACGTCCATATTTAGATTTATCTACTCATACCTTTTTTAAAGTCTCCCGTGTAAGCCTTTTTACATAGACATCCCTGGAGCACCAGACCTGGGGCTGACAGTCACGGCCACGCCCATTTTTCCCGTGACACCAGCGCTGGTTCCGTCACCTCCTTCCTGACGTCTCCTTCCTGCCTCCGGACAATAGCCCGGAGCCACCTGCAGCGATGGGTGTACAGAGCGCTCACTCGGCTTCTAGAACGGTTTCTTTTTGGGTTTTTTTTTTTGTTTCTTTCTGCTGCATACAAGGTGGGGACTGATTTTCTACTGTATGGACTTAAACGCAGCCTTTATGTTTTGCTGGCACAGCTTCCATGCCTTACATTACCGGAACTTTATTATCCACATTTTATTCTAGAACATTCTCCACTATAAGAACTTACCAGCACATTGACAATAGCTCTGGAAGTCTGGACTGTTTCCTAACACAACCATGCTATATAATGGAAAGGTTCAATTCCCTCGGTGAAATGACACCCGAGAAGGTCCCCTGCTGTCACTGAGAGGGGGCAGCGGCCCTTGGCCTCCCTGTGCAGCCCAGTCCCTCACTGGGCAACACCAGCAGGAAAGCCCCTGAACTTCTAGAAACTCCTGGCGTCTCCAAAGCAGCCTCCCCAGTTTATTATGAATGCCCCCCAAATCCTGACTCTGAGCTGCTTTTGTTCCGTGGCCAAAGCACGCTGTGGGGAGAGCTTACCAGCCCACGTGCGGGGGAGAGTAGCCTATCTCTGTCACCTGCAGGACCGCGTCCTCGTGCTGCACGGACAGTGGAGGCGAGTGAGGGGCTCCCAGGTGCAGGCAGGGCCTGAGGAAGGGCTGTGTCTACTGTAGCGAATTCCACCCACAAACGTGTCCCCTCGGCTCTGTAGAGTGGAGCGTAGGCCCTGGTTGGCTGGAGGGAATGGAGCAGAGGGGCTTGAATCATACACAAAGCATGCTTTCTCTTGGAGAGAAAAATGACATATTTGAATGTTATCTCCTCACAAAATAGCCAAAAGCCCATGAAGTTTGGTCCAAACCTTCCAGCAGAGGCGCCTGAGCCAGTTGGGCCACTCAGGATGGCTCCTGGTCGCCGCTCACTCGAGCACAGACCTGGCCTGGAGGACAGTCACCTCAGTCACCAGTGCCTGGCGTCATGAGAGCCCTTTGCTTTGTGACACGGGGGCATCGCACATGCCTCCTTGCACCCCTCTTTCCAGGAGCAATCCTTAGTTCCTGAGGGTGCCAGACGCTGGACCCAAGCTTGACCCACTAGAAAGGTTCATAAGGGAAGGGTGAGAGTGCCTGATGTTACTAAGAAGAGGGGCCTGAGGGGTGTGACATCCCGAGGGTGGACGTCCGGCACAACCCCGCGCACAGCTCTCGCCCCGTGTGCGCCCAGCCTCCTGGGTGTAGCGCGCCTGCGCAGGAGAACCCGGACGCCGTGTGTGCGCGCAGCCCCACTTTGACGGACAGCGTCCTCTCCCTGAGCATGTCACCTTCCAATCAAATTATTTTGAAAGGGATCCAGAAGCTGGAAGCAATTGAAAGAGCTTGGAAAGAAGATTCCTTTTCCATAAAGCAATCCCTTTCCCACACTAGCTAAGTCCCCAGGTTCAATCCCTGATGACTATTTACACGGGCATACAATAACAGGGGCAGAGTGGCTTTTTCAGTCTGTCGTGAATTATTTGACAGAGGCTTTCTACTCGATTTGTGTCCGGACCACACAATGTCACTGAAATGGGCACCTGTCATCACTGCTGTGAACAAAAATGACAAACTGTCGACTTTGGTCCAATAACTGACTGCAGGAGAGGTGGTGACATTTGCAGCTTTTTATGCAGCTAATCAGTGACCCACAAAACTGGTCAAGAGAAGGAGAAGAAATGGAGGAACTTAGGAGGAGAGAGTAGAAGGTGACAGATAAACTGAAAAACAATGGGAAATGTTGGGCTGGCCGAGTGGCGCGTTGGTTAGGAGTTGGCTTGGGACGCCAGCTCTGAGCAGCAGGGGCCCGGTTCGGATCCCATATGCGGTCCAGTGACACTGCGCCCTCTACAGCTAAGATGCTGAACAACAGCTCGACCTGGAGCTGGGCTGCCGTGAGTCACCAGTGATGGCATAGGCTGCAATGGGGCTGGCCAGCAGCGGGCGTGAGCTGTGAGCGGCCGTCCAATGGCTGGTGAGTGACTGCCTCACCCGGGAAGAGTGCAATGATAATACCAACATGGGCCAGTGAAGCGACGTCCTCCACAACTAGACTGAAGAACAAAAGGACAGCAACTTGCCTGTTCTGATTCCCCAACGCTGTTCCCCTCCCCCAGTTCCCCAATAAAAATCTTTAAAAAAAAATGGGAAATGCCATGCCTGTCCTCTGGGACAGGTCCTTTCTCCATATTCCCCCTTCTTTCCTCGGTTCCTCCCCTGGGGACTTTCAGGAAACACACATTAGCACTGATTGGTTCAATGAGAAAAGTGCCAAAGCCAGGCTCCTGTGTGAATGAGACCTGGGCTTAATGCCTTTTCCTGCCGCACACTAGCCATGGACTCTGGGTACATTCTTCACCTCTCAGCCCCAGTTTGCTTCATCTGTAAAATGGAGAACCTAATACATGTAAACTCTATCCTAAGATGACTTTATGTTGACAATCTATTTCCAGTTTTAACATATTCACCATGGCAATACTTGTTTTGCCAAAAGATACTACAAATTATAAGACAGATCCCAGTTTTGGAAACATTAAAATGTGACAAAGTACCTAGCTAAGAAATAAGGAAACTGCACAGCATCTTCCTCAGCTTACGTGAGCCACCTGCGCTGGACTTGACACCTAACAAGGGTCATTGAGTGGGGGCCACTGTCCTTGTGGTTATTCTTGGAAAAATTGGGAAAGATGTAATTATGACATCACAATCAGCCGGGCCACAGCTCAGTTATGGGTTTACACAGTGAGCTATTCAGCTACAGGAACAACTAAAAGACATTCCTTGGGCTGATTATTTCAGGGGACACCCTCAAAATGTCATCAAAGTCAGGACTAAGCTTTCAGAAGGAAACCATTTAATTTTAAATTTATTTTTATTCATAGATGCATTTTCTACATACTGAGCTATCTAGTACCATATTGGTGATGACTGGTAAAGTATCTTTTGCTTCTAATTGTTACAGTTAGCCAGGAGGGGTAAAGTCACACACGTTGGCAGGGTGTATGGTTTTCTGGGGAGTCCCTAGTCATGAATCTCTTGGGCCAGACCATCGTTGGAGACACATTTCCCACGGCCCCCCTTGTGCATTCTCAGCTGCCAAAGACGGATGCCAAAGACAGCACCCGGAAACAATCCTAGCTGCCTAATGGCTTCCACTGTCACTGCTGCCCATTCCGGGGCCAAATGGACCTCAGAACAGACCTGAAAACCCATGTTTCTGAAGCTGGGGTCAGACCCGTCCTGTGCGGACAAGGGGCCCTGAGAATGTAGCGTGTTTGCACAACACACCTGGCGCAAACCCAGCATACTTTCTATCGCTTTTGCACAGCGCGTGCAGACCCTGAGCTGCTGTGCCGCGCAGGCGCTTCCCAGAACAACCAGCTTGCAAGGGCCTGCGGTCTGCTCTCGCGAGCTCGAAAATGGTGAGGGGTGTTGTCCACCCAGCCGAGGCATGCGCACATAGGAGACCTTGCTGTGTTAACACCCACGGGGGGAAATGACTATTAAAAGCGTGTCATCGTGGACTTTCAGTTTTTAGGAAACACCAGTGCTGGTGAGGATGAGACGGAGGACGAAGGTGGTGGTGAGTCTGTCCAGGAGAGAGCTCCATTGCCCCAACGGTTCGTACCTAAAATAGCCTCTGCTTCCACATCCGGCCGTGGAACCCTGGAAATAATAAAGGCGTTTTGTGAAGCACTCCCGCGTCTGGGATAAACCTGGAGCACCGGCTTGTATCGCTTCAGGCTTATTCTCAGATCCTCCAGAGAGTGGATGTGTGTGAGAGCGAGTCAGCGGAGAGAGGACGGTTTAAATCATCATAACTTCATAAAACAGAGTTTTCTTGTAATATTCTTTGGTAATGTTGAGCTGAAAATAGATTTACAATCAAAATGGGCTTAATCTGATATTAAAGAATTCTCTTAAAATCCCCCAAACAATTGAGAATCTTTCCCCCGTTGGTTTCTTTCGCGGTGGCTCCTCCAACAGGCTGAGGATGCGAAGAAGGATCTCGACGTTAATTAAAGTGACTCTTACGTTGCCTAGTGGGAACCCTTTCAGCTCCAAATGATCTGCTGCAAATGTCACCCCTCTTTAACAAAAGGGTGCTCACCTCCCTGAGCGACCAGTCCCTCCTACAGGGCAGGACACTGCAGGACATGGGGCCTTTCCACAAGAGCAGACTGTAGTTAGAACCTGCTCAAGCTTAATCTGTATTTCTGCGCCCGCACCCAGCACATTCAAAAGGGTGAAAACCTAGGTCACCCTTGAGAACGTGGCACCCGGATGTGGAATTCTGGCCTACTCTCTGGATTCCTAGGTCAGACGCCGGGAAATGGGTGCATTCTCGGGAGAAGTTCATGCAGAACTGGCGCCCTTACTCTTCAGGGAGACAGCGGTGGCGTCTTCTTTCATGTGGCAACACTGTTACTTGCACTGGTCTTTTTGTCCTGTTCGTGCCGGGGAGCATGTCTATTTCACAGCACATCTATTACTTCAGGTGATGAGGTCTAATAAAAATTCTTAATTAAAAATCATTGCATTAATCACATCATGATCAGGGGTCATCATTTCTAGTTTTGCATGTAAAATCATTTGATTTTGAAACAAATCAGCACACTGCTCTCCGTTGCTTTCTTATGGGCCACGTGGGTCAAACAGGAGAGGATACTGTAAAATAAGACGGCTGTGCCGTGGACGTTCGCCTCATGACTGACAGCGTGTTGATGCGCCCGCTTCTGAGGAAACCATGACGGATCATATCTCCTCCATTTCTGCACGTGACCTCCCAGCCACACTGGCGTCGCTGAGCCCAGCTCTGCAGACTTGGTCAACATGCACATCCACCTCCTGCTGAGCTCCACGCTGACTTCCACGGACCACCTTTTCCACCGTGTGGCTTCACAGTCATGTCAGGCTGGTGGACAGAGATGATGAGTGATTGTAGTTGTTCTTATATGGCCGTCGCCACCAGGCCAGCACCCTTTCCAAGGCGCTCCAGGGTCCCATGGCCACAGACCATGCTTTTCTTTGGTGAGTGGCGAGAGTGAAGAGAGACCCAACCAGGACTGCTGGTGGCCCCGATGGCCCCGCACAGGGTCTCCAGGGATGACTGAAAGATGACCTGTCTCCCCGCATTCACTCGGAGTTCTTGGGGATGCTCTCAGCCCTGTGGTTTTGCAGTCACATGTTCAGTGCCTGCTCCAGTGGCTTTAAAGATAAATCATGACTGCAGACTAGTGTCACACAGGATTGATGGATCCAAAAAGTGAAAGGCGAGGAGGAGATGAGTGATAAGCTGAATATACCAGGCACAGGGTTGGCTTTTTTTTTTTTTTGAACTCTAATGATTTCATGTAAATCTGTCTTGGCTATCGAGGTTTATGAATAAACTCGGGGCCAAATTCTCAGTCATTCAAAGGTTCTGAGATTTCAAATTGCATATTGCCTGCTGTCATGGAAGGCTTCTGAGAGGATTACTGCTTTATAGCTGCTTGACTTCTGGCGCCCACCCCAGCCCTTTATTACGTCTGGCAGGTGACAGTGGAGAACAATTGCGCTGAGTGGCTCTGGAAGCAGTGCTCCATCCCAGAGGACTGTGGGTGGAGTAGAAGAAGAAAGCTCAGTTTCTGATACGTGTTGACTCTCGCTTTTCGGATCTTGGCAAAGGACCTCAGATAACAAATGTGTCTGTAGTGGACTGAACAGTACCCACCCCCCAAAAAAGACATGTCCACCCAGAACCTATAAATTGACCTTATTTAACAAAGCATCTTTGCAGATGTAATTCAGGATCTCGAAATGAGATCTTTCTGGATTTAGTGTGAGTTCCAAACCCAATGACAGGAGTCCTCGTAAAGGGAGGGGAAGACAGAGGTGGAGGGAAGCTGAGGTCCTGGCCAGCTGTGAGTACGGGGACCTGGGTGGGCGTCAGCAGCACCTATGACAGGTGTGCCCACAGATGATGGGTTCTTCTACCCTCTCCTTTTTTCTGACCCATCTCAGCACTGCCACCCTATGCATGTATATAATTTTAAATCAACTAGGACCTACCTATGCCATGTGTCCCCACACACACCCAAATTCCTCCTCCATTCCCATAAACACGGGCACTTGATGTTCCTATGATGGGTGGCTACAGGCAATATCCGAGTGGGCATTCTTGTTATCTCTCAACATTTCAAGATGAAACTTCAAGGGGGTGGTGTGTTTTAGCTTACGTTGTCCCCTCCTCTGTCCCATACCCACTGAGTCCTGAGTGTGGTGGCAGGAGCTGAGGAGGCAGCCGTGCAGAGAACACACTGGCCATTCTACAGAGCCAGACACAGACCCACGAGCATGTCACAGGCCCAGCTGGGTGGCTGACACCTAGAAAAACGCCGGTGCCCGTGGGGGTGCTTTCGGGGCCCTGCCTCTGGGATCAGAGGAGCAGGCAGAGACGCATTCCCAGGTGTTAGGCGTTGGTCACGTGGAGGAAACAATAGCAAGGTCAAAGCTGTGGAGGTCTAGGTCCACAGGTCCAAAGTGTCTGCTGAAATGTGGGGTCATGGCAACAACAACAACAACAAAGCGTGACGTTTCTCTGAAGTTTTAAGGCAGGATAGGTCAGGGTTGGAACCCAGGTGCTGCAGCTGGGCCACCGGCCCGGCTCTGAACACTTTGAGTTGCCTGAAGTGGTTCTGCCTCAGTCATGTCACTTGGAGAGCGGGAGTGGAAGAAAGTACCTTCCTCCTAAGGTGGCCGTGAAGGTTAAACAAAGACAGCGACATGCTTGTGTCAGGGCCTGGCACGCAGTGGGTGCTTTATCATGTTTTAGTTGTAACGAGCCTAGAGCAGTGCCTGGCCCACTGCACAAGCTATATAAGGCTCTGTTGAACGAAAATCTGGCATCTTATGAAACTGTACGCACATTTTATCGTCAAAGATAAGTCCTGGTGCTTGTTGGTGTGTGTTTTAATTAATATAAGATGGTTTTACGTAATGTAAGATGATTTCCGATGATACAGTTTTAAGACGGCCACTCCGGGAGGATGTGTCTTGCTCTCGTGGAGACGGTGCCCTCGCTGAGGTCACTGTGGGTCTGGGAAGTGACATGAGCTGCTTCTGTGCTGTAAAGTCCCACCAAAAAAGACCATTTCTAGGAGGAGCTGTGTCCAGGGACAGGCTGGGATTCTGCAGATCCAGGCTCGGTCTACACGCTTTCCACACCAGTGATGTGAGGCTGGCCAGGCCAGGTCAGGGGAATGACATGTCCAATGATGTACAAGTGCTGGTTTGTTCTGGGGTGAGGTATGAGAAGTTCAAAGATCCAGGCAGTGGTAGACATCCTCATACTCAACGAGTCTAGTAGGATAAGGCGTCAGTATGTTTTTATCCAGTCACATAGTCAGCCATTTCTCTAAAAGGTTAGCCAAGCTGTGAGTCTTATTGTCTATTACTATGTGATCAGGTAATAAAAATACCATCATTATAAATATGTGCAATGGAACAAAGGAGGTTGCCATGGGAACACTGACTCTTCATTTCCAGAAATTTCTGAGCTAGATTCATGAAGTTAATGTTTCAGGGACATAGCCATTATACCAAATACAGAAAAAGAAAAAAAGAGAAATGCCATTTTACATAGCACTTCCCTTAAGAAGAAAAAAATTCCCCAAACGCTTTTAAAAACGTTCTGCGATATCCTTATGGAGTACAATATAACATTTATTTGACACACGAATAAGAAAGAATGGGGACTCCACTTTCTGTCAGCGACATTGCAGCTCCAGCGAGCACGTGCGGGCAGATGACCGGGTCTTAGCAAAACTCGAGTTTGTTTCTAGTTGCTGCCTGGGTGAGAATCACTCAGGGGGTACCTCCAGGAAACTGGAAGACACACAGCTATCGAATGACTGATGTCCCTGCTCTCACCTCACCTTCAACGAGAGGCTCTCCAGCCAAAGCCAGCAAGTTCTCGTGATCTAGAAGGGGAAAGAACGAAAAGTGGGAGGGAAGACAGTGGCCGCTTGGCTGCCAAGCCACTCCCACATGGCTTTGGAGGTGCAGGAAAAACCTTCAAGGAAGACGGGCTCTGACACCCAGAGATGGGCCACGAGTCTCTCCTTTCTCCGGGAAATGCCTCGGCCAGAAGTTCCAGAATGGCTACGGTGATTCCAACATGTTCTAAACATGCGTGTTTTCTGAGCTGCCCTCAGCCCGTGATGTCCAGCTATCAGTGAGGCTGGGGCAGTGGTCCAGGGCCTGGGTGCAGTCATGGACCCACAGTGTATTCGGTCTTCAGCGACAACCTGGCTTCTTGCCAGCTGCGCTTTCCAGCTTGGTTGGGAGCCACATGCAAACTGCCCGTGGAGATCAGTGACACTGGAACCCCTTGTTCGGGGGTCCATGATTAATCATCGTCGGGGACTCCTGCCCCAGAGCCCACGTTACTAGCAAGGCTGGCTGCTCAGAAGGCACACAGTCGGAGAGGAGGCTCCTGGACAGTAGAGCAACGCATGAGTCACCACTTGGGCACATTAGCATCACTGGCAGACTGCTGGGGACACAGTCAAGCACCCTGCTGTGATGGAGTTAGCTGAGCTGGGACCTCGTATCCAGACAATAACCGAGGACCAGCTAACAAAGTGATGGGTTAAAATGCAACTCCTGGGCTTTCTGAGGGCAGATAGACAGGGGGTCGTACAGGGGACAGGTGGGGGGCTCAGCAGTGAAGAGTAAGATGTTGGGGACAGAGAGACTCGCTGGAGTCCTGATAGATGCCCTCCCTGCCAGGAGCAGCTGGGGAGACACAGCCACACTCACAGGATTTGCGGTATTTAATATGGAAGGGCTGAGACCTCTTCTGTCTTGCTTATGATCAATTAGTGTTTGTTGAATGCCTAGATGAATGAATGAGTGAATGAATGAGTGAGAGCCACCACTGAAGCCCAAGGGACTTAGACATTAGAACGGGTAAACATAAGCACAATGTATTCCTTTGGCAAGCTCCAAAGCGCTTCCCAAGCTCAGTAGCAATATTGTTCAGTTTAACCAAAAAACATTGACCACTTGTTACGCACATGGCCACAAGCCACCCACTGAGGGTGCCCACAGGTCTCAGCTTGTGCTTTCGAAAAGCCCGTGATGTGGGGCTTGGTCAAATGGACGTTCCTTTGGGTTGAGGACTGAAGGGATAACGCAGGTCTGTTCTGCTCCTGAGCTGATGGATAAGGATGTCAAGCATGAAAAGGCCCACACGTGGAATGCCGAGTGGGACGAGTGCAGCGCCCAGGGGCCTTGTGTGCGGCCTCGGGTCTCACTCTTCATCGCAGCTGGAAGTGGAGGTGATGGGTCCTAACACAGGCACAGGCGTATTCCAGGCTGAGCTCAGGATCTCTGAATCGGCCCAATCCATCTGGCAAAGAGCAGTTGGCAGTGATGGAGTTAGAACACCCTAAATTCCTAATGAGTTGTTTTTCCTAAAATTGAGATTTAACATCTACTGGGACATTCTTGCTGACCACGAGACCCAGCCACACTAGGTGGCTTGAAAGCCACTCAAGTGGTCAGTGCTGAGCCCAAGTTGGAGCCTCACCGCCTCTCCCCAGGTCCCCTGACCCCCAGCTGAATGTTTGCTATATTGTCCCACATGTGGGAACCTTTTCTAGTGCTGTCCTTACAAAGACATTATGGAAAATAACTTGAATTAGGTCCATAACCACAGTAGGGTGCTTTGCTTTCACTTAGCAAAAGCAGGACCGTTTGGTCTCGGCCACCCTCTCAGGGTCTTAGCCTCCAGGGGTGAAGGGGGTGCTCGTGCTAGGACTGTTGCAGTAGACTCTAGGCATGACATATCGGGAAGCAGATGTCTCATTCAAGCACACAGAAGAAAGCAAGAATCTGTGCCACTGAGTGTTAGTACAGGTGTGGAATGGCTTGTCCCTGGAAGTCCTTAGCAGGCAGACAAGTCCCCTTGTGTATTAGCATATATTCCATTTTATACATTGCCTTTTGCTATAAAGTTATCCTGGAGATGACTTCTCAGTGGTCGAGCCAGATAATTTTCTAGCCCCATAGTCACCCCGCTTCTTGGCCCAGTCTGCCCACCCTCTACCTCTTACCCACCAAGGATCCCCCATCTCTGACAAGCACTTGCCACAATGAGCAGCTCCCACGACTCTGAGGAGGCTGTTAGAACTTTCCCTCCAAAAACCCAAAACCCAACTCCATGAAATCCTCACCTGTGAACCTTGCTTTCAGCATCCCTGACACGATACAACAGACTCAGACCTTCTTCCATGAGGCAGATTTCACATTCTCCAGGTCATCAACTGGATGTGCCCATCCTCTTGGCTTCCCAGGAAAAATGTTGGGGGTCCCTCTAGCCTTTCCTCAGAGGGCTGGACATCCACCCTGTCCCATCCAGCATCCTGCCCTCAGAGAGACTGCAGTTAGCTGAAGGATGTTTTCTTGCGTGCTCAGAGCTGGAGCCACGTGAGATAGGACTCGAGCTGAATGTCAGAGGCCATCACCCGTTTCACTTCGGTCACCTTCTCTTGTAGCTCCACAGATCTCCATCCAGTGTGGGCGTGGGTGCCTGCCTGCACACACGCGCACGTGCGAAGCCAGTCTGGCAGACGTGGGGTGTTCAGCCAGCAGCCCCCTGATGGTTTAGCATACTTTCCCATTCCCTGTGATGAGTTAGGGGGAAGGAGAAGCCAAAGCCGACTGATACAATGATGATTTTCTCAGGACGCCAAGGCTGAATTAATCGCGCACACCGTGAGGAAGGGGTGGAGGAAACAATAGGAAAGCTTCCTTTAAAGTCATCCTATTAAGGGAGACGCGTCCTGGCCTCTCTCTCGCAGGGAACCTCCAGCCTGCCTTATCAAACACAAGGAGCTTGCTGGATGCAACAGGTTCCTTCCTCCAAAGCCGTGTTCTTACAGTCTCACACCCCCTGTAGGCTTTGAAATCAGTGTTCAAAGTGGACTTTCTGAATTCATGAAAACCCACAGGTCTATAATCCATCCCTAATGGAAGTCAAACATGACACCGGCGAGATAAAACGCCGTGGCCTCCCCCTCTGTTCACAGTAGGTGTCTGCGGATAATAAATATTTTATTTTACTACAAAAACAAATAACTAAACATACCCCCTGTGTTTGTTCTGAACTCGACAGTAGCTTTTGTGAGTTTACAATATTTCAAAGCCAAGAGCGGAAACCAGTGTCACGTCAGTAACTGGGTACGCTGTACAAAAGGGAACGAAAGCTGCTTTCATCCTCTACAAACCACGTATTACGCAGTGCCAGCCGGTGCCCCTCTGTCCGGGGACTGGCTGGCACTGCACTTCTCAGCCCTGGTTTGGGGAGCAAAGGGGTGTTTGGAATTCGCCATCTCTTGACCTGCGTGATTCCCATGGGCCTTCCACAAACGACATTCACCAAGAAGCCACCAACGCACTGATTGACTCGGCGCTGGGTAGCCCTCCCCTCCCTGAGCCCAGAACTTGGGGCTGGGTCTCTCTGGAGTCCTCCAGAGCAGAGAGGCATGAGTCAGGTTCTAAGGTGACCAGTCTACCGGAGACTCCAAGGCCAACTTTGAAGAAAATCATCCTGTTTCATGGTCTCCATCAGGCTGTAGAAATAGCAGAACTGCACATTTTAATGATTTCAACACAGTACTTTTGGTAAGTCACAAGCCTTAAGTGAAGCCGGTAATTGAGTGAAAAAGTGGATAACACTGGACTGTCGTCCATTTTTGTCACCACCTTCATGACTACGTGTTGGGTTGCGAGCTGTCCGAGTTGGTGACTACACTGACCACTCTTCCGGAGTATTATTATAAGACCATCCACTTCTCTGGTTACGTTGCTATGACTTAAGGATTGAGGGACTATTTCATGTGACCCAGTCTCCAGTGCATTTGTACAAACTAGTGAGTAGGCAGAATACTGCCCCAGGGATGCAATGTGGCAGCGACCAGAGCTAGGATGGCTGCAGGAAGCCTCAGAAAAGAGTTGGTGAGAGTGTCACGTTACTTAAATTTCATTTTTTTTTCCAATCCTGACATTGCTTTTTCTGGTTTTCAAAGGATATGGATCTAAGTGAATTTTCACAGCAGCACAGAAGGGCAGCACAACAGATTGTCATCATGGTATGCACTTGCAACATGTACCCTACCTCTGTAATGATTTACTGTATGTGTCAACTTGGAGGCTGTTTTTGAATGAGGTTAACATGTAATTCAGAGAACTTTGAAGAAATCAGATTGCCCTCCACAATGTGGGTGGGCCTCATCCAATCAGTTGAAGGCATGAACAGAACAAAAAGACTGACTTCCCGAGCAAGACGGAATTCTCCAGTGGAAAGCCTCCAGCCTGGAGCTGCGCCGGGGGCTCTGCTGGGCCTCCCTGCTGCCTACCCACACTGCAGACTTGAACTTGCCAGCTGGTATAGTTGCATGGGCCAATTCCATGCAACTTTCGTTCTCTTAAACACATCTTATCCTATTGGTTAAGTTTCTCTCAAGGATCCTCACCAGTATGACCTCCCAGCCAAACATAATAAGAATGAGAGAATATCTAATAAGAAAAACACAGTAATGCAGTTTCTAGCTTGTTTTTAGTGTGAATTCTACTCAAGGATTGAAGAGCCCCAGAGAAATGTGTGTATTTTGACTTCGCTGAGCGGTCTCAGTGCTACCCTGCCAGCCCTTACCTAAGATGAGACCCAGTGATAAGCACACCACTTGGAATTTACTGCAACCAGTTTCTACTGAAATTAACAACTTCTTAAATGTCTTCTTTTAAAGGATCCTCTTGAGCAAGAAAAAGATGTTCAGGCCCTTTTTAAAGGAAAGGATATAGAAAATATTGTGGTCTCCTCTTTGCAATGGCTCCTCAGAAGCTCAGTTTCGAATGTGGCAGTGGATTACCTGATCAGTATAGTTTCTTACCAAAGCATCTTTCTTCCTCTTTTCCTTGGTGTCATTGCTATTCCCGCGTGACTGTCTGCCTCCAAGTGGCTAGACCTGATTTTGGGGAGATGAGTCATGGCACGCGCCCGGGTCCTCCCTTCACCCTTCTCACCCCTGCCCTCAGCCTGGGATTGTCACAGTGGGCCCTGACCCATGGGTCCAGCTCGTCAGGACACCCAACGAGAGATCAGAGGGTGGTTAGAAAAGAGAAGCAGGCTTCTACGCTCCCTGTGAGGTGCCTTGGGCTGGCTGCGCCTGTGCTGACCTATGCACCCACCTTCCCTGGTCTGTCCAGAGAAGTACTTCTTGGAGGCTCAACTTTGGGAAGCCACAGGGGGAAAAAAGGGGAGGAGGGTGGATATTTGAGGCAAAACCTAAGATATTCATGACCTAAATCAAAGCAGCTTTTAGATGTTTGGCACTAAAAGTCTCAGAGATAGACATTGCCAAGATCATTGCTGAAGAAGGGTCAAGGCCAGGAGAGAAGGCCATGGGAGGAGCAAGGTCAAGGCCCAAGTGTCCCCACCTCCCGGGAGCCACCCTGAGTCCATTAGACGGTCAGGTCCATCGGAGACAATGTCTAGGATGCAGTCGTGGGCCCCTGGAGTTGGGAGGATGGGAGGCTCATGGGTCCCATTACTCCTCATCTTAGCCTGGGCGGGTGGTCCTTGCCACGTGACCTGAGAAATGCAGCCTGTCACATGTCCCCACTTTCTGCAGGGGCGAGTCTTTCTGTGGCTGCCGTAACAAATGACCACACACTGGATGGCTTCAAACAACAGAAATGTATCTTCTCACAGTTTTGGAGGCTAGATGTCCAAAAGCAGTACCCCCGGGCCAGAATGCAAGTGCTAGCAGTGAAAGCCCCCTTTGGAGGCTTGAGGGGAGAGCCCACTCCCTGCCCTTTCCCCGTTCTGGCGGCACCTGTCATTCCTGGGCCTGGGCCTTGTCGGTCCGGCCTCTGCATCTGTGGTCATGTGGCTCACCTGCTTCTGTCCATGTCAAACCTTCATCTGCCCCCCTCTTATCAAGAAGACCCTGTGATGGCATTTAGGACCCACCTAGATCACCTCCCCACCCCCAAATCCTTAATTTAGTCACATCTACAAAGTCTGGGCACCCAAGGAAGTATTCAGAGGTCTCAGGGACTCGAGCCTTATATCTTTGAGGGCCCTTCTTCTGCCTACCATGCTGGGTGTGTCAGGGGCCCCCTCCCTGGCCCGCCTCCCTTGCTTCGGGCGGCCTCTGATATGGAGAGCAGCCTGCCGGACAGCACGTGGGTCGTGCACAAAAGTACCTCTGACACACTGGGCCCTGGGGCAGCCCTCACCGCCAGCCTTCCAGCAGCTTGTGTGGATTTGCCCGCACTGTGCTGTGCTGTGCTGTGGGGGCTGCCCCAAGTTCTCCGTGCACGCCGGCCTACCCAGCCAGTCTGTCGGCTTTGCGTGCTTAAATGAGGCCCTAAATATTCCTTTAATACAGTTTGGGAAACTTTTTTTTATGTGTTCCAGTGGTTTATATCATCATTTTTACTGTACTAAAATTTACATGCCCTTTTTAAAAAAATAATATTGTCATGTAAATTTTTGTAAGCGCTAGGTTTATTTTACGACCCATAAACTTAGACAATATATTAAAATCTTGGAAGAATTTAATATCAGCTGCAGATTATCCTAAAAAGAAAAAAAAACACACCTAATTCCTAGTTATTACAGGGACAGAGCCGTATCAAGTATGTTAAAAGGTTTAATAGCTGTTAGTAAATTTTACTGCGGCTGTCAATAACTCCATAATATATTGGGCCAGTTAATAGGTCAATGGAACATATTTATATCTTGCTATAAACTATTTACCCAAGAACAAACTAATTTCTAATGATAATGAAACACGGAGTCAATAAATATTAATTTTAGCATTTCTAATTTAAATACAATTTTTCACATCTGCCATAAAAGTTGGGCTTGCAGCATTAAGACATATATTATTGGTTTTGTGCACCAAGGACAAACGTGTTAAAAACTAACTGTGGTATTTAGCTCATAACACAATGCTTGTTGAGTGACACAGCCTTCAAGGTGTGGGGTTCCTTATTTTGTTATTAAAACCGTAATAATACTTAGGATGGCCATGTAAAATATTTGTTCAATCACTATGCATTTTAACTCTTATTAAAAAATGAACATTTTGAAATGCATCTTTTGAAACATACTTTTAAAAAACCATGGCAAGTTGTTGTATTTAATGCGTTTTCAATTCACAGACGATTTCTTAATTCTGAAGTATTTTATTTGGTTATGTAGGAGTTGAATAAATTCAGTTTTGCATCTCAACTGCGTAAACCCAGCAGATGGGAACCTCCCTTTATGCGCTGAGCATGTTTCTGGTGAAGAAAACAATGCCATAAATCAATTGCGTTTCCAACAGATTTGAGGGGTTAGAGAATGAATTGTCTGTGATGAGTCCTTTTGTGAAACAATAATATGGGGCAAGCACGTGTTTTTAAGATGTTTTCATCTCATGGGATCTCCTGAAGAAAGACGCACAGGCCCATGGGAAACCCAGAGGGCACCTTAGGTCCATTGGAAACCCAGAGGGCACCTTAGGCCCATCGGAAACCCAGAGGGCACCTTAGGCCTGGCACATTTCTCCCTGGTGGAGAAGCACGCATGGCGTTCCCTCTGCCGGACACTTGTCTGGGCATGGCAGCTGTCTGTCCATCTGTTTGTGCACATCATGGATTGTGCCCGTCGCTGCCACACTCAAGGCCTCCTGGCTGAGTTTCAATGCTTCTTATCGATGCTTTCAATGTCACTTGCTGCAATGGACTAAATTCCAGCCCCTAACCCCCACCAAAGGAAAAATCCACATGTTGACCCCCTAAACCCCGGTACCACAGAACGTGACTGCATTTGGAGATAAGTCCTTTGAAGAGGTGGCGAAGTTAAAAGGAGGCCTTAGGCCTTTAGGGGGGGGTCCTCATCTAGTGTGATGGGTGTCCTTAGCAGAAGAGGGGGTTAGGACAGGGGGACAGCCATGCGCAGACACAGAGAGAAGATGGCACCTACACGCCAAGGAGAGAGGCCTCAGGAGGGACCAGCCCTATGACAGCGTGACCTCAGGCTTCTGGCCTGCAGATCGGTGAGGAAATAACTTCGCATTGTCTAAGCTGCCAGGTCTATTGTGCTTTCTTATGCCTCAAGGACAGATGAGACGTGTGCTAAGCCTTGAATCTTAATTTTCAATTACATCACTCTAGTTTTGAGGGAACTATAAGTCAAAAACATTTCCATGGGGAAGCCAGGGGTTCGTAGTCAAATGACTGTGGTGGGGACTGTCCTGGGCACTGTAGGATGTTTAGCACCATCCCCCACCTCTACCCACTCGATTCCAGCAGCTTGGATAATTGAGGAAGTCTCCAAACATTGCCCAATGTCCCCCAGGGGGGGATGGGTGACAGAACTGCCCCTGGTTGGGAATACACCTGAGATGCATCTGCTCTGAAGACAGAGAGTGAGTGAGTGAGTGTGTGTGTGTGTGTGTGTGTGTGTGTGTGCGCGCGCACATCCTGTAAAGAAGTCAGGGCGGAAGGGGCCTCAGAAACCCCTAGGTCAGCCCATACTTTTCAGATGAGGTCACAGACCACAGAGCCTTGCTCAAGGCCATGGGACGTTGGTGGCAAGGCTAACACCAGGCCATGGCTTTGCCCCTCTCCCTCTACAGAGCACGGAGGCACCTCCCTCGGTTTCCATTGGAGGACCGGGTGGGCGGAGGCAGAGGCCAGTGCAGTGGGGAGCAGGTTTGGGACCATCAGGGAAGCCAGCGGCCACCCTGTGACTGCCCCACACTGGGAGGCTCGTCCTGCTCCCCAGAGTCTCTGTCCCGTGAAGTTGATAAACGTGCTGCCTTCCTTCCAGCTGCGGGTCACTGGCAGGTGGCAGTGGTGAAAGTAAAGATGACCAAGGTCATCATGAGGTAGACAAGGGTGGCTCTGCAGGAAGAAGGCAGGGTGACCCCAAGCAGGCTGGCTCCGTCCGCGCCCCTGCCGCTCCCCCACCTGCTCTGTGCTCTCGGGGCCTGGTGTCCTTGTCCTGCCTCACCCAGGCTCCCTGTTTTGCCCTCCAGCTCCCCTTTGGAGGAGGAGAGAGAAGCCAGGATGTTGGTTGTCCCAGCATCCTCCCTGAGAGGTCTGGACCGGGCAGTGGCTGCCTCTCCAGAACTCCTTGTCCCCCAGCAAAGCCCTCAGCAGTGTGACAGTACTGCCCCCTCCTGCCTCTGCCCCTTCAAGTGGGGCCGTCAGGGATCGCGTGGTTGCTGGTCCCAGGGGTTTCATTGTCCCTTGCCGACTTCCCACAGCTCTTCCATAACCCCTGCATGTGCCACCTGTGTGGGTGACGACCTCCCTGGTGGGACCCGTCTTTGATTTCTCCTGAGCTGAGTCCCCAGCCGGTGGCCGTCGTCATGTTGCTTTGTAAAGGTCACAACTGCCTTCAGTTTTCTCTTTTATGTCTAAACTGACACAATTCCCCCAATGGATGTGTGATATTAAATATTAGGCTTTAATAATCTAGTATTTTATTAATATATTTTAATATTTAATGCTAACATTTTATGTGGCGTTCTCAGTCATATTAATCTAGTAAATTTTGCTAATAAAATTAATTTCCCCCTATTTTACCTTTTGAATAGCAAAGATTATGGCAGAGTAAAAATAATTAGATTTCTTTGGGGTGAGTGGTGGGGACAACGATGTGTTTCCCTGAAAATCACTTATTCTCTGCATCCTCTTCTGATTCTCTAAACCTCCCGTAAGGCATCTTGTGTGCTCAGAAATTGGCCCTGAGACGAAGGTGGATGGGAACCTTCCAAAAGCTTTTTTGATGATGTCTAGAGTTTTAGAATTGGGAACACCTTGCAGAAAAATCGAATGAGCCCCTCGTTTTATGGATGAGAGAAGGGTAGACTGTGTCACCCCCCCACGCAGGAGTTACTTCCACTCAGAGCCCTCCCTGCCTTCCAGCGGCACCACCACTACATGCAGAATGGGCTGGCAGAAGCCTTCTCCCAGTCGGAGCTCTAAACCAGTGACTCAGTCCCACAGCCAGTGGGAGTGTGGCGTCCCTTCGCCTTCCCAGCTTGTGCGACTGCCTGATGTGCGCTCCTTCCAGCCTCCTTCTTTGGGACAGAACTTCCCCAGGGCGTGCTTAGCACCCGAGCCCCTGGCTGGTGGGAAAGGCTGGGTGTTCCCACCAGAAGACCCCACACCCTGGTGTCACTCCGCTCTCCTGTCCCAGAACCCCACACCTGTGCTCGTCTCCACGCTGATCAGAGCCCCTCGCCAGGCCTGCTCCCACCCAGGTCTCGTGAGGCCATCCTCCATGATCTGGACTTTTTCCTGACTTGCCCCCTTCCAAACTTGCTTTCCCTGGAGACCATCCCACCCTACTGAGTTGTCAGGTGGAAAAATAGCCCTCCATCCAAGGCAGGTTTGGGGCTGAACACTTGACAATGTCTAGTAAGGCATTACGGGCGGCCGAGTCCTGAGTGCGCCAACACTCCACTAAGTGATTTCCGTTTGAACAGCCCCAAATCGCTAGTGATGGAGGGAAAGCAGAACGGCCAATGAGCTGGGGATGCTGGCTGTTGCCATGTCGCCACAGTCCTCCATGTGCCTCTTCTGTGGGTGGTGCCAGCCCCCAGCCCCTCCCACTGTGCCTCCCCAGTCAGCCCTCTGCCTCCCCGGGCAGATGTCCCCAAGGACCCCTGCCTGTCCTGAGCAAGCCCACACCTTCATGCCTCCTTGGCTCACTCTGTCTTTTTCTGCCTGGAATGTCCTGTTTCCCTCTCCTTCCCCATTTTACTTCCTTACTTAAAATGTGTTTTGATTTTTAAAAAAAATAACACATCGTAAAAAGATGAGGATATATATCAACCACGATTCCAGGACCCAAATTTAATATCTTGCACCTATATTTCAGTCCCTTTTTTATTGCACGTGTGTTTTTGTATTGTCTTTAAAAAGCTTCAGAATTTAATATTCAGAGATGCTTTCTATGAACCAAACGAAACTTAAGTCTCAGGTCCCTGACCTGTGCGGGGCTCCTTCTCGTACTGGTGATTTTTAATTCTCTCTCCCAAGGAGGCCACACAAGTTGCATGGCTTTCAAGCCCCTAAAATCCTGGAACTGTTGTGGTTCATACACATATGAGTTGTTCCAAGGCATTGCAACCTCTTTATGAATAGGGTTCTGGGGTTGCCAGTGGATCGTGGGGGTGAACCAGAGTTCACCCCCTTAGTGCAGGCCTTGGGGCTCTTCCAATATTGCTCTCACGAATGTCACAGCAAGCAACATGTTTATGCATTAATCTGTGTCCAAGTTTCTTATTATTTCCTTGGAAGAGGCTTCCAGGAGGAGGATTACTGGAGGAAAGGGGAGAAATAGATTTCTGGTTCCTGGTACTCATCGGCAAACCGCTTCCCCTGATGGACAGTCAGCATGATGAGATCCTTCCCAACTGCACCCTGGCCGCCGTTTAAAAATAAGCATTTTTAAATTCCTGTCAGTTTGGCAGGTGACAAACGGGATCTTCTTGTTCTAACCTTAATTATTTGATTACTTGCATGTTTGAACTTTTTCATAGCCACTATCCCTTTGTATTTGTGTTTCGTAAATATTTTGATACCCTTGAGTGCTCACCTCTTTTTTTCTTTAATCAACACATGTGCACGTGTGTGCATTGAGGGTGTTGATCCTTGTACATCATACCGGTTTGAAGCATATTTTTTTGTAGTTTGACACATGCTTTTTTAATTTTTCACATGTCTGACATCAAAAACGTTATGACATAGGAAGTTTTAAAATCATAAGTGGTTATTCTATTGATGTTCTTACTATATTGTTTTTTCCTTTGCATTTTTAATTAGAAAGCCCCCATATATCCAAAAGTCAAATCATACCATATATTATTTGATTTCTGTGTTTAACTTATTATTTCATCAAGTGTTAGTTTTAGTACATTACATCAGAGGATTATTTAGCTTGATATTTTTTCTGCTTACCAGCCAGGGGTGCTGGCTCCATTTATTAAAGAACCAGCCCACCCCTCCCTGGTTTGCAAGGACTCCTTTCATCACGTCTTAAGTGCCTGAGCATCTTAGGGGCTGCTGCAGAGTGACCGGTTCTGTCCCACGGACACCGTTCCCGGACACAGGATTCATGGCGGCTGATTGTCACGTACTTCCATAGATGGGAGCACAAGAGTTGGCTCATCACTCTCATTGGGACAAATTTATGATTTTCTAAAAAGTCTCATTTCCTTAGGACACTTGTATTATCAAATATAACACACATACTTAAAAGTGCATAAAACATAAATGTAGAACTTAACAGATGACTGTAAAGTGCACCTCCATGTAACTACCACCCAAGTCAAGACAGGGAACATTGGAGGCCCCGTGAGGCCTGGCGCGCCTGGCCCAGGTCCTCCCACCTGCCTCCCCACAAGGAAGCACTGTCCTGGCTGTTAGGGCAATCACAGCCCTGCTTTTCTCTATATTTTTAACCAAGTAGGCATCCTAAGTCCCTGTAATGTGATTTTGTACATTTTTGAACTTCACATAAATGAACTTGTATATAAATGGACTTTCTATATAAGGACTTAGAATCTTTTGTTTATAGCTTCTTTTGTTCAATGTTTTGTTGTTGAAACACATCCAAATTGTTATGTGTAGTTTTAGTTCAATCAAGTTCACTACTATGTACTGTTCGCTAGACTCACTCCCCTACAATACATGCATTTCTTCTACTATTGCTGAAAATTTGGATTGCTTGTAGGTTGAGGCTCTTACACATAATGCTGCCTTGGTTTCCTCCTGTCCATGTCTCCCAGGGCATGTATTACACACATGTTCTCTTAAACATACACACACATATAACATAAACGCATGTGTTTAATCTGGAGAGATAATACCCACATGTGTTTCAGCCTGTCGAACCCATTTACTCCCCCACAAGCAGACTTTCTGCTGTACAAGTTGCCACAATTACTTGGTATTATCTTTTGTGCTGTAGCCTTCCAGGCGGGTGTGGCACAGTCCCCCCCTGTGGTTTTCATTTATATTCCCTGATGACCAGTAAAGTTGAGCACCGTTTCATATGTTTATCTGCTATTGGGACTTCCTCCTTTGTGAGGTGTCTGTTCCCATTTTTGACCCATTTTACTTGGGTCCACTGTCCTTTCCACGTTGCTTCCTAGAGATTCTTTATATGTGATAGTCTCGGGTTGAGCCTTTTGCTGGTGTATGAATTGCAGACACGTCCTCCCATTTCGTGGCTGTGCTCTCCTAGGCTTGATGGTGTCTATGGATGAAAAGACACTCTCATTTTTAAGGTATTCAAATGTAACCATCAAATCCTTTTTCAGGGCTGTATGTGCCCTGTTTAAGAAACACTTTATCTACCCAGAAATCATGAGGGCGTTTTTCTAAAATGTCTCCTAAACGCTGTTCTCTTTGGCTTTTCACATTTCAGTCTCTAATCCTTTGGAATAGAATTTTGTATACAGGACATATTAGGGACCCAATTGAATGTGTTCGATATGCATACCCAGTTTTCCCAGCATTGGTTTTGAAAGTCCCCCCTTTCCCCACTGTCTTGCAATCACACCTTCGATGTCAATCAAGCGCCGTATGTGTACAGGTTGGAGTCAGGCCTCCCCATTCAGCCCCGTCTGCGTATTCGAGCATCACTTTGCCCATGCTCACTGTCTTCATTAATATGGCATTAGAATAATATTTAATTTCTGGGAAAGCATTTCTTCCCTCTTGTTCTTCTTTTTTTAGACAGCCACTTTGGATTTCCATAACGTTTAACATCAGCTTTACATTCAGTCCAAATGGAGAGCCACTTTACAACCACTGTACTCCCACTCAGAATCTCCTGATCAACTTCTGGGGTGAACCCTTCATGCTATTGCATTGTCCAATTCACAAACAGTGTATGTCTTTATTATTTACCTCATCTTTAATGTAAATTAAGTTTATAGTTTCTTATGTAGATGTCTTGCCCATTATATTTGCAATATTTACTTCTATGTACTTGATTTGTAAAATCATATTGTAAATGATACTTCTACAAGTTTTACTTTTTGTTTAATGGGACTACATAGAATAACCTTTTTTTTTTTTTAAAGATTTTTATTGAGGAATTGGGGGAAGGGGAACAGACAAGTTGCTGTCGTTTTGTTCTTCAGTCTAGTTGTGGAGGATGTTGTTTCACTGGCTCAAGTTGGCACCATCATTGCGCTTTTCCCGGGCAAGGAAGATCAGTCGCTGGCTTCTGGACGGCTGCTCACAGTGACTGCTGGCCGCTCATGCTGGCTGCTGGCCGCTCACGCTGGCTGCTGTCTACACACGGTAGCCCATGGCAACCCACTGCCACAGGGGCTGCAGCCTATGCCATCACCAGTGACTCACCGGCAGCCCAGCTCCAGGTTGAGCTGTTGTTCAGCATCTTAGCTGTGGAGGGCAGTGTCACTGGCCCTCATATGTGGGATCCGAACCGGGGCCCTCTGGTGTCCCAAGCCAGTTCTTAACCAACGCACCACTCAGCCGGCCCTGCCTTGCACACTTTTAAGTATTTATTATATTTTCTAGTTGATTGTTTTGGGTTTTCTAAGTTATAATAATTTCAGCGAATACACATGTTTGCCGTCTCTTTAAAATAGCTACATCTCTTAATTCTGAGTTATTTATAAAAACTTATTTTTAAAACTTTCAGGTGACTTGATTCTTTTACTATCCTTTTGTTATTCATTTCTAATGATATTAACTTTTTGATTGTAAGATTTCTGCACTTTGAAATCTATTAAAGCTTATTTAAATTTTCATTTGTGACTTTGTGTATGGCCTGCCATGTAGATAATTTTGTACATATTTAATGAATATTTTAAGAAAGGTAAAATCTTTATTTACAGGGTAAACGTGATTGTGTGTGTGTGTGCTTATATACTCTCATGTATATACACACACCATAATTATAAAACACCAACTGTAGCTCCATATGCATTCATGTATGGGTGTTTGTGTGTGATGAAACTCGTTAATTTTGTCAATTAAACCCTCTACAGGTTCACATTTTTCTGTCTATTTGATTTTCCAAGCCAGAGAACATAGATTAAATTCTCCCTCTTTGACAGTGGTTTCATTAGTTCATAATTTTATCCATAGTTATTTTTCCTTGATATAGTTTGATTCCCGTTGTTCTCTGTCTATGGAATGATGACTGCTCGTCCTTCTCAGGCTATTTTAGTTTTCATCAGCCTCAAACATGTACTTCTTTATCCTATTTAAATATCTCTCTCTGCCTTGAATTCTGCTTTGTTATGAATAGTGCCGCATTTGCTTTTCTTTTTGTCAGCATTTGACTCTCTGACTCTTTGCTTTAAAAATGTCTACATTATTGGGTTGAATGTGTGTGTATAAGCAAAGTTGAACCGTGCATAATTTATGTTTACTCATCTGCAAATCTTTAAATAGAAAAATATGAGGTCATCACAGTTGTTATCACTAATATATTTTGGCTTTATTTCTGTCATCATTATTATTTTGTTTTGTTTTCTATTTGGAAATAAAACTGAATTTTAATCCCTTGGTTAAACACTCCAAAGTGTCTTCCAGGGGTCGTAGGCTGGCCCCACCCACTACACAGCAGCCCTCCAGCCTCGCCAGAAAGTGATGTCAAAGCCATTGGCTGTGTCTGTACTGGGGACCCTGAGAGGGACGGTTTGGTGCAGCCTTTTGCCAATACTGCGTCAGCTGTGCCAGCAGGAGGCAGGTCCCTAGGGAACTTGCAGCAAAGGCTTGAACCTGTGAAACGTGCGCTGCTCCTTTCCCGTGATCGTTGTTTCACCACGGGGAAATTCTGGTCCATTTTTAACGGAAGCAATAAGAATGGTGCTGGTAAAGTCAGCATCATCTGAGAACTCACCCTTTTTTGCTGAAAGACAGTGTCAGCAAGTTACAGCTCAGTAAGAGTGAAACAGGCAAAAGTAAATTTAAAGCAATGCCTCTGCCCCAATTCAATCTGATGTTCATGGTTAATTATAGTGTGTTTTTCACTCGTCACTTTCCGCCCACCAAGCACTGGGACATTTGGTGTAAAGCAGTTAGTGTAATTTAGCTGAGAACAGGTCATCACAGGTAATCAGCTCGACCTCCTTTGGGTCCTAGAGGCAGCAGAATCGCCGTGGAAGGGAAAGTGCCAATAACTGCCACTCATAAATAATCAACATCTTTGAACGAAATGTTTGTCAAAAGTTGTTATTTCCTTGCAAGACTGACTTAACACCATCATTCTCCCTATCAGGGGCACAAACAAGAAAGTGGTCATGCGACAATAGCCAAGGATGCACTGAGCTTTGATTTCTCCTTCTCTTAATTATGCATATGTGTATAAACACATACACAAATATACCCCGGATGAAAATCATGTAGAAACTCCCTTTTCCTGGGGAAAAGTCCAGCGACATTAGCAAAATGCCCGATACCCCGCCCACCTTGGACAGCCTTTGCTTGCCCCACTTCCCAAATGACCTCCTACACTAATGTCAAACTTCCCAGAGTTCCCCAGACGTGCCTTTGGGCATGCTATTCCTTCTTCCTGGCATGTAATAAATCCTCAATAAATATTCACTTGAAAGTAATAAATGAAGAAGAACTGAGATGAGGAGATAAAGTTACATGAAAAGTGAGAGACATTGACAGGGCGCAGCAGAGGCTCTCATCAGATCGGGCTGGAGATGCTGTGGGGAGGTTCATTCCTGGTCAGCCTTCCCCCGCGATGATGAGCAGACGTGACCTCGTTCATTGTTCCATTTTTAGAACCCTGACCTGTCAGGAAGGAGGCGTGTAGACATGTAGACGTGAGAATGAGTGACCCCCGCCCCCCACTCCCCAGGAGCAAGAGGTGGGACAGAGGTGGAAGCACAGTGAGTGCCCAAGGTGCGCGGCAGCTGGGTGTGCGACGGGACGTTTGTCTGAAACCAGGGCACGTGTGGACCTGCAGAGCAAAAGTCTCTGAATGAGCAAAAGTCTCTGAATGAGTGGATTATGTATCTTCCTCAGGTCGTGGTGCGTCTTTTAAATATTAATCGGAGAAACTGGAAGGCTTTAGTGTGCCTCCATCTCTGGAGAGGCTTGTGCAGGATGCATGAGCTCACTGATTCAGCACAGGCACTGGAAGTGCCCCTCTAATGAGCGAAATAAAGCATCCTCATAATTGGCCATAAAAGGGTACACCACACAGACTTGCCAGGATGCCAGGCTGCGAGAGGGACCCGTGCTGGCACGATGGGTCCATTTGTGCCTGGGCCTATTTCCACTGGCTGCAACATGTGCGAGGATACCCAGGCTCTTTCATTCATGCCTCGTACAACTGGACTTTTTCAAAGAGCCCTTGTTTCAACCCAACACTGTTCCTACACTAGCCAAATTGAAAACATCAGTCCACCCTCCAGAGTTCGAGTACTTTATCATGATTTATATGTGGGAACGTGAGCCTTGCCAAGAAATACATGACCTCTGCCCAATATTAATAATTGCAGATGGAGACCAAGTCCATTACATGGAATAATTCTGTACAGGGCTGAATTTATTTAAAGGGGGGAAAAATGAAAAGATGAGACTCTCGCTTCCCACCGACAGGAGTGAATGAATGTTAGCTGATAAATGTGTGTGGGCAGCAGATTTCATGTGTAATATGAGCAAAGAAGCAGAGTGTCTGAGAACTTCCTGAAGACTGACTCGCCGTGAAGTACCATAGAGCTGTGGGTACAGGCATCAGTCAGCCCTTACACACTGAATAACCAGCTGGACAAAGGGGACAGCCCTCATCTGTAGTGTTTGCCAATTTTGGTGACACAGGTTCTGCCACGATGCCGCACACCAGTGCCTACTATTTTCACCACACAGATAAAATTGGCAGATGACCTCAAGAGCATACATAGGAGAGAGTGTAATAGTCACCAGAAAGCAATTTTTTTATTTGGGGAAAATAAATCATATTTTTAAGAAGATGAAAGGTTTAAATTTATGGATCATAAGATTACAGGGCTTGATATTTAATAAGAGCTGTGTTTAAAATCCAGCTCACAGCATTCCTGAAAACTTCACAGCTGGCTCCGGAGAGCCAGTGCAAGACAGTTCCTGCACAACCCTGGGTTAAGAGCGGATGCTGCAGGTGTACGCGTGTTTTTAAGAAAAGTCCCATGTACAGAGGAGTGAATCTGAGTGCCACATAGCACATTTTAATCCAGTTCACCTTTTCCTGGGGTCTCATTTCCGTCCGGCCTCTGGAGAGGCAGCCATGCTTTCAAGCGTGAGCCAAGCGACGCGGGGCCTGTGGTCCTTGAACTGAGTCCTCAGAGACTTCAAAATCTATCGTGTGTATTTCAGAATGTCATGGTACCATGCACATGTTTTTCTCAGTATCTACGTCCTTTAAGACATCTCCGCTTTGGGTACGATGGAGTGAGCCAGAGTGTTCTATTTCCTTCTGTCATCACTGAAACAGAAATCAGAGAAGGTAAGAGACGTGGCCTCTTTTCTAAGGCGGTTGTGAATGCGCCAGTCAGGCCTCATGAACTCGGTGATGCCTGATGAGGCGCAGAGGAACCAGTGACCAAGGGGCACCATCAGTGGGGCCAGCGTGGAGGGGAAAGGCTGTTGGGAATGAGAGGAGACATTTCCGGGGCATGCTGGAGCAGTTGGGGATGGGTGGGACAGGTGGCAGGTGGCTCTACGTTCTCCTAGCTCCTTGCCCCACTCCGCTGAGCCTAGACAAGGTGACATGGTACCTGCCAGTGCCTCCCTTGAGCCAGGGCACCAGGTGTCTGCACTGTGGTTTTGGACAGAGTGGGATGTGCTCATGATGGGCCCATCTAACCATCATGGAGGACGGAGCAGAGGCCTGCGGGGTGACACGAAATACCTATCAACTAAAAACATAGATCCTTTTTAAAGCTCAGGGTTCCAAATGCACTTTCAAGGTAGAAATAGGATAGCACCAAAGAATCTCGCAGCGTGTGTTGTGTGACGAACAATTAGCAGCTGTGAATGTGGTCGGGACGTAGGCCCACCACCAAGCTCACCATCGGGCAGTGTGAAGACCCCCACAGTGTGGAGTGAGGCCCCTTGCTTCATGGCCATGCGTCCCACGAAGACACTGCCTCAGGACTAAATCAGGGATATTGGCCTGGAGCAGCCCGGGGACGTGGATTGGAGGAAACCATCGTACTGAGGGTTTCTAAGGACTTTGAGTGAAAGGCTCACGGCTGAGGGCCCATCCTTACTGGCACATATTTGCTACATCGTGAAGTGGCGTGTTCTCCAGAAATGAGGCGGTATCTTTCAGTTGTCTCCCACGCCTGGACCCCTCTAAGCTTTCTAATATCGCCAAATGCTGCAGTGGTCAGATAGGAATTCAAGGAAGCATGAGGCTTCTGGGGATTAGGGGGATCTCCATCAAAGGGAGAGGGTTCCTAATTTGAGGGCTTTACGAAAAGGTCCAAAAATGCAAAGGAGTGCCTTTCTTTACCTTAGCCAGGTGTTTGAGACACTTTCCTGGAAGCTGTGCATGGGGCTTGCATTCCTGCTGGAGGGGCTTGGGTACGCTACTTTATAAGTGATTGGCCTCTGGATAGAAGGTTCTGGAAGGGAACCCGTGCCCGAGTTCCCTACTGTGTGCAGAGCACACCAGGACGAGAGATCAACCCGGGAAACAGCTCAGAGCACAAGTACAATTGACCTGCTCAGTGACAAGGACAAGCGCTTACGTGGTAAAGAATGGTGAAAAGTCAATTCCACTTTTGAAAAATCCATCTGATTAATTAAAATACAGTGTGTACAGGAGAGCTCATTAATCCCCCCAGCCTCCCTCTCCTTGTCTGCCGCTTTTGTTCTCTCCTCAGCCCCCTCCCTCGCTCACACCTCGCAGGGATTGCAGCCTCCAAGGGGCGGGCTTCACCTGACGACAAAGTTTAGCACCGGGTGACAGTGAGGTAAACTGACACAAACAATTAGTGTCTGCTTCTGGAACAAACAGAAATCAGCTAGCTATTAGTGTTGTCATTTCCAGTCTTTTCAAATTATTTGATTATAATAAAAGCACAAAAAATCAGAAGAGGAGACCCTTTTTTATGGCATAATTGATCTTTAAAATTGTCCTATTTTACGTTGCATTTTGTCAAAAACGAAAGTGACTCTTGAAGCCTTGCATGAAGACATTCATAGAAATTATTAGAGCTGTTGACACCAAATTACCTGGGAGATTCCAGGAGATATTTGGCCGGTTGTCTGTCAACCTGTAGGCAGCTTCTACTCTGGGTGTTAACCGTCTTGATTGTCCACGACAATCCTGCCTCCCAAGGGGAACTTTTAAGATGAAAAAACATACTCAGAGGGGACCCTCCAGAAGGCAGAAGCCAAAAGGATTCCAGAATGGACCCCCGTGGGCTGGATTTTTTGGAGAAGCCTGAACAGAGCCTGTCAGACGCTCTGTCTGTAGCAATTATGTTGATAAATCTGCCATCAGCTGCACCTTCTCCCTCGCATCATTTCACAAGGTGTCACCTGGAAGCACAGGTCCCTGTTGGGGTTCCCTCTGACTGTGGCCGAGGAAGAAGAATGAACAACTGTTCGTAGATCGGGCCTGTTGGAAAAATCCCTCAGAAACTGGCCCTAGTTTGTCTCCTTTCACAAACCCTACACTTGATCTATTAGCGTAAATGCAAGGTGATCTCTAGTCATGCAGCGCCTGACCAGCAGCTCCATGTCTTTACCGAGAGCACATAGAGTGCCGTCGGCCATGACCTCCGTGATTGGAGCGTCTCCTATGAGCCCATCGGACACTGCTTCACCTCTTGAGCCAACTTGACTGTGCAAGTTACAACAAAAATTGAAGCGTTTTCCATTTCAATGGCTGGGGGGGGGGCGGGGAATGCACTCTAAAAGGTCCAGTTAAGATATTAGACAAAGAAATGAATGCATTCCCTGAATTGTAAAAGGGAAACAAACGTGATGAAAAATCAAATAAACAGGACCCCAGATCCAGGAATCTGACCTGGCCTGGACTGACCCTGAATGGGGCATGGAGCTGGTGGTCAGGGTGCCCCTGCCAACCTCAGGCCCGGTACACGGAGTATTTCACAGTCTGTGTGGCCTCGTGAAAAGGTAGTTTATAGCCAAATACGCCCAAGCCATGCTTAGTGTGATAACACAAGGACTCAAGGGTTGAAACCTGGTTCAGGACCTGCTATTTCCATGACATATTGGCACTCAAGGCAGGGAACAGCTCAGGCCATGATCCGCGGGGCCTGTTGAATAGCTGAAAGGAGGCCCTTGCTGTGACGCTTTCTCCTTGCCAGTGACAGGGGACAAACACCTTCCTGGACTGGGGCAGCGGGAAGTGGGGGCAGAGGACACAGAATTCACGATCCTGCGAGAGCACGGTGGGTGCAGAAGCAAGAAAAACCCAAACCTCGGTCCTAGTGGCTTACAGGCCACTGGGGGGGACACAGGGCAGGGGTAAAACAGAAAAGACGACCCGCTGACTTGCTAACCTCAGGATGCTACTTCAAAGCTGTGTGACCTGGGGCAAGGTCACTGTTCCCCCCAGCCCTTCCTATGTCTTTTAATTTTTACCTGAAGGTTTTAGTCTTTCATTATAAATGGGTCTTTTTCTTCATAATGATGTCATTTTATTTTGCCAAATGTCTGACTTCAAAGCATTTCTCTTGCGTGTTCTGGCTGAGTTTCCTCCCACCGAGGAGGGTACCATTAGCCCACTGTGTGGAGAGAGCTGGCGCTGGTCCTCTGGCCCGTTACTGTGGCATCACCTCTCTCACAGGGAGCGAACTCAGGCTCCATTCAGGGGCCTCAGAAACCGACACGTAACATCACAGAAGGGTCTAGAGCCTGGGAGGCCCGCTCAGTGAGCCTGTCTTGGTTTACCTGGTATGTGCATGCACCCACACACTCATATCCACACTGATGCACACACATGTGAAGACACACTTACATATACACACCAGGACACGCACATGCCTGGCTGGACATTGACAATGCAGTGAGGACCACACTCAGTTGCACCAACGGCTCAATGAGTTTTAATGATCTGCTCAGATGGCCGCTCGCCCAGCCAGCAAGAGAGCTCATGGGGAGTGTCTTGTTCACCTGTATAGCATCGGGGACTTCCAACCCTTGTGCCCTGGGGTTGGAAGATAAGCATCAGTCCTGCCCCAGGAAATGTGGACACAGCCATGTCCACTGGACCCCATCCCCAAGCTGTGACTGTGGCCTTGGCTTGGCCTCCCCCAGCTCTAGCTGGGCACCCCCAGTTCTTGGTTCCTGGCTTGCCTTCCTCGGGTGTTTACTTTTCTGCCCGGCCCAGCCTAGAACGCTGCATCTTCATGGACTCCTTCCTCCAAGCCCTTTGGGGCTGACCCTCCGCTGCTGAGCCAGGGTGAGTGTCCTGTCTTCCTGACTCAACTGTCCCTCTGCCCTTTCCTGCCACCAAGGAAGAATGCTCACATGGCAAAGAATGGTGAAAAGTCCATTCCGTTCTTGAAAAAACGGCTCACCTCCGAGCCCTGTAGGCCCACGGGCTCAGCTGCTTTCCAGGACTTGTGTGGATGGCGGCCTGATTTCTCAGGTGACCCATCCCCTGGGAAAGGCCAGCTGTCTACTGTCCCCATGTGCTATGCATGGCCAGGTCCTGGATGGTGGCTGAGTGGCCTTGTGTGGCTGGTTTGGGTCCTTTCACCTGCTGGGTGAGCGCGTCTCCAGACCACTGATGGGCAGATCCCAGTTCCCAGGGGTGGAGAAATATGGCAGCATTTGTCTCCGCAGCCATTCTCCTAAAGCTGGCCATGATGGAGTGAGTCCATGGGGTAGAAAATAAAGAGAAACCTGTGAGTGGCATTGTCATGTGTGAGGCCAGAGTAAACCTGTCACACCTGAATTTGGGGAGGTTGTGGCGGGGCGGGGTGTCACAGGTCGTCACATGGCATCACTCTCCATGAGGCCCTACTGTGACAAAAGGGGCATCAATCCGTGCACTCAAAAATTTCAGGGGCTCAAAATTCACTTTTCAGAATGGAACGCTGCCTCACTGGCTTATAAATGTTTATTTTCTACTTTGCATATGCAGTGGGAGAGCAGGATTTTTGCATTATATCAACGTTTTAATATTCAATGGGAAAATGTAAAAAGATGTGAGGAAATGTTTAAATTATGTATAGAAAAGAGCTGAGCACATATTGGATGTGAAAGTGTAGCATGAATATGGGCTCAGCTATTGAAGAAAATGGGACAGGTCTCACCTACTTATGCTCGTAGACCCTCTGGTTTTCACTGTGCTGATTAAATGGATCCCATTTGTCAACCTGGGGCATAAAAAGTAATCCTGGATAGAGTCCAGAGGTCGGGTTTCTTCTTTTATTTATTTATTTACTTATTTATTTATTTACTTACTTACTTACTTACTTTTTTTTTGTTTGTTTCTTTCTTCCTTGTCCTTCAATTGAGGGAAGCTTGGCCTATTTTCTAGGCAAAGCCCACCCTGTCGGCTCTCTGTGCCTTTTCCAGTGGATGGGAGTCACCCTGAGCGCTTCCCATTCAGAACAAAGCTGGAACAGAGCAGAGGAACAACAAACGTTTGTTGAATGAATGCAGGTTGGTGGCTAGCCAAACTTGGTCTCTCAAGGTCTAGTAAGAGCTCCTGAGTGAGAGGGGAGGCTGAAAGCATCCCAGGTGAGGAGGCAGAGTGGAAGTTGATTGACAGTTAAGCGTGTGGGGTCCTGGGAAGAGAGGCGTGGGTGGGCTGCTGCCCTGGTCAGTGGGGTCACCGCTGTCTTGGCTGCACCAGGTACCATCTGAGGGCTGTCTCTTCCAGTTCTTGCGTTCTTGGTTCTGGGGAATTTTTCTTCCTTTATTTTTGCTCTGAAGATGGCCAGCATCAGTTATTAACCACCCTCCATACCTAAACCCGCCCGCTTTGAGGACAGTGATTTTCTGGCCTCTTTCTCTAGAGGAGAACTAGTTCTATTGTCTTGTGTACCTTGCATAGCCAGTTCTCACTTTAGGAGGACATGCGAAAAGATGTGGCTGTAATTGATGAGAGAGAAAAAAATCTCAGCCGTGTTAAATAGAGTTGTTGACTTAATCCGGGTGTCCCCAGCAATTAAAGCAGTATATTTGGGTAGGGAGTTTTAATTGAAGAAATATAAAATGTTCATTGGTATAATGTGCATATTAATTTAATATAATGTGAATAAGAAGTCACTTGAGACGGGAGCTGGAAACAGGCCCCGTAGGGCTGCTGCCATGACAGGTGACAACGGCAGGGCCTTGTTAACCCCCTGGAAGGGGATTCTGTGCCACAGGAAGCGAGGTGCTGACTGGGTGGGCTTCCAAGATATGCCCAGTCCCCCACTGGATGTCCTATGTCGTGATTAGAGACAGTGTCAAGTAAAAAAAAATTCAAGGCATAGCTATTAAACCTCAAGGTGTTGAACTAGAAAACAGGGCCAACCCTCCTCATAACACTTTTTGGGGGCTCTTCTGGCTAACTGAAGCTTCTGACTCAATCAGGATTCTTCTGCACCATAGAGGGACCATATTTTCAAAAAATAAGGGATAGTAATATTTAATAATAATAATAAAATAAAGACTTGTAGCCCCAAATGTGAAGGGATTTAAGGGTGATAATGTTTGAAGTCAAGGCTGCCCTGTGAGGTCTAGAATGTGCTGTTTCTACACCCTTTGCATGATGCATAAATTACCATTTTCTAGAAATTGAAAACAAAGTTTAATGCACTCAATAAAAGACAGTACCATGCACAACTTATCCTAGAATCACCCAGAGGGCACAGTAGCCTCTTAGAGACCCTAAGAGTGCTCAGTGGCACCTCCTTTCTCTGCCTGGAAGCTGGGAAGTGGGCACCGAGCCCGGGTGTTTATCCAAAACCCAGCCCACAGATGCTCATGAAGGAGAGTGATGGACACCAGCCCTTCCCTCTGATGAGGACAGGAAGAGTTTGCTGTCCTGCCTCCCTGCTCTGTATTCTGGATCAATATACATTAACTCTAACCGTTTCCCCAAAAAGCGAGATAATGTCGGATAATGTGGACTCCTCCCGAGCTCTTTTTTTGTGCTTTCATTGAAACAGCATTGCCTTTTTCTAGAAAGATTTGCCATATCCCTATTTCACATTACAAGTTGCCAAAGAAAAGACATTTAGCCCAATTTACAAACAGTCCCATCCACGCATAAATCCTATGTTTTTGTCAGCATCGTGAATAAGACAATCAGTGTTTTAATATTATAATTCACTGGAAACTTGACTTCTAGACATGACGCATTACTCGGCGGAGCTTGCTGTCCACTCTACGTGGAGAGACGCGATTAGTATTCATCCATCTGCTCAACAAACGTTTACCTAGCACAGCGCGTGAGCCAGCACACTACTGGGCCATTAGCCTGGTGCGGGATCGATAAGTGAGCAAGGGTTGTAATCGAGTGTGAAGATGGTTAGGATGGCAGCTCTCATCAACAATGGGCTCCTGGTTCAGTTTTATGGGGATCAGGAGTGACTTTCTGGAAGAAATGAATCTAAACCGAGTGAGGCCCAATAAGCGTTGGGCAGATCAAGAGAGTGGAGACAGGTGTAAGGCTGGGGAGGGGCTAGGTCAGACTTAAGTCAGCCCCTCTGGTCAGCGCCTCCTCTCCCTGATGTGGACTTAGAAAGATCTCGGTCACCCAGCGAAGCAGTGAAGGGAGAGTGGATGGAAGGTCTCCATTTTGCTTCAATTGAAAGACTCTCTTAGGGCGAATTGCTTGGGCTGTCTTTCCAGGGCGGGGCCAGGTGATGGGCTATGCAGGTCATTCCTACCTGCTGGACTCGCAGCAGAGTACAGGAAAGATGGTCCTTGACCTCACCGCCCCTGAGGAGGCGGGTGGCGTTTCTCCTGCAGCTCAGACTGCGGAGCCTGAAGCTGGGAGCACCGGGTTTCAGCCCCACAAGTGCCCTCCTCTGCAGAGTGCCCTGAGTTAGCCAATGTGCCCAGCGTGGGCGCCATCTCTTCCCGTCCCAGTGGGTATCTGAGCGGCCCTGGCCTCTGTCAGGGCCCCTGAAGTCCATTTGATTTTGTGGGTTTACCCTTCCCTTTGGCCCGGAGTGGATGAATAAGGCTGCTGCTGGGGCCCTGGCAAGGACGCAGCCCCTATGAGACCCCTCCCGAGGCCTCAGTCACCATCGCTCATGGACCTGGAGGTTCAGAAAGACCTGAATGAGCCAGAGAAGGGTCATCATGTCTTGGGACATGTCAAGGGACCCAGTGAAGGGAGAAGCCTGTCTCCTAACTCCCCCCTCAGTGTCCATCTCTGGGCCACTCAGGCCCTGCATCTGCTCTGCATGTGCCAGCTTCACCAAACCTGTTCAGAATGTGGCTTCTGGAAAAATGGTCACGTTCCAGGGTGCAACTGTGTGCTAAGCTAAGGCCTGGCACCCATGCCATCCACTCTCTGTCTCCTAGAGGACCAGGCAAGGGCACCTCCAGCTCTGCATGGGAAGGTGGCCTTGGTGGCAGTGGTTTCCCTGCTTGTGTCTGGGCTCTACCTCTGGGTGAGACAGACTTTCCAAGAACCCTTAGAACAGAGAAGGCCTGCCCAAATACAGGAAACGCATGCCCACTCAGATGACAGATTTGGGCACCTTCTCAGCTGGGGCACTGAGGAGTGCTTTGCAATTGAAATAGATTCTGGACAAAGCTGGGAGAATAAATGAGCTGAGGCAATACGCGTATCTGACAACTACTGGTTGCCAACCATCTAAGTATTCCCAAATACTTTAAATATACGACCTCTTCAGCATGTAATGAGATTAATTTTCCCATTATTTCTAGTATTTTTTTTTAAATTGGTAACACTTTAAGAGTCCAGTCATTAAACATTCATTTGGTATTCATGGAACTAGCAGTGATCCTAATGAATTCATTTGATATTCATGCGCTTGTCACGTGCACTTTTGCGGAGACACCATTGTGGTGCAGCCTTCCTTTGGCCGAATGCTTTCTCAGGGCCCCAACTATCTCATCCGACCGGGTTCTGCAGCCTTCACAGCTGGTCTGTTCCATGTTTCTGAGCTTTGTGTGAAAGCTAAGGTGCTTCAGAAAGTATTCTGCCACAATTGCCACCTTGGACCTTGCAGATTCACACCCACACCCACTCTTGTACTCCCTAAACCCTGACTGAATTCTTGAGCATTTGAATAGATACCAAGGGTCTTCTCAACTGAGGGAATGCCTAAGCCATCTCATCTTCAGGACGAGGAAACCAAACTGAGTCCCTGCTCCTCTGGTAACGTGTGGCTCCAGCAGCTTCTCTTCAGTACAAACCTACCATTCAGAAGTCTAGTTCCCGATTCCCATGAATGCCACGCCGAGATGGGTCCTCATTAGCTTAACGACAAATGTGGTAGGCGGTAACTAAATCCTAAAACTATGCAATGAGAGCAGGCTAAGGTCTTTATCATCGGTGAGAGGAATCTAGAGCAGCCTTGCGTTTCCATGTGCGTGACGTTACAACGTGCTGCCTCACCCTGCTAGTATTTCACGTGCTCAGCAACCCCAGTGGTGGGATTACTTTCTCTGCCTCATGGATGGAAAAGTGAGGCGCTAGCAAGCTATGCACTTTGCCCGGAAAGGAGCAGAGCTGGCCCGCAAGCCGGTACACCTGCTTGGGCCCCGAGGTAGCTGCTTCACCTGTTTGCCTGGGAAGAGGGAAAGCATTTTGTTCAGTGGGAAAAGGCAAACACTGGTCCCTCATGGAGCGAGTGGCCTTCACCAGGAGAAGGAGAGGCATCGCCGCAGCTCTTCCAGCACAGAGAGAAAAGGGAATTTCTCCCAAGTGGTAGGTGGGGCCATGGAGAAGTGGGGTACCCAGGAGCTCCCACAGTTACCCCAGGGAAGGTCAAAAGGCGGGATTCTTTCAGCGTGTCTCCCAGACATCATGGGGCCACATCCTTGAGGAATAAACACAGCCTCTGTGAACCAGTCCGTGCGCTGAGCCGCGGAGCCCAGCAGAGATTGCAAATCCAGTTAACTGAGAAACTCTGGGTGAGAGGAGGCCAAAGGAAAAGGGACCACGTGGCAAGGCCCTCGCTGGCGTTCTTTCATTTTGATTTTCTCTTATGTTTTCCCGTCCCTAATCAAATGACATTATCACATATTTAGTTTAATTACCATATCAGGTTGAGATTCATTTTTCCTGATACAATTACAAGACAGGCAAATAGTGTCTTACAAGTGACTCGGAGTCACATTGACAAAAATTGTGATCGTAATTGATGCAATGCCCACATGATCTGATGGCGAAATTGATTCTTTTATCTGTGTCAAGGGGAAGCCTCCGCCTGTGCTGTCTGGTTCCCCCACATCACCTAACAAAGGTGTCTATCTGTTTCTTCATGGAGTCCAGTAGGCACAGACTGGTCAGACAGGCCACTGCTCTGGGGATGAACTTTCAGGGTCCGGTTCACCCATCCTCACCTGAGTCACATACAGACATGCCAGCTGGTCAGAAAATAATTCACTTGAATCAGTTAAAAGCGCAGCAACAAATAGCAGGGTCCATTGTATGATGTGCCCAGATATTTCAGTACATAGACCTTTATAAATCGAGACCTGTTCTTAAAGCCACGGAATAATTTCTATGTTTTACATCTTAATGAATGGCCTCTGCCATATCAGTACGTTCAAGCTAAAAGTTATTCAAATATCTATTAACCATGGTCACAGGACACAGAAATGGGCCACCTCTCCACAAAGCGAGTGCATTATTAATTTCTTCACGAAATATCTGAACAAGATTTTTCAATTAATTTTTTCCTGTTGTGTTTGCCTCCACCTGACACCACAGATGTGATGTTGTCTTTTTCACAGCTGGAGACCAACTAAAGCGGCCTCTGGGATAATGTGAATATGTCAAGCAACAAAGAATATGGCATTTAAAGCAAGAGAATTCCTATATTCCTCGCGCAACTTTGCCCTTTCTCGTGCTCCCTTCTTAGCTCATTCAGATGAGTGTCTGCAATTTCCTGGCCTACCAATTAGCTCTTGAATGAGCAGGTTGGAAAACCACCCTGTGTCACATCCGTGGCTAATACCCTCGCTTATGGGACCTTGACCTGAGCCGGCCAGCCGCTCATGGCTGCAGTGTAATGGCAGTCCTGTGTTGGTCCCCTGCCGGCACAATCAATCTCGTGTGCACACCTGTGCACGTGTACACATGCGTGGATGTGTACGGAGCACACATGTGTGTATGCTGAGCACTCCTGGGTGACAGCCACCCTGACCTTTGTCAGCAGCCATGTATGGGTCACACCATGTCCCCGCCTACAAAGTGGACTTGATGATTATGATTCTGTCTATATCCATAGTTTCTAAATAAACAGGAAGAAAAACAAAATCACTCAGATTAATGAGTTTGCATTGGAACGGCAAGGAAAGCCTATTGTTTGAATTTCGTTCATGTAAAAATTAAACTTGGTCCAACTGGTTTGTTTGTGGCAACAGTTGGTGGCTCCAGCCTGTTTGTCAATGTCAGTGCAGATGTTTTCCCCTGAAAGCTGTTCTCGCCTCCCCACCTGTTTTCTGCAGCCTCGGAGCATCTGGGGAGATGATTAAATGGAATAAGTTTAATGGTGGGGGTGAGAAAGGTAACATGGGTGAGGTTTTGTCTCGTCTTTCTCATGTTTGATTTAGATTACTGCATGTTTCACTGTTCATCTAAGGAGGATATCTGTTTATACTTTTAGTTAATTATTTACTCAGGTAAAATAATTCATTGACCATCTACTCTGCAATAACCCTTAATACTCATTTATCCATTCAGTCATTCAACAAAGAACAATAAGGGCTCTGTCTAGAGAGATTCATGAATCCCCAAAAAGAATAAAAATGCACGTGCTTCCCAGCTCTTAAAGACTATAGCTGCCTACTAGGTGACAAAACCAACAACAAAAATGTGCCTCTGAGGTGCCAGTGTAGCATGCTCTCCAACTAAGTGACACTCACTCACCAACCTCAGAGGAGGGAGGGTGACAATTGTTACCTCTCAAAAGGACAGATACTGTTTGGCCCTTTGTGTGACTTGGTAATGGTGAAACCATGAATGTTCAACCACGAGTCCCAGGTCTTCAGAAGGAGACTGCGCTTGGTGTCCTGTGGGCTACAAGACCCTCCTAGCCCGTCATTTATTTGCTGAACCACCTTTGATCCAGGCCCTTCCACTTGTCACGCACCACCATAGGCAACAAGGACAGGCATTGGATGAGATGAAGGCCCCGCTGTCAGTCCAGCCAATGTGGGGAGACAGAGAAATATACAAGGCAAAACCCTGGGGAGGAAATTTACTATGGGGCTGCTTCAGTTTAGAAGGTCAGAGGAGGTCTATCTGTGGATGTGACTTTCCAGCTAAAACCAAATGAGACCAAAGAAACAGCTTTGTAGAAACCTGAGGAAGAGCATTTGATGAATAAAGCAATAAAGAGGGAAGGGCAGAAAAGGCAGAGGCTGAAGCCTGGTCAGGGCGGGGCAGTGAGGGATCAATGATTGTATCATGGAGGTGAGCAGGGATCAGGTCGCCGGGACCGAGGGAAAATTCAGATGTATCGTTTCATTGTAATAGAAAGTCAATTAAAGGTTTTAAGTGGTAGAGCATCATAATTGAATTTAAGGTTTTAAAAGCTTCCCCTGGACTGGAGAACAGATTATTATTTTGGGGGGGGGGGCGCAGGGAGGGTAGACTAATGGAAGCAGGAACACTCTCAAGAAGGTTCAGCTATGCATCTGCCTTAAATTTCACATTGACCTTAATTCAGTTCTTAGTTAACGTGTCCCCTGTTTTCAGAATGTCCCCATCGACCCTCAGATCTGAACCTACAGCAATGGTAGATATGCAAGACGATCGTGGGCTCAGTCACCCCCACCCCACACCCCACAGTACTTCTTCAGCAACAGTGGTGGGTGATGAGCTCAGCCCGCTGAGGCTCTGGGCCCCTGACAACTGCCTAGGCACTCTGCACCATTTTTGCCAACAGCAAACTGGGCCGATGCCCACATGCATCTACCTCTTCGTGTTAAGGCAGGCCCCAGCCGCGACCGTGTACAATGCCACTGCACTTCAAAATAATAGCAAAAATATTGCCCTGGGTTTCCCTTCAGCCAGTATCCAAGCAAAGTCGAAGTTCACATAGCAAGACTTGTTTTATCCTGAGAGTAATATACAGTGACAATTGGAGCACTTATGACCCCAAGTCACTTGGAAATGTTTGATGTACCTTCAAATCTATAGAAAAAGACAGAGGTGCTCTCTGATCACGGTGGTGAACGCGGATTGCTTTGTGTTGGCTCAGCATTTAGCCTCCCTCCCTTATCCCGGGAGCTGTCCTCACTTCAACCCCATGACTCCCCGACAGCCACCAATCACGGGACCCCACCCTCTGAGTAAAGCCACTGGTCTAAAGAGTGGACATGTGATCCGGAAGGGACCACGCACAGCCCAGGTGGCCGCTGATGCCTGTGATTATAGGAGAGTCTCTCTGCTGAGCTCAGAGGCTGTGACATGAGGCTGCGACGAGAGGCTGCTCCTGGCCACAGTTCCTGATGTGAGGATTCTGTCAGTCTATCTGTCTGCAGAATGACGCCAAATGGAGGCCAAAAATGAGACAAAACACAGATGTGAGTGGGAGAAAGAGAGAGAGAAACAGAAGAACCCTGGTCACCCTGAGTCCCCTGTCCCAAGCATAGGGCTCTTGGTTTCCACAATTTTATAAACTAATCGCAGTTTCTTTCCATGACTAACTAACACACTGATGGCTGGCACGTTATTTGACTTGGACGCCTGCCCCTCAGAACAAGAAGAGTCCGGATGTTGTATGAAAGCCTGGATGTGTCTGAGCTTCAGAGCCCCATTGTGGGGCTGAGCCCTGTCTCCCCTTCTGGAAGGAGAGGGATTTCCCCCAGCTGCTTCCTCCCTTCACGAGCAGACTGCGCTCACACACAGTCTTTGATGGAGTCATTTGCTCATGTAGCTCATCCTAAACCCCACTCGGGGGAGGCAGGGGCAATTGGAGCCCCTCAGAGCAAGGCCAGGTCCTTCGTGGGTCCTGCCGTCGGCAATGACTCCGGCACAAATTCCATCCAATTGCTCAGACAGCCCTTGCCTTTCTGAACCATCTGACTGGTTTATTTCTCCAGATGTTTTGTGATCTCATCTCTTATTAATGTCTCTAGGATTTTGCCTACCACCAGGGTCAGACATGCTGTCTCCTCACTGGTTACTCTCCGAGTCCCTTTCTTAGAGACGAGGGTTTGCTGTCCTTCAATCTGTCAGCATCTCTCGTTCCAAAAGAAGCCTTTAAAAAATCTAATATTGAAAGAGTATGCCCGTCACCCCCCTTACGAATGATGATGGACAGATCATGATTCGCTGAGAATCCTGTTTCCCTTCCTAATATTTTAACTTGTATAATTGGTGCTATGGCACCTTGATCTTTCTACCCATAGTCTCTTAGGCCCAGTATCGCCTCCCTTTCTGTTGCGATGTTCAAACCCACCTCGTGTTTACTTTGTGTGCAATGCTTCTTACACTTCCTGAGACAACTTCTTCCCATCCAGCAGCTCAGCAGCTGCTGCCAGTGCATCAGCAGATGGCATTTCACTGGCTCTGAGCAGCACCCACTGTCCTGTTCCTGCTTGGTGACCTGTTGACCTCCAACAGAACAGCGTGGGACCCTGGGAGCACTTGTGCACAGATGAGCTTCCACTGGGGCCATTGGTTTGGCTGGGATTGCCATCTAGGGTTCTTTTCCTCTTTCGACACGACTGTGTTTCATCTACCAGGAATCTTTGCCTTTGAGATGCCTCCAGAGAAAGACTCTTTCTTTCTGCCAAAACCATTCTGTCTGGGGCGTCACCGCCGAGGATCAGCTCCTGCACGTGGCACTAACACGCAAGCCTGGGACTTAGCGACTGGGGTTCCCTTCCTGCTAGCATGTGTGCATTGTAAATGGCTACGTGAGGGTAAAAAAGGCATGTCATAAAGGGGTGTTTGCAAAGGGGAAGAGGGGTTTGAGTTAACCAGCAACCTCCACGCCCAGGTGCAGCCTGTTCAGTCACAGGGGACATCACTCCCGATGCCACACATTGTCTTCCATCATCTTCTTGACTTCTCAAGTGAAGCATCCATGTCTGGAGGCCAAGAAGGTGTTTCTCATTTGCATTCAAGATGGAGGAACTCAGGGCAATCGCGGGGAAAGATCGGAACTAAATGTGATCATAAGAAAGAAAATCTCCAGGCATTTGCCCAAAGGGGAAACGTCTCTTCGTTCTCAGGGTGATTCTTCATAAATGGATGGTCCGCGGGCCTGAATACACCTCCTCACCCATGGGGCTGAGAAGGAGAGCTCATCTCCATAACAGACTGGGTAGCCTGGTCAGGCTTCCACCTCAGTCATCCTGGACCTTGAAAGTGGCAGTGCCATCCTAGTAGCAGCACTGAGAATATGCAAGCCAAGACACAAAGTACAATCCCCAAGACTTCCAACCGGAAACTAAACTTAGGCGACAGCCACCAAAACTTGGAAAGGACACCACTCGGCAACTTCACCTGTTGACTTCTTTTCCCCTCCAAAACACCATTGTTGTAACTGCTTGCCTCCACGTCCCCTCTGATGACAGCACTGGGCACAGGGAAGAGGGGGCAGGATGCTGATATTAACCATGGTGACAACACGCGGTTCTTCAGAGGGCAAAGGGACTTGTCTCTAACTTTCAAGGGCTATGCTTTACTTAACTAAGGCTAATTAGCTGAGATCCTCCCAATGTAAGCAATGACAACATTACGTCTGCTCTTTGCTATGAAAACTGGCTATGCAACAGAAATCGGTTTGTCAAACTTCTTCTCAGTGGGGTTAACAATATCTTCAAAATCCCCAGCGGGTCTCTCTCCCCTTTCTCCAGAGCAGTGGAAGTCTGAGGCAGGTCTGCACACGCCGCTCATGTTAGGGGGAGCACCTTGCTTTCAGACTTTAGTCCCGTCGGTTCATCTGTTCATCTCCCCCTTCAGCTTCTCGGCTGTTCCTTCATCAGGTTCCTTTCCACTATGGAAATAAAACACACATTTCCATGCCTGGGTTTTCTAGACCAAGTCACTGTAAAGCTTTTCACCAGGCCTCGTCTGCATGGACAGAGTGCCAGCTTCATGACTCTGCCTATCGTCACGAACGTGCCTGGGATGTCATGTCTATGGAGAAGCAAGCCAGACCGACCGAGCAGCTCGCCTGCACAGGACATGCTCATTTTCAACAGGATGCTCGGGCCCAGGAACAATAGCTGCGATTGGGTTTCATGTATTGTCTGAGTTCTAGTTATCTGATACATTCGTGTTGGAGGTTTCCTTTTCTCTCTCTAATCCTAGCAAATGTTTCTGAAGCGCACGTTGCCTTTCCCTGGGAAGCAACAGCACATTTTACCTAAAACAGGGGTGCGTCCCTGCCCTCTTGTTTTGCAAGGCGATGCGTGTGGCTCCCCCAGCTCCACGCCCGGCCTCCATCACACCAAATCCAGTTCACGTTTTCCGTGCTTGTGAGAGGCGCTCTCTGCCCTCCGTGATTGTTGCTGTAATTACACAAATGATCTGCTCCACTGTCACTTCTAGTCAAAGGTGTCATCTAAAATTAAAAATTCATGTAAAACCTAGAGATGCAACTTTTAAGCAGACAGTGGAGACCTGATCAGATTTCACAATCCTTTTACTTAACCCTTCCGGGCCCGTGGCTGTGTGCAGCGCGGGGCTGCGTGTGGAGGCCAGGGGTTCCCCACCCAGCCACCTGGAAGGTGTCTGCATGGAGATGCTCAGGCTGCCCAACAAAATACCACCGACGGGGGGCTCAGACAACAGAAATGCATTTCCTCACAATTTTGGTGACTGGCTATGAGCCCGAGATCAAGGCATCAGCAAGGCTGTTTTTTTCTAATGCCTCTGTCCTAGGCTCGCAGGTGGCCGTTTTCTTCCTGGGTTTTCACATGGTCTTCCCTCTGCACGCGTCTGTGTCCAACCTCCTTCTTCTGCTAAGGACCCTGGTTGTATTAGATCAGGGCCCACCCGAACGACTTCGTTTTAACGTAATTACCTTTTTAAAGGTCCTATCTCCAAATACTCACATTCTGAGGTTCTGGGGGCCAGGACTGTAACATATAAATTTGAGACTCACAATTGACCCCATAACACTGTCCTCTACCCTCTAAGGTGAACAAGGGTCCACACGAGAAGGTCCAAGTGTCTGGGGGCATCTCTGTTTCCCACGGATCCAGTGACACAGGACAGCCCCGGGATTCGAGGCGCAGAAATCATGTTCCTATCTGTGGAAGCAGGGCTCTTTGACTCCGAACAATCTCTCGGACTCCTTGGATATTAGGAGCTACCAAGCCAGGGAAAGACCAAGGTGCTTACTGTTATAACAACAGTTTTCACTTGTTTGGGCTTTAAAATATTGGTAAATCCATAAAGAAGACAGGTGACGCATATTATTATTGTTATTTACTTCACTTTTAAAAGTATTTAAATTAACATACAGCAAAATTAACTTGTTTGGGGTTTTTAGAGTATGATTGTATGAGTTTTTTTTTAATTAGTTTCAGGTGTACAAATTAATATGCTAGTTAGACATTTAAACCCCTCACAACGTGATAACCCCCTCCCCTAAGCTACTACCCCTCTGACATCATATATAGCTGTTACAGTACCATCGACTATCTTCCCTATGTTGTACTCCACATCCCATGACTATATATATATATATATATATATATATATATATATATATATATATATATATATATATATATATATATACCTATATATTTTGTTATAGTTGACATTCAATATTATTCTACTTCAGCTTCAGATGTAGAGTGCAGTGGTCAGGCATCTATACCGTCTATGACCTGATCCCCCTGAGAAGTCCAGTGCCCATCTGGCACCTTACATGATCTTTACAACATTGTTGATTATATTCCCTATACTGTATTAACTATCAATTTGTATTTCTTAATCCCTTCACCTTTTTCACCCTGCCCCCATCCCCATTCCCATCTATCACCTGATAGATCTAGTACCCGTCTGGCACCATACCTAGTTACTACGATATTACTGACTATATTCCTTGTGCTACACCCTGCATCCCCATGACCACTGTGTAACAACCAGTTTGTACTTCTTAATCCCTTCCCCCTTTTCACCCATCCTTAACCCCCCTCCCATCTTAAAGAAGTCCCTCTAAGATCCCTTGTAATACTGGTTTGGTGGTGATGAATTCCTTCAGCTTTTTCTTGTCTGGGAAACTCCTTATCTGTCCTTCAGTTCTAAATGACAGACTTGCTGGGTAGAGTAATCTTGGTTGCATGTCATTGTTTTTCATCACTTGGAATATTTCTTGCCAATCCCTTCTTGCCTGCAAAGCTTCTGTTGAGAAATCAGCTGACAGTCTTATGGGAACTCCCTTGTAGGTAACTAACTGCTTTTCTCTTGCTGCTTTTAGGATTCTCTCTTTGTATTTAACCTTTGGCATTTTAATTATGATGTGTCTTGGTGTGAGCCTCTTTGGGTTTATTTTGTTTGGGACTCTGTGCTTCCTGGGCTTGTATGTCAATTTCCTTCACCAAGTTAGGGAAGTTTTCTGTCATTATTTCTTTCAAATGGGTTTTCAATTCCTTGTTCTCACTCTTCTCCTTCTGGTACCCCTGTAATGCAAACATTGGTATGCTTGATATTGTCCCAGAAGCCCCTTAAATTCTCCTCATTTTTTGGATTCTTTTTTCTTTTTGCTGTTCTCGTTGGATGTTTTCTGCTACCTTACCTTCTACATCGCTGGTTGGATCCTCTGCTTCATCTAATCTACTATTAATTCCCTGTAATGTATTCTTCATTTCCATTATTGTATCCTTTATTTCTGACTGATTCTTTTTCATGTTTTCTATCTCCATTTTCATGTTTTCTGTCTCTTTGTTGACGTTCTCCCTGAGATGATTGAGCGTCCTTATAACCAGCGTTTGGAACTCTGCCTCTGGTGGACGGCTTGTCCCCATTTTGTGTAGTTCTTTTTCTGGAGCTTTGTTCTGTACTTTTATTTGGTTTCTTTGCTCCCCATTTTGGCTGCCTCCCTGTGTTTCTTTCTATGTATTAGATAGGGTTGCTATATCTTCCAGTCTTAGTAGATTGGCCTTATATAGTAGGTGTGCTGTGGGGCTCATTGGCAAAGTCTCCCTGGTCACCAGAGAGCTGCTGGTGTGTCCTCTGTGTTGGTTGTGTGTACCCCCCTCTTATACTTGAGCCTTGGTTGATATTTGCACGTCAATGGGAGGTATTGGCCCTTGGGCTCATCAGTTGTGAGGACTGGCCATGACTACAATGGAGAAGCCACAAGGAAATCTGCAGGTGGCCACCCCCCATGCTGTGCTTGAATGGGAGAACCACCACAGCCTAAATATCCTTCTCAATCTTTAATGGTCACACAAGGGTGCAAGACCAGCCAGTTCTGCAACTCTGCCCTTCCTACCAGTCTGGAGGTTGCTTCTTCTGCAAGTCCTTAGTTGAAAGGCTTCAGTTCAGCAAGATTTTAGGCAATTCTCAATAATGGTTGTTTTGTAGATCAGTTGTAATTTTGATGTGGTTGTGAGGGAAGGTAAGCACAGTGTTTATCTACTGCACCATCTTGGTTGTTCCCTCTGATTCTATGAGTTTTAACCTACATACAGATCCACATAACCAACACCTCCATCGGGGTGCACAACCATTCCATCACCCACAAAAGCTGTCTCATGCTGCCCCTTTGCAGTCAAATCTCCCATACCCACTGAAATGTTGTCTATCTGTATAGTTTAGCTTTTGTGAGAACATTATACAAATGGAACCCGCCAATATGTAACCTTTGGAGAGGTATGTGTTTGCCCCAGCATAATGTCTTTGAGATTCATCCATGTTGGCTGCATTAATAGTTTATTCCTTTTTATTGCTGAGTAGCTTTCCATTGTATCAATGTGCCTCAATTCGTTCATCCAGTCTCCCCTTGAAAAATATTTCCATTAGTTCCCATTTTCAGTGATTAGGAATAAAACTGCTGTAAACATTTGCATATAGGTTTATATGTGAAAGTATATTTTCATTTTTCTTGAGTAAACATCCAGAAGTGGGCTAGCCAATTCAGATGGTAAGTGTATATTTCACTTTATAAGAAACTGTCAAACATTTCCGGAGAGGCTGGACCATTTTGCCCCTATACCAACAATGTATGAGAGCTCTAATTAGGCTGCATCACACCAGTATTCAATATTGTCAAAGTTTGTATGTGTTTGTGTTTGTTTGTTTTTGCCATTCCAATGGCTTGTGAGTTTGATTTGCATTTGTCTGTTGGCTAATGAGGTTGAGCATCTTTTCATGTGCTTGTTTGCAATTCGTATATCTTCTTTGATGAAACACCTTTTCAAACCATTTGCCCGTTTTTTAATTGAGTTGCTTGTTCTCTTATCATTGGGTTTTGAGAGTTCTTTATATTTTTTCATTCAACCCCTTTTCAGATATGTAATTTGCAAATATTTTCTTCCAGCCTGTAGCTTGTCTTTTAATTCACTTTTTTTGGACTCATAACATGAAAATATAAAACCATGAATATTTTTCCAGTGTTTCCTTCTAGAAACCTTAAGGTTTAAGCTTTATGTTTAGATCTGTGATCTAATTTGAGTTAGTTTTTGTATCATGTATATGAGCTATATGTTGAAATGAACATTTTTGCATATGAATGTACAACTATTGAAAGACTAGTCTTTCTCCATTGAATTGCCTTTGTACCTTGGTGAGAAATCACTTGACTTCCTAGATGGGTTCACTGGTGAATTCTACAAACTATTTAAGGGAGTAATTATACCAATTGTCTACAATTTTTTTAGAGGATAGAAGCAGAGGGAATGATTCCTAACTCATTCTATGAGGCCACCATTACCCTAGTGCCAAAACCAGACAAAGACATTTTAAGAAAGCTACAGACCAATATCTCTCATGAATAGAGATGCAAAAATCCTCAACAAAATATTAGGAAATTGAATCCAAAAAAGGTATAAAAAGAATTATATACCATAACCAAGTGAGATTTATCCTAAGTATGCAAGGCTGGTTCAACATTTAAAGTCAATTAATATAATCTAATACATCAAGAGATTAAAAAAGAAAATTCACATGAACATATTGATAGATACAGAAAAAAAGATTTGACAAAATCCAACACCTGTTCATGATAAAAATTCTCAGTAGACTGTGACTAGATAGGAACTCTCTCAACTTGAAAAAGAATACCAACAAAAACCCTACAGCTAACATAATACCTAATGGTGAGAAACTCAAAGCTTTTTCACTAAGATCAGACACAAGGTAAGGAAGTCTCCCCTCACCAGTCCTTTTCAGCATCATACTGGATGTTCTTGCTAGTGCATTAAGGTAAGAAAATGAAATAAAAGGTATACAGGTTGAGAAGAAAACAAATAAAACTGTCTTTGTTTGCAGATGACACTATCATTATGTAGAAAATGCAAAAGAACTGATAAAACTAAACCTCCTGGAACTAATAGTTATAGCACAGTTGCAGGCTACAAGGTTAATATCAATAAGATGGTTGGTTTCCTATGTACCAGCAACGAATATGTGTAATTTAAAATTAAAAAACACAACACCATTTATATTTGCACCCCCAAGCATAAAATCCTTAGATGTATAGCTAATAAAAATATGTTCAAGAATATATGAGTAAAACTATAAATCTCTGATAAATTAAATCAAAGAATTAAATAAATGGAGCTCTAGTCTATGTTCATGGATAAGAAGACTTAATGTTGTCAAGATGTCAGCTCTCGCCACCTTGATCTATAGACTCAATGCAATCCCAGTCAAAGTCACAATAAGTTATTTTGTGGATATCCCTAAAAATGAGTCTAAAGTTTATATGGAGAGGCAAAGGACCTAAAATAACCAACAAAATATTGAAGGACTGGAACAAAGTTGGAAGACTGATTCTACCCAACTTCAAGGCTTACAATAAAGCTACATTAGTCAAAACAGTATGGTTTGATGAAAGCATAGACAAATAAGTGAATGGGACAGAACAGAAAGTCCAGAAATAGACTTACATAATATAATCAACTGATTTTCCATGAAGGAGCAGGGGTAATACAACAGAGAAAAGAAAGTCTCTTCAACAAATGGAGCGGGACAACTCAACTTCCACATGCAATAAAATGACTCTAGACACAGACCTCACACCCTTCACAAAAATTAGCACAAAATGGATCAAAGGCCTAAATGTAAAATGAAAAACCATGAATCTCCTAGAAGATAACATAGGAGAAAACCTAGATGACCTTGAGTATGGCAAACAAACAGCCCAAATAAAAATAAGCCAAAGACTTTAACAGGTACTTCACCAAAGAAGATATACAAATGACAAATAAGAATATGAAAACATGCTGCACACCATACGTCATCAGAGAAATGTAAATTAAAACAACAATGAGATAGCCCTACACCCCTCTCAGAATGGCCAAAACCCTGAACACTGACACCACCAAGTGCTGGTGATGATGTGGAGCCACAGTAATACTCATTCGTTGCTGGTGGGAATGCAAAATAGCACAGCCATTTTGGAAGAAACTTTGGCAGTTCCTTACAAAATTATTATACAATCCAGCAATCACACTCCTTGGGTATTTATGCAAAGGAGTTGAAAACCTATGTCCACACAAAAACCTGCACATGGAAGTTTATAGCAGCTTTATTCATAATTGCCAAAACTTAGAAGTAACCAAGATGTCTCCCAGTAGGTGGATGGATACATAAACTGTGGTCCATCCAGACAATGGAATATTATTCAGCGCTAAAATGAAATGAGCTGTCAAGCTATGAAAAGGTGTAGAGGAAACATAAACGCATATTATGAAGTGAGAGAAGTCAACCGGAAAAGGGTACTTACTATATGATTCTGACAATATGACATTCTAGAAAAGGCAAAACTATGGAGACAATAGAAAGATCGATGGTTTCCAGGGTTTGGGGGCGGGGAAGCACCCCAATATGGGGAAAATGGGGAGCACAGAGATGATTTGCATGGCAGTGAAAATACTCTGTATGATGTTACTATGATGGAAATGTCATTATATATTTGTTCAAACCCATAGAATGTACAACACCAAATATGAATCCCAAGGTAAACTATGGAGTTTGGTTATTCTGGTTTCTTTGCCTCTCCATATGCATTTTACAGTCAGCTTATAATTATCAATCCTGTGGGGTTTTTATCATAAGTGTGTTAAATCTACATATCAGTTTGGGAAAATTCTACATGTTAAATACTTTGAGTCCTCTAGTCATGAATACAGTGCATCTCTCCACTTATTTAGGTCTTTAATTTCTTTCATCAGCATTTTCGACACCAAATCCTTTACGTCTTATTAGATTTACACCTAAATAGTTTATTTCTTGGATCTATTGTAACTCTTTTTTAAAAATATTAGTTTCCAATTAGTGGTTGCCAGTATATAGAAATATGGTTGACTTTTGAGTGTTGCCCTTGACCCCTCTGGCCTTGCTAAACTCACTCATTAGTTACAGAAGCTTTTGTTCTGTAGAGTGCTCAGGATTTTCTACACAGACTATCATGTTATCTACAAATAAAGACAATTTTATTTCTTGTTTCCATCCTCTATGCCTTTTCATTCTTCTTCATGCTTTGTCACATTAGCTAAGACTTAATTTTTACTTGCTTTGCTTTTTTTTTCATTTTTTAATAAATGGGGCAATTGTACGAGTATTTAGAATGTTCAAGGACTTACCCGAGATCACATGATTAGTAGTTGCTTTAATGGAAGCTGGAATCCAAGAGTTTGGTTTTAGTTCCAACTTACTTTCCGCTTTTCCCCTTAGGACCACAGACATAGAGGGCAAAGGAGACAGTCTGGCTTCTTATGTAGTTTTTCTGTTGACTTTTGACTTGTAATAACATTTTGTTGAACTCGAGCACTGAAGATACAGTCCCTTCTCTCCATGGTTTTTAGTCAACCAGCATCGAGGGTGACTTGGGACCTCAGCCCTGATGAGGTGGTCATTTCCAGTCATGAAAAGTTTCAGCAGCCACTGTGAGGTCCCCAGGCCCGCAGAACAAATTCTGAGTGATTTTAAGGTGACGAGGTGAATGGAGAAGTTAAACCAAGATGTGGATTTAGCCCATGCCTCCCTCAGCTAGTGACATTACTGTGCACTCTCTGGGGCACTGGAAGATGATGATGGTGAATGAGGAATGTGCACGGCAGTGTAGCCCACCCACTCGTGGGTGCTGTTGGGGGGCTGCTGGGTGGAGTGAGTCACACAGCTCATTGGACTCACAGCCAGTATCCCTGGATCAGCAAAGCCACACCGCCTTCAGCCTGATGGGGACAGAGGCACATCCAGCCGGGCACTAGGCCGTCACGCACATGCCTGGCTTCCTGCTGGGTTTTTGGCTTCAGGATCATTCCCTGGAATGAGGCCTACCGCCAGGAAAGTGGTCTTCTGACAGGAAAAGGAGATGGGGCTCCTAGAGCCTTCCCTGCACCCCCTTCCCCCAAGACCGCTCACAGCCTGTGTAACAGCAGTGAAATCCATTTTATCCAAACAGTAAAATATAAAAACCTTGTTTTGGAAATGAAATCCATTTTATCCAAACAGTAAAATATAAAAACCTTGTTTTGGAAATGGCTTGAAGGTTGGTGGGGCCTTGTTTTCAAAGTAACAGTAGATGAGAAGAAGCCTTAAACTCCCTGAAGCTTTCCTTACAGTATGCACTGGGCAAGGAGGAAGTGGAAACGTCAGGAGACCTCAAAACTGTCAACAGATACGTTCGTCCTCTTTTTTTACCTGGAAATGTTTGTGCTCAATGGACTTCGTTCGAATGTGTTTGGCTGAAAAGGAGGCAGTGACTGTTCCAGCACAAACATGGACCTCACCCCTGCCCCTTCCATCCAGCAGCTCCTGGTCCCGGGCGAGCTTCTGTTTCCTGCACCATTGGCAAATGGCTGCTACGACTCCACAGCCCCCCCACCCCTGTGGGGAAAGGAGGGGGATTTTGATTTGGCTGTTGCAGTTCTGACAGGGTCTCTTTGAGGGCGTCTGCCATTCCTTGCCCCATGACAAACTATGTTGCGCACTCATTTAGGCTTCTTTCATTAATCCAGTAAGTTAGAGTACATTTTTTAACAAGTGAACTTGTGGGTTTTTCTCTCTCCCAGATTTTGCAATTTCAAATGCACATTAATTTAATTTTATTGGCCCAACAAACGCTTATAGTAAGGATGCCACCTTTCTCCACTATTGAATAAACTGTTAACTCTAAGAGGAGTTTCCATAGAGATGAAGAGACCCAGAGCCTTCAGGAAACTTGTTAATTAGTTAATGTGTCTTAAATGCTTTGGAAATAAAAGCTCTCTGGAAGTGTGAGGGGCCACTTTTATACCATTGTTCGCCCTGACAGGAGCAGCTGCTGCTTCAGAGAGCTTTTCGCACAGAAATGAGAAGTGCCAGACCCATGTCACGTGCTCCCCTGGACTGTCAGGGGAAGCAAAGGGGGCTCTGCTGTTGGAGCCCCCAGACGCGAACCTGACAAGCTGAAGGGGGGAGAAAGGGGCCGCTCATGGGAATCTCTCTGCAGAGTTGGGAAGCGTGGGCTCAGTTTTCTCCTCCCCGGTGTCTGCTGTGTCTCCCTGCAGGTTAGCAGCATTCCTTCTTCACAACGAGTGTCAGGTTATGCAAGCAGGTGTCTTTCAACTACGTTAGACAGAGACGCCGAGGCGAACGTGAGTGCTGCCTGGTTGGGGTCCATCTGGCCTGTCCCGTCGGCTCCTGTAGGACCAGGAGCGGGTGTGGATGTGGGTGTATAGTATTGGGACACCAGCATCTAGGATGAAAGATGACCCCCAGAGCAGCGACTGGTGTCCTTCCAGAAGGACTTTTTCCCAGAGGCATGAAATGAGAGCATCTAGCCACACTTTGTTGTGGGCCGTGTATGTACTACAGGCGAAGGTCGTAAAGCATCAAGAAGCCTGCAGAATTTAAAGCCTCGCGCACCCATGGGCTGGCACATGGAGAGGGCTGGGCTGGGACCAACGGCAGCCATGCTGCATCACACGGTAAGATGTCCACGTGCACTAACAGCCACCAAAGACTGTGACTGGGAGAGTCTTTTCTTTTTTTGTGTGTTTTTTAGGCTGAGCCATCCTGCCACCTGTTGGCACCTCAGCGGCTGCTCAGCTCGGGCCGGGACTTGAACCGCTGTTGTTCAGAGCTCACACTCTTGAGCGAGCTCTTAACCAACTGAGCCACTCGGCCGACCTCTCTTTTCTTTTTTTGACTTAGGAAATTGTCATTTGTTTGAGAAATGAAACATAGCTGCTTGGGAGAGTCTGTCTCACCATCCTGGCTCACCTTGAGTTTGGCTCCACGTGTAGCTAATGGTCAGCCAGAGCAGCCCAGGCCCCAGAGGGATGCAGGTGCCAGATGCTGGGTCTCCACACCCACGTAAGGACCAGTGAGGAAACGTGGTGGACTGTGAATGACCAGCAGGACTACAGAAGTCAGTACTTATATTTGCGGTAATCTGTTTTATGCTCAAGCTTTCATTTATAATTTGAAAATAGCTCATCCAAGGAATGAGTTCTAGGACCCAAACGGCATGAGGAGCTTTGTGTTTCTAACAGTAAAACTATTTGGGCAGGAGCAGGAGACAGGTAGTAAGTGTGCTGTGACCCAGAGTCACAAGGGATCCCCTTGGTCTGACTGCATCGCTTGCTGTGTGACCTTGGACAGGTCATTTAACCTCTCTGAATGAAATGATCAAAGAATGCTAGCTAGCTCCATAGGTTTTATGGCCAGATTAAATGAGACATTTTTGAAGGACTTTGTAAACTACAACACTTAAAGATTTACTCAGATTTTACTCAACCATGACAGAACCATGCTGTCATTCATTCAACTAACATTTTGGAGAAATGCGGTCTGGTCTAAGTGTGCGAGGAGTTCAGAGGAGGAGAAACCGCGGTGCCGCCACAGACTGGAAGGCCTGTAAGTGTTCCTTTTCTATAAAACGAGCAAATGTGTGCAGAAAACAAAACCACAGCTCACCATTGTCATATTCATGCAAATGTCATGTAAGCAAGAGAAAATGGAATGCTGGGATCCTAGCTAAATGGTGAATCTAAAATCCATATTTTCTTGGTGTTAATTTTGTATGAAAACATACCCACCTGTCTTCCAGGTTTCAGGAACCTGCTAAGCTACTCCTGCTGGATGTACCATCAGGTGGGTTTTCTGAGCCCCCTCAGGCACTAACGACGCCATTTAGTTCACAGGGAATTGGACTGGCAGCCAGGTTGTGACATGTCTCCCGGTACAGATGGGACATGTCATGATGGGGAGAGACTGCGGTTCTCTGGAGGGTGCTGTCTACACCCATAACAGGAGAACAGGTCACAGTCAGACTACGAACTGAGCTTCTTTGCAGAGACCTGAGTGAGCTGGGTTCCTACCTGAGAACGGCCCAGCCTTCTGTTGACACGTTGATGCGGCCACAGTCCCCCGTGTCAGGGCGCATTTGAGCTTCCCTCCCCGTAAGAGTCCTCACAGCTTCTCCCGCCACGTCAGGAGGAAGGCGCTTTGCAGGCAGACGCCCTCACCAGCCAGCCCATCATCTCAGTGTCATAAGCGACTCCATGTTGCCCTTCTGTCAAAATGGATTTTCAGGCGAGAGATGCAATCCCTTCCCATGCATCACTGTATGTGACATTATTGATTTGATATTGACTCCCAGCCGTCTTTCTGGGCTGCATTCCAACAGGTGGCCAGGCAGACACCATTTTCCCCAGAGTATCAGTCGAAGAAAATGTGTGAGTTATCGTTAAAAAAACACACACACAAAAAAGCCTTCCATTAAAACAAACTTCTAAAGATTATTTCTGAAGGCAAGGAGGGCTACACATCGATGCTGTGTGGCATGGTGGGAACAGGACAGGGGGCCACTGCAGCAGGGGCGGTGTTTATTGGAATCAATGCGTTCCTTTATTCATTCAGCAGCTGGCTTGAAGGATGCCCGTATTTTCCCAAAGCGCTGTCGTTCCGTTTCTGAATCCCTACCCTGCTCGTGAGTGTCCTGTGCCTTTTGGACAGAAAGCATTCTTGTTAGCTACAGGACCCCAGGGGACGGGGCCTGTCCTCCCGCCAGCATCCCACAGGCACAGTGGAGACTGGCTTTGCCGCCCTGCCGGGTTCCCAAGGCCTAACGAGCCCTGCCAGGGGGCAAATCCAATCCCTGCTGTCCATGTCACCTCCCAGCCCAGCCCCTCTGTGGGTCTACAGGACCTTGACCGCCTGTCGTACGTCCTTCCTCGTGTAACTGCTAGAGTCTTGCCAAAGTCCTTGCAAATGACAGGCCCCCCGGTAAAACCGTTTGTCTTCTCTAAGAGCTCAGCCGTCTTCCTTAATTCAGAGACCACGCTACAGCGTTAGGCGAGGCTGAGGGAGTGGGCTGGTTTGCTGATGGTGAAACAGGAGAGGCATGCTCTTAGAGGACCGGCTGGTGGCTTTGTCCCTTCCCAGGCCTGAAGACTGGAGAAGCGTTTGAGAGCTTTCCAGTCGGAGGCTTCTGGCTTCGTTAGATCGTCCCTATTTCTTCATTTAGCCAAAAGGAAAATATTGAAAAGCAGCATTCTGTGTGTATTTTGTGTTGTCCATGCTGGAGCCAAACGCATTGCTAGGCGACACCTTGCCAGAGATCCGCAGCACAAAGGCACCTGCAAATAAACGACTGCGCGGGGTGGGATGAATAATACATTACACGCGGGGTGCACTTGGGCGTCTGCTTTCTATGTTCCTGGGTAGTTTTATAGCTAATTAATCAGGTGACCATCTCCACCAAAAAGCTATAAAATCAGGAAAACCAATAGGAATTTTCTCTCAGGCAAAGGTGCCACCGGCAGGGTGGTGAGGAGGGAAACCTGACAAAGAGTTCCACAGTTAGTCAACTAATGAAAACCCCGGTGCAGTTATTCTGGGAACACTTGAAAATGAGGAATGCTTTTTTCTCCCCTTTCTCTCAAAAGCAACAGTTACAAAGGAAGTGCTTTGTGATGAAAATTATATATAATCTTAGGGAAAGAGTTTACAGAATTCATCAGTTCTAATGAAATCAGGAAATAACCTTGATGAGCGTGGGGCATGTTACACTATCCCTTACAAAAAGAATTACACTGAGTCCAGTTTAATAAGGAAAAAAGCAGCCACGTGACTACTAGCGTTCCCAAGAGGCAGCAGCTGCATGAGAGACACCTGTGTGCAGACAGGTGTCTCCCACCTAGAGTCGTCTTTACAGGGAGCCCTTGTCACAGCGCTGTGGGCCCCTTTCCAGGTGGGCCCCTTGCATCCCCCCACCCAGGTACACCCAGGCTCTCCCCACATGCCCTGGAGCCCTGCCTGTGGAAACTGCCATTAGCTCCTTCCTCACCGGCCCTGGCCAAGCTCCCAGCACCTCCTGAATCACTCTGTTGATTTCATGGCATGTTTTCACTTCTTTGAGTCACTCCATTCATTCTTAGAGTCTACATTGCAGCCAGAATAACTTGCCTAAGATACCCTCTCAAACACTTCACTCTGATCAAAATGTTACATGGCTTTTGATCACCTGCAAATACAGTGCAGGGTCCTCTATGCTCTAGCTCCTAACCCCAATCGATTGACTCACACAGCATGTCCTGTTCTCCCCCACAAGAACCGCCCCCAGTGGTTCTTATCTCCCTTATGATGTTCTCAGTCTCTGAGGACCCCCTCTCACTCCCCCACCTGACCTTTTTATTGTTGTTTCCACAAAGCGAGTAGGAGACAATGACCAGGGGGGTTGGGCTCTGGAGCCAGACAACCTGGGCTTCAATCCACTCCCTGGCTATATCACCAGTTGGGAGGAATTGACTGGCCTCTCTGTGCCTCAGTTTCCTCATCTGTAAATAATAGCATCTACCTTCTGGGCAGCTGAGGTGATCACCGAGTCCATACCGCCCAGTGCTTGGAGCAGGGCCTACACGAGCTGAGTGCCTGAGAATGTGCCTGAGACACTGCCAAATAGAACTTTCTCTGGGAGGTTCTCCCCGCACCTGCCCGTCCCCCTCGCCATCCCTCCACAGGCCCCACGCTGCCTCTTCCGCATGCAGTCCACTCAGAGCCTCCCCTTGGGGGTCTGTCGCATCCTCATCACCCGACTGGATTATAACCTCCTGAGGTCAGAGACACACATATCACCTTTTTATACGCCCAGCTCCAAGCACATAGGGAACATTGGCTGTTTCTTGACAATAATGCTGCTTGATTTCCAGCAAGTTTCAAAAACAAAGTGGGAAGTTGGATAAATGATATGGATGTCCTCACATCCAGAAAGGACTTTTACCAGGTGGTAAGTCTGCGAAAACCATTACTGCGTTTGCCAAAATATGGAATTAATACTCCTGTGCCTTTCATATGCAAAGGGTGGTTTAGCAATCCCAAGAGACTTCAAATAGTTTGCATGAGTTTTCTATCAGGTCTTTGAGTCCGTCATTTTCTTTGGACTGAACTGAGTCAATTTCATCTCGAAGAAGCAGTTGGTGTGTGTAGATATAGTCTCTGATGGTGAATTTAATCAGATCCAAATGTCACACCTTTAGGGACTCACACCACCACTAATTTTGTCTTTACTTCCCGTTCAAGGCCTGTCTTTTTTTTTTTTTCTTTTAAATACAGAGGTCTTAGTCAGTTTATCTTCCTTTTCCTGTATCTGAGAAGCCAGATCTCCCCACCAAAGGCACTAATAGGTCACAAGCACAAGGACTTTGCTTCCTCCGGGGCCTAAGTCACCCCCGGGCTGTAAATTAGGTGCTGAGGGAGGTGGGTTGATCCCCTGAAGCCGTGGGCACACCCTAGCTTTAAGGGGCTTAGTTAATTCACACTCCTAGCTGTCTAATCCTTCAGCCTAACCCAGTAATGAATGACAGTGAGCAAAACCTTCTCTTAGGAGGAGAGAAATCATCTACATGGGTAATTCAACTTTTACAGGGCACAGGGTTTCATCTGCAGCTCAGAGGAGAGGGAATTTTCCTAATGGGTTGATGGTGCATGGGAAGCGGAAGTCACTTCTCTTGCCTGAGCCTTTTGTGAAGCTCACCCAGAGCTGTGAGGGACACACCAGGCTCCCCACCCTCTCCTTCCTTCCTGCAAAGTCCTGCGGAGAATAGACAGGAGGGCACTGGGCTCAGATCCTCTGTCTTAGGTGTAAATGTTACCGAACGTTAGCTGCCATCTGTGTCCCTTTATGTCCTTTGCAGCCTTCAGCTATGCGGTCCATGCCCAGGGTCCCTCCAGCACTTTGGACTTTTTCTGATGGCAGTGCAATGCCTACTCGCACACTCTTCCACGTAATTCCACGTAAAGCTTGTCCACCAACCCCATATTCACTTCCCGGTGCTCTAAAGGCAAGGTATCTGCAGTGTGGGGCAAGCAGTGTGACCCTGGTCGCCTCCGGTGTGCGTGGTTCCTAAGAGAACTAGGTATGCTATACAATGGAATTACTAGATTTCTATTAAATTGTAGCTCAGGGACCCATCAGTGTGACACCAGCTACTTTCCGCTGGCTTTGTTTATCACAGAAAAGGGAACTGAATTAGCATAAAACGCTCCAAAGTGGTGAGAAGGATTTTTTAGCACCCTCTCTGTTTGACCTACTGTTGACCTGGCCTAATTTGTATTATCTCTGGGATGTTTTAACAGATCATTTTCCTTTGTTAAAATTAGGTCAAATTAGAGAATTATGATCCCACATTTATTCTGCTCAAAAGACAGTCATTTCGGCTTCTGAAATAATAACCCTCTCTGCACTGAGATCTTTCTTGTTAAATAAAACACATGCCTTACATTGCCTCTTAAATTACTAGCTGTGCTGCCTCCTGCAGCTGTGCTTACTGGTGAATGAGTGTTTCCCGGTGCTGTCTTTCTAAGCCCCTGGGAATGAGATCGGTCATTCATAAATTGCCTATTGATCAGTGGAAACTAGAAACTAGACCCACATCTTTGGAAGGAATGATTAGACTTTGGGTAACATTTGCCCTGGATCATTCGGAGGTCTGAGTGCACTTTTCTCATAACTGTGAGGCCCCTGATTAATGGCTGGTCTTTATGCAAAGCGCTCAGAGGTGGGAACACCAGGCCAGGCACACCCCTCCCCCGCCCCACATCCCTTTCTCGGGCATGGCTCCCCCCACTTTCACAAGGGACTTTTTTTTTTTTTAGACAAGAGATTTGCAAAATGAAAAAAGGCACACACAAACATGATTTATGATCTGTTTAATGTTTAGACACTGGGTAATTTTATAATTGATACAGTGTTTTAACCTTTGATTCTTTTTTTATAAAATGCAAATTTAGTCATTTTCCTGGCAGTGGTCTATGCACACACACAAAAGGATGTGGTGAAAATAAAGCCCTCTGATGACTTCCTCAGGCCTGGCCCAGTGCCCTGTCACTGTGGGCATGTGGCAGGGCAAGCACACAGTGGGGGTGCACAGTGGGGTTACTCAGGGAGTAACCCCAGGGTCATGGCTCTGATACTCCTTTAAAAACAAAAAAGGAAGCGCGCTGCAGCAAATGCTCCATGCAGCCCCAAACTGATTAATTGCGACGCCAAACAGCTTTATTCTGCTTAATAAGAAATTAGATCACAATGGGGATTTGCAGAAATTACCTTGAAATGTTTGTGTGTTTGAATGATTGAACAATTTGTGCTAAAAATTACTTTACCCAGGTTTGAATCCTAAGCCTGTGAGCAAATGCGCGGTGTTGGGCTAATCAGCATTCAGGAGGAAAGCCTTCTGGGCCCCTGGCCCCGGCCTGGGTGGGCGGGGACTGGGACCTGAGGGGCTCCTGGAGGCTGCGAGTTTGCCGATGCCCCCCACCCCCCACCCCTGTCCACAGATTTGGGTGGAGAACTTACAGTGAATTTGGAATCAGTTAAATCTTAATACTCAGAGCCTGGGACAGCGTTTTTTAATTATTCACAAATGCTCTCTATTGTCAATGCAGTTTACAGGGCCCGTGTCAATGGCGATGTCCAGCCCATTAAAACCCGTGGGCTTTGAAAGCAGCGGAGGTGGAAGTTGAAGGGAGCTCGCTCAGTTTTATTAGAAGGCAAAAAATAAAAATAAAAAACCCCAGCCGGATGCACGGCTCCTTGAATAAGTTCTGAAAATCTTTTAAGTCAACCTTCTGTTTTAGTCAACAGGGAAGTTTTGACCCTTAACCTCTCAACAACCATCCGTTTCATTATTTATCTGAGGGAATCTGAGAGTTTTTGTTCTTTCACAAAAGTCCCTGACACCAGGATATTTTTAATAGCTGAAATTTTTCATTCTTGTCACTCGGCCTTTTGAAAATACAGGTATTTTCATACAACACGTAGCTAATGAGTGAGACTTCAGACTCCAACCTCTGCCCGTAATCACGGTGTGGGCCTGCAGAAGCCCCACTAGTGAGGTACATGAAAATTAATTATTGAGCTCCTGTTTTATCCTCCTCATCTGTTTGATATTCGCTAGCACAGAAGGAACCAGACAATTAAATCACTCCTCCCTTTGCCTCTCACAAAGCCCTCCGCACCTTTCCTTCCACTCCAGAGGCCGGAAGGCCGTCTGTTTGCAAAGGGTAAATCGTGGGGAGCAGAAGGCAGAGCAGAGGGCTCAGAAACACTGATTTCCTCTGGAACGCGTCCCCTTTGGAAGGTGGCTCATGGCCTCTGCACCATCCACGTGGAAGCTTGGATTCCACGTCCACAGGGAACCCTTCCCTCCCTTGTCAGTTTGCAATCCCCTCCTGCATCTCCGATAAATATATAAACCCTCCTAACCACGAGTGAAGATAGTAGTTGAATCAATTAATTTGTTTTATTGACTAATAAAGCTGTCTTTCTCTATACTAGGCGGGCGACCCCATCTAAAGCCAAGAGTAGTTTTCTAGCACATCTGATGGCATGTCAGGAAGCGGGGGTGTGAGTGTGTGTGCTCACACTTGGGGCTCCAGTGCTTTCCTTTCGCTTTGGGCACCGCCAAAGCAGAGAGAGGCACAGTGAGAACAGCTCAGGAGAAGCGGCGCCTGTGACCCTGCTCCCACCCTGGGTAAGACGGGCTTCTCCCTTAGCCTCAGAGGCGGGCTCATAGCAGGGCCAGGTGTCTCCTGCAGAGCTCAGCAAAGTCCGGGCTGGTCACCGCATTTTTGCGTGTGATGTTTTGCATGTATATGAATTCCTCTGCAGAGAGGGAGCTGCGACGGTCAGTTCAGAGAGGGGCCTGTGGTCCTTCACACTTTCAGGACCTCGGGCCTCACGGTTCTGCAGTGAGGACTCAATGCCAGCTTCCAGGGCTCAGGGTCAGAGGTAAGAGGCCAGGGCCCAGGCTCCTCCTCCCACCCCGAATCCCCCCACCCCGAGGGGGGTGGAGGTCGCGCCTTCCGACCGGAAACCCATAGTTCTCAGTAATTCCACGAGGGTTTACTGATTAACCCAGAACTTAGATTTCAGATGAAAACGTCTTTCCCCACACTTTTCAGCTGGTTCGTAAATGGGAAAATGGCAAATGTTGGTTCTGTAACAACCCGGACACCCACCGAATACACACCAGACATAACGTGCAGAAACGCGCTCCGTTTCATGAGCAAGGGCATTGCGGACATGGGTGTCATTTGCTGGAAAACACAGGCTCCTGGATGTCTGGCTGGGGTGTGGGGTTCAGGTGTGCGGCACCCCCACTCTGTGAGACCGCTCAGCGGGGCCTCCCTGAGCCCCAGGCGCTGACTGCAGGGTGCTCACCCCCCCACACCCCGTTCACCCTTCCTCACGGCACCATCCAAACCTCTGCATCTGCTGCGATGTGCAAACGCGCCCACACTCACAAACACACGCCGCACACACACCCATGCTCGCTCACCTACTGTGTGTTCAGTTCCCCATTTCACTCCTCGCCACAGCTGCCCTTCCCCCACACCCGGATTCAGGGGCAGGCAGCACAGTGTGGCACCTGGGGGTGATCAGTGCATGTTGATTGAGGCAGTGAGTGCATTCAGGGGCGCCCTTGGCACTAGGCACCTGGGATGAGGTGGTGTGGGCGAGGGAGACACCTGACACCCCAGGCCCTGGGCAGGAGGCCCAAGGGCTGGCTCCTGGGGGCGGGGAGGCACCTGTGATCATCAGCCACTGGGGTCAGAGCACTCTGGGCCCTTCCAGCCTGGCCCCCACTGTCACTGTCAGCTCACTCTCTCATGGCTTGGGGTCCCTTCTCTCCAGGAGGAACAGGGGAGGGAGGGACAAAGAGAAGAAAGAGGGAACAACACAGAGCCATCTGCTGCCTGTTCTCCTAACACACACATCCGTGTACACACATGTGTGCACGCGCACACACACGCATGCACATGCACACACCCCTCCTATCTTTCACTAGGCAGAATAGATTAATTCTCCCTTACAGGACCCACTACCACTCTGCGTAAGCATTCCCACTCTGGAATAGAGGGGCCTTCTGGGGGCCTCCAGGAACCCCAGGTCTGAGGCCTGTGCGGCAGTCCTGGGGTGAAAGGATCCCATATATTGACAGAGAGCACGCGCTCAGAACCATGACTGCATTGCTGCAGAGTGGAGAAGGGACAGGTGACACGGTCCCCACATCTGCAGGCCCCATGTCCCCTGCCATGGAGAGGAACTCTGGTCCCCACTGCCTTCCATTCTGGGTTGTAGGAGACCCAGATGAGGTGACACACTCACAACCTGCTCTACCCCTGAATGCCCATGGAACTGGTGGAGTCAGGACCCTCTGTCTTACCTCAGCTTCACCTGCGAATGTCAGGTGAGTTCCTCGCCTCCCGGGTGCCTCACAGCTTGGCCCCCTTGTCCAGTTGTGAGGATCTGGGTTCTTCTCTCACACAACTGGGAAGAGCAATTGGTGCCACTGGGAGAGGTGATGGGGCTGTCTTCCACAGTCGCCCTGCGTGAGCACATCCTGCCTCTGCCCTCAGGACATCCATGAGCAGATGACAGCGGGGGACAAAGGGCCTCGGCATGTGCCCTTGGTCCTCGGAAGGGCACAGTGTGACAGAGCCCCAGCTGTGATCATTGTCCAAGAGAAGAAGACCATATCTGAAATGTTGTAAAACACGCAATCGGCACAAATGTGCCTTTAAAAATTACTGTTTGTAAAATCAAGTGGCCACATTCACTCCTGGTCATTGTCATTTTAAGCCTATGTGATTGATTTGTCTGTGGTGGCAGAACAGAAGGGACCGAGGTCTCACCTGGGAGATGACTATCAAGGCTGGTCAGCCACGTGTCCATCACAATGAGTGTGGACACCAAGGGCCCAGCTGTCAGGGACCCGACCCTCGTCATCCACGGGCAGGCAGAATGGCCTTCAAAACACCCAGGCCACCGTCTCATATAGTTTGTCCCTATGATGCCCCTTTCCTCGATGTTTACAGGAACACGCAGCCTCACATCGCCAGGAGAGTCTACTTTTGTCCTCAGGAGGAGTAATAAGAATGCTCAGTTTTTAGTGGGATAAGTTGGCTTCACACACAGTCAGACACAAATCCAAGACTTATATTTAAATTTATTACTTGAACCAAGAAGGTGATGCAAGGAAAACTTACAGAAATGTTGTCTACATGAGAGAGGGTTATTTGTGATCACAAAGTAACATTTTCTCCTCATTCTTTCCCAGAATTCTGCATCCACGTGGATCCTTACAAATGCTGTGCTGTTTGTCACCCCAATTTGCAAAAAGACAGCCACAAGGAGGTGACCCATGCTATGCCTCATCCCAAGAAGCAGGGAGCCCTCTGGGTCTCCACTCTCTCTGTTTCTGCGTCCAGTGTCCCCTCATTGAGGTGACAGGGGCGGAGGAGAGAGGACTTTTTTTTTTTTCTGATAGAAATATCAAGAAAGAAGTGATGGAACAAATTGAGAAATTAAATTGTAATAAATTACTGAGGCCAGATGGTATTCATCTGAGAGTTGTCGAGGAATGAAAGAGTGAAATAGCTAAGCAACTAATAACAATATAGAATTCAGCCTTTCGAGCGGCCGTGGTCACCAAGGCCTGGACAGTAGTGGGGCCAACTTTGCAGAGAACTCACGGCCACCCTCGATGTGCGAGCTTTTCAGTTATTTCGCAGTGGATTTCTCCTACCCATGATATGTACGGAAATGTCCCTTCCTTGAGTTTGTGTGTTAATAACTTGGACAAGATGATAAATATTTGTATGGACTGCACACCAATTTATTTCTGTTAGGAGGGAAAAACAAACAAAACAGTAAATTGACAAACTCATAGAAGCTCCAAGTAGAAAAAGGACTCAAAATGTTTGTACACTAAGAGGTGGAGCGCAGCCGGAGGACTGATGACGTTACCTGAAGATACCAGCGCCTAAAACCCACCACCACCAGACCCCACTGGGCTGTCCCCTCCGCGCCGAAACCAACTTGTCCTCTGGAAAATGCTTGTTTCTGTTGTGGAGATGTTTAGTACCCTGGGCTAGTGTGAAAAGCAAATACATAAAATTATCTTTAATTAAAATCAAACAAGAAATTGGATGAAAATAACTGCAATAAACATGACCAAGGGTTAACCCTAATATGCAAAAGGCTCTTACAAATCAGTAAGAAAACCTGAATATTCCACAAGATAAATGGGCGAAGGCCATAAATAATTCAGCAAAGAGAAAACACAGATAACTAATAAGCAGGACAGAAAACGCTCAGCCTCGACGAGATATCAAAAAAAATGTAAATGTAAACAAATTTTAAGATGTAATTTTATACCCATGATACTAACAAAATACTAATGATGATCTTCACTGCTGGTGCGGGAGCCAGGAGGCGACCCCCTCAAAGGGGGCCGGTGCAGGTGGAAAACGTCATGACCTCAGAGGGGCACCTTCCCGTAAGTTCCCCTGTAAGTGCTTATACCATTTCACTCAGGCTCTAAGGCCATGTATAAGGACATAAGGACATGTCCTCAAGTACAGGACGTGCTCTATGTACCAAGATGCTCATCACAATACTGGAAATCTGACAACTGTTGGGTTGTCAGAAAAGTCATGACGTATTTTTTTCTCTGTTTTCTGTCGCAAAAATGCATCATGACTTTTCCGACAACCCAATATTTTCCATGAAAGCAAATAGTTAGAAAGTGCAGTCTGTCCAGACAACGCAATATTCATCAGCCATTGCAAAACCTAAGTGAAAACACAGGTTGGAAGTCCTATCTGGTTGCACGTGTTTGAAGGAAAGAAACTGAGGTATTAATAGTGGCCTCAGCGTGGTCAATGTATAGATAACTCATTTCCTGAGCACGTAATATTCTAGGGGAGTCAGGAGTCAGGCCACTCTGACACTGAGGGAAATCAATTTCACCAGCAAACCTGATGCCATCGTACCCTACTTTCCAAAGCGAAGTAAAGCACATGTGTTTGGCGTGGTGAACTGCGACTCAGAGGTTAGGCTGTTCCCAGAGTCACAGACCAAGTCAACTTCTGAATTTGGTGATTTTGTCTGATTATATACTGTTTATAACTATGCTTGTTTTTGTTGTTGTTATTTTAATTGTAGCTCCCAATTAGCCCATACTGATGGAGTGCCAGCTGTTCTGTAAATACTTTAAAAACATTATCTCATGTAGCCGCCTGTGCAAGATGGGAACATTCCTATTTTACGGATGTGAATACTGCGGGCGAGAGAGGTTCACGGGGAGAGCTGCCTCTTTGCACAACCCTTGGCGCTCCCATGGTGACCCCAGCACTGGGCAGGGCTCCAACCATGTGACCGAACTGTCAGGCAGTAGGTGGCACAGCAGCCATGCTTTTAACCTTAATGACGTGTCCCCCCTTTGCCATGGAAGGGTCCCTTTTAGATGCTACTCTTTCTGAGCTTCTCAAGGGCACGGACGTGTCTACACTGAGATTCGGGTCAACTCTTCGAGTGCCTGCTGAATGCCTGCTGTGTGCCTGGCACTGTGCTAAAAGCTGGGGACCCCCTGGAGAACGGGCACGTGCAGTGTGCGACATGAATCCAATTGAACACCGTTTGAGAAACACTATTTCTAAACATGTAGTGTTGGAGCAGGCATAATGGTGACACATGCAATGCCAAACCCAGGACTAGGTGTTAGCCGAATCCATTCTTTCAACCCCAAATGCACAGATGTGGGTGCGGCCCTCCATTACAAGAGGGGACAGCAAATGGAACAGGAAGGGGATGCATTTCTGCTTACACATGGTGAGTGCTCACTGAACAAAGATGAGAAAACCCACAGCCGACTGAGGCTGTGCCCAAGCACTCATGATGTTTTCAACCTACAGAAGAGAACACACTTCCTTAATTAGGAGTCTTTAGAATTAAACACTTCAAGGATTTCCAGAACTCTCTGCTTTGGGGCGTAAGCTCATCACAGGCTGTGATCAGGAAGAAACTGGCCTCTTTCTGTACACCTGCCATAGAAGCGATGGGGGATGTGCGTGCCTTTCTCTCGGACCCCAGCCCTGGTCATGGGGGCATCAGGACAGGACAGGACAGGGCAGGGCACCGCCCGATGCATCTGCAGGTTCTGATCTCGGGTGTGATCCGTACAACAGTCAGCGTCTCGCAGCAGCCACGTTTCCTCTGCCTCTGCACTCCCCATCTGATAGGTAAGCACACAACTAGTTAAGTCTCCTCTTTCTTTCTCCTTTTCTCACCGACTCCGCTGGAGGCAATTACAGCAATGCTGCATTTGTCAATCACATTCATTCGTGCATGGTTTCCTGAAATAATTATCAGGTGAGTGGCATCTCTGTGCCTGGAGAACCGGCTTGGAAACCACAAGCCCCAGAGTATTAATTACTGAGCGCAAAAATTTGCAGAGAAGCAAGTCTTTTAATGGTAGAACTGACGTAACATGATTGTTTTGATTTTTTTTACTAACATGACAATCATTGCCGTCCCCCTGGTCATCACCACAGATCAGCTCGAATTATCTGGGGAGGCCATTACCAAGCCGGGTACCATTTGATACAATGAGGCGCACGCTTCCTGGCGTGGTGTTTGTTGATTTTCAGAACGCAGCAAAGCCTGAAAGTCAACAGCTGGAATAAAAGTGGACTTCCGCCCAGTGAGCCAGAGGGACGCGCTTTGGCGTGGCGGAGCGGGTTCTTTGGTGGCTCCATTTTGCTGGAAGAAACACTTTTAAGAGGGTGTCTTTTTACATTCCTTACAACCGTCTCTCTCCACAGGCCCTGGTTCCTGATTCAGGGGATGTAGGACACCAGCATTTTGTCGAATTTAACATAAAAGGTGGATTACACTTTTTTCTAGAGGCTCAGTTCACACGTGTTATCAAAATCCATATATCACAGCACTCGGCCACCTCACAGGAAGAGCAATGGTTTTTGGTTTGTGTGTTCTCCTCTTGAAGAGGAATCTGTCGAATGGAGGAAAGTGAGGAGAAACCATTAAAAGAAAGTGAATAGAAAGTCTGCTTGGAGGACCTGGTGGGGGGCGGAGGCTGGTGTTCTAGGTCTCGCAGCCTCAGCAATTGTTCCGGGTCTTTCTCGGATTTCTGTCTCATCCGCCTTCCACAATAGACTTTCTCCAAAGGGTCCTGTCTCTCCCTTTCTCATCTTGGGATTCCATCTCTCTCTCTCTCTCTCTCTCTCTCTCTCTCTCTCTCTCTCTCTCTNGAGAAACAGGAAACGGCTCTAAATACAATAGGCTACAGTCAGAGAAAGGCACTCATGCGGCCCAGGCCAGCTGCGGCCTTTTTCCATAATCTCAGGGTGGGTGCTCACACTGGACCATCAAAGGCCACCCCCAGGCACCCACAAATTCCCAGGCACCCACAAATCCTCAGGAACTGATGGCCCCAAATGTCTAGACATCCCTATTTCTGCTGAATGTCATTGGATCTTTTCTTCTTTCATGTTTTGCATCAGGTTGACACAAGCATGAAAATTATTTTTTCTTTAATTTCCACTAAAAAACGAAAATCAAACAAACAAAAAGCCACGCAAGCAAATAAAATTTACTCTCAGGAGAAAGAGTTTCCTGAATGGGGATAGACGGGTGTATCCCCTATTGGGGTAGAAGGACAGACCCCACAGCTGGGGCAGCTGGAAAGGCTGGCACCACCAAGAAGGGGACGGGAAGTGGAGGATTAGATGACCCTATTCCTTTAAACGCATCTCTCCACTATTTCCAGACCTCAGAGCCACGGCCTCCCAAACTGTGGCTGGACCTTGGACTCTCGCCACTTCTTTCTCTGCCTCTTCCCACCAAGTCCCTCCATTTCCTCCTCCTGGTCGAGTCTGCTTTTGCCAGCGGTTACTTTCAATAGGGCTCCAGACCTGCCCAGGCAGAAGCTGAGAAATCATGTTCTTAGACCCAGCACCCCTAGGCTTGGTGGTGCTTTGCGGGGTAGCCTATTTCCAGTTAGGAAAGCAGTGTGCAAAGTGTGCAAAGAAGAAACCCAGAGAACCAAGCAAAGCCCTTCATGAGATACAGAGGGAGCTTGCAAGGTGAGCCCCCATCTCCAGTCTCGGGCCAGAGAGGGCTGTGGCCAGGGCCACGTCCGGTGGCCTCTGCTGCTGTTGACCCCTGCCCCTCTGCAGGCACCTGTTGGTGGGCCGCCCAGGCTCGCCGCGCCAGGACAGCATCAGGCCCACGTGGGCGGCCAGGGCATCCTGAGCGGCAGGGCGCACGGCTCGCTTTGGGTTGAGAGGACTCACTCCCTTAATGAATTTAGATGATATTCAGCTGCCTCTGCTACTTAATTCACTCAGCGGCCTTGGTGTTGGAAGAGACGAGCAAAGGGAGCGCGAGTAAATCTCGTGACTTGGTGTTAGAGTGGCTCCGACAACAGGCACCGGGAGCTCCCGGCCCTGGGCGCCCACCGCCCCCGGCCCAGGCCTCCGCAGGTCTCCGGCCCCCCCGGGACCCCCGCTCAAGCCCCTACAAGTAGAACAGCAGCGCGGGCTGCCGTTCCGCGTGCCCTGCGCTGGGTGGTCTGGGGACTGCGCCCGCTTCGAGCTCATTTGCCTGCAAACGCCCTCACCTTGTCAGCGCCAATAATTATCCAGTCGGCGCTACTCAGAGCTGCCATTCCTTAAGATTGGATTAGATTGAAGAGGCTGAGGCCCCGCTCCTCTGTGCATTTTCTCAGCCAGTTAGCGTAATCACTGGGGGCCTCGCCGAGGCCTACAGCAGAGTTACACTAACTTTCTCTCCCCTTCCTTATTACGGAGCTTAATAACAGCAGGCAGTGTATTAATATGGAAGAGATCAAGAGATTATTGATTAGAGTCGCTCGCCTAATATCCCCTGTCCGTCATGTAGTTCAGCAGCCCTTTCATGATTTTTTGTGTCAGGCCATTTAAATATTCATGACCGAGTTGCTTTGTACCTCCACGGCTGAATTTCTAATTAATCTGTCAAAAGAAATACAATATGCCCGGAAGCCTTATTATTATAAGGGTCAGCTGAAACAGAGATGGCCTGGCGAGGCCTAAGGGGTAATTAATTATAACAATACAGTGTTTACCTTGTGTGGTACCTGCCGCCTAAATGAGCGCTAAATTAGACTCAAACCACGGCAGCCTGCGTTTGAAGCGCCCTGATCTGCCAGCCTAGATTGTAATGACTGGAGGAGAAAGCCGAGAGCACGGCTATGTAACAACATAATCAGCAATTATAGCTGCGAAATGGGGAGAAGGGGGAATTTTATCTCATTAGAAAAGCCCAAGTAGAAAGTTTTTTTTTCTGTCACCAGCTCTTTTCTTTAGAATTCAAATGGATCCACTCTAAAGGTGAGAGATCTCAGCTCTAATTCCGGCGCAGAGAGCTGGCCTAATTAGTGGTATACTTTGGCTAAAATATGAATGACATTTGTTCCAGCTTGCAGAGGCCTATTAATAGAGGGTGTCAGAGTGAAACATTAAGTGTATCATTCTTCTGTCAATTTATTTCTGTCATTATTGTTTCTTTATTTCCTCTGCCACATTATGGTCACTAATTTCTCCTCACTTTTATGAGATTCTTAATGTGGGCCTTTAATGAACTCCAAAAACTCAACCACAACTCTGAAATTAAAATACTAGGCTGCTGTCAGGGTGGCACGGCAGAGCACAGCTCGAATAGTATCATTCTTCTGTCAATTTATTTCTGTCATGATTTTTCTTTATACCCTGCCACATTATGCCCACTAGTTTAATTCCATTTTTATGTGACTTGTTAATGTGAATCTTAGGTGGCTTTTAATCACCTCCAAATTTGTAGGATATCACAATAAATCATAACTGTATCCCCTCTTATGACAATTTATTTCTGTCATTATTTTTTATTTCTCCTTCCTTATTATAACTCTGAGTTTCATCTCCTCCTCTGTGACCTTTACATTGTTGCATTTTAAAAAGAAGCCGGTCGAAACTTTGCTCTTTCTCTAAGTAAAAGAGGAAGGCCATTTTAGGGGCGGTGGCTTTCCTGGCCCCTGGGGTCACACAGGTGTGCTCTCCCTCTGGCCTGCAGGATGTGGGACTCCAAGGAGCAGGACACTAACTGGGAATTCAGGAAGGAGGGTGTTGCTGGGCAAAACAAAACAAAACAAAACAAACTGGTATTGTTAAGAGACAGGTGGTGGAGGAGACAATGGGTTGGGTTTTGAAAAAGATCGCTTATTTGATTCCTGCAAAGTGACTGTGCTACTTGGGGAAGAGGAAATCTCTCACAGGAATGAGCTGTACTGTGACTATGGATTTGGGTCTCTCAAGTGCATCTTTTCAAAGAGGAGTTTGCAAAGCATGGCCCCTGGTCCGCACCTGCCCCCCCTCTTTTTTTTATAGCCCATGTACTAAGAATAGGATTTACATTTTTAAAATATACCAAAAGAATAAAAATATTTTGTTACATGTGAAAATCGTAGGAAATTCAAATTTTGGTGTCCATAAATAAAGATTTACTAGAACCCCATGGGACAGTCCTTTAAGTGTTGTCTGTGGCAGCTTTCGTGTTACAATGACAGAGCAGAGCAGTTATGACAGAGAGTATATGGCCCCAGTACCTAAAATATTTACTCTCTGGTTTTTTACAAATAAAGTCTGCTGGCCCTATTTTCAGGAAAACAAAATCGTTTAGCAGTACTGATATTTCTTCAGATAGACTTTGACAAAGACTTTGGGTATAAAATTCAGAGAGAACTTGCAGATTCNAAGACATGGACAGTGGAGCTGCAGAAAGGTGCCAGTGATGTGACCAAGGGCTCTGGCTGCGGGATAGAAAGACAGGGTCAGACTAGGACACTTGGGGACAGAGAGCTGCTCTATGGGAATGTGGGGACCACTCCCAGGGCTGTGTCCTGAGTCCCCAGGGACAGAGAGAAGAAAACTGGGTGATGAGCAGGCTGGAGGTATCAGAAGTTCAACTTGAGATACCTATGAGCCAGCTGAGGGCTGAGGCCAGGCGGGCAGTCAGGGGGCTGATCGGGATGATGCCGGCGCTCCTGGTAGGTGTTAATGTGAAAAACAGTGAAGGTAGGCATGAAAACAGATGGCCACGTTTGTGATTCCTGTCACCGCTAATATGGCCTGGAACCGAATGTCACCTCAAACATGATGTATCAATGAAACCTGTAAAATAATCAGACACATATGTGTGTATGCACACAAACACACATACACAGATGCATACAGGCACACACACATGCACACATGCATATACACACATGGGTACACCTGCACATCTGTATATACATACATATATACGTGTGTACACATATGCAAATGTACATATGTGTGCACATATACACACAGATACAGGGCGCGCACACACACACAGCATCTCAGGTCCTCTGGCTCTCAGTGCAGGTATGGAAAAACATGGCAGGGAAGAAGTGTTCCGGTCAAACTCGTGAGGGTGTTGTACTCAGGTGTTTGGAGGCTCTGTCCTCCCGGGGCTGAATATGGCGTCTCCCTCTCTTGCATCGCATGGGCCCAGGCAGCGCCACCTTAAGGAACTTTGACGGAGTGGACCCCCAGGGCGGGACGCCAGGGAGACGCAGGAGCTGAGACGGAGCTTTCCCATTACCTTCCTGAGAAGAGACAAGGGTCGCTTGGCCCAAAGACTTTCGTAGGAAAACTGAAATCTTCTTGCCAGTCAGGGACCTGGAAACAGGGGTGGCCCGCGCACGGCTGGTTTGCTGCGCTCTGGCCTGGAGACTCGGTGGCACGTGCCCAGTTCCCTTGAAGGACAGTTGGCTGCCCACGACCTCACTCACAGCCTGTGTTGCCGCAGGCCCAGCCAAGGGCAATGCTGGCCATGCGGCATCTTCTAGGAGATGCCCCCGGGCTCCCCCGTCCCTCATTGCAGCTCTTCGCCCCCTAGGCCTTCATGGGCACTCTCCTGCCTGCCAGATAGGCTCCACGCTGAGCACCCCTCCTGCCCGCTGCGTGGCCCCACTCCTGCCTGACCTCTACCACAGCCGTTCCTGACCCTGAGGTGTGGCCAAGCTGAGCTACCAGCCGTTCCGTAGACACTCCCTGCTTCTTTCTGCCCCTCAGGCCTTGGCTCAGGCTGTTCCCTCATTACCACAAACATCCTGTGACTCTTACTGACTCAGCAGACCGCATGCTGAAGACAGCCACTGAGCCTGGACCTCTCAGACCAGCGGCCAGGCCACGGTCAACATGACACCCAACCGCTGGGTGAAAACTGAAGACGTCCACTAGTATGTCTCCCAAGTGGACCTTCCCCAACAATTGGATGTTCAACTTTGGGGAGAAAAACAATGAGATGGTGGTGGTGGAAACCCTTCAACCAGGAACATGGCCCATTGTACTAACACCAACCAGGGATTGCGTCTTGGAAGGGACCAGTGACCTGCAATATGGTGCCTCTTGAACCTAAAGGATATTTAGGAGCTATGCTGAGTTTTGAATGACTGAGGAATCCATCTGCCCAAGGGGAGGCCTGAAGAGTCTTCACCATTGCTGCCTGCCATCCTTGCTGTCTGTTTGGCATCTGCCCACAAGCTGCACCTGCGGGCGGAGGGATATGGGTCCCGTGTCTATGGGGCTCCTCAGTCAGGGAAGTGCTGTGCTAGTTCTCCCCCAGATACACCTCGTGACCTCTTCACCAACCTCATGAATAGTAGCGTGATGATCCCATTTGCAGACGAGGAGCCTCAGTCTCAGCAGGACAAATAAACTATCTGCAGCTACCCGATGCGGAAACAGCAGAGTCCTAACAGTGGGATTGGTGCCATCAAGGAATGTCTTAAGGTGGCACCTGACTCTAAGCAAATGGAAACATACTGTCTATCTAACATCACGGTTGAAAATGTAGCTCCTCATAGCCCAGTTGAAGAGAGAAATGAATCATACGAAATGAAAAATCCAATCCACAAAACACATTTTATTCTGTGGAAGTGAAATAACCAGCTATGGCTTGCGTTGACTCCCAGCTGACAGGTCTGAAGAGACCTCCATAAGCTTCAACCTCTGCGACATGCAAGAGCCCCGAAAAGGATGCTCAGTGACAGAGATGTGACTCCCTGGAGCTCAGGAAGAATCAGAGGCCACACAGGTGTGCTGGGCCCTCCCTGCTGTGATTGCAGAAGTCACATCAGTGGCAACCAGTTCATCAACAATTAGGGCTTTGGTGAGCACACCTCACCCTGACAATACTTCTCACATAAC
>NW_017731435.1:3167424-3181016 GCF_001890085.2 Hipposideros armiger
GTGGTGGGGTGGGGGCCACAGCTGGGAGGGAAGGGTAAAAGTCGTCCAGGCGCTTTGAAAACTGTCATTTTAAAATATGGGGAACTGCACTCAGGCTCCCAGGCAGGGCCAGCCCCCTGCTGATGGGGAAAGGGGCTGGCGGGAAGGAAAGCCTGCAAACCGCCTGAATCAGACCACAGCCTGAGCTGGGGGAAACTTACCTTTGTTTTCCAAAAGAGAAAGCCAAAGTGTGTGTACGCTTTCTCATCAAACCGATGTACAAAGAACATGTGTGAATACAGCACGTGTGAACACAGGCGCATGCATATCACTACGGCTCTGCCTCAATGCTTATACCTAAAAATCTTCCCTGTTACCCTAGAAATACAAAATGATCGATTTCCTTGAACTTCAAGCTGGACGGTGGCTTTGGAGAACTTGAGAAGTCCATCATGTGGCTGTGAGCCGTCCTGCATAAACTGGCCACAAGTGGGGTCAAATGATTAAATTTCATGATCTGAGTTGCACTGAAATCACGTGCACGGCTTTTAAATCCCAGTAGTTGGTCTCTCTCTCTTTTTTTTTTTTTAATATCTGCCAAACAGAACAATGAGACCCTTTTAAATTCCCCAGTGAGCAACTATTAAAACCACAATTTACAACTGTGCATATCATCTAACGTGTTAACCAGGTGTTCCAGTGTTATTGTTTGAAATTCTACCTTGGTTTAAATCAAATGAAGAAAAGCCAAAAGTCCAATTAAAGTCCCACGTTGCCTCTTTATCGTGGGTAGGTGAAAGACATTTGTTATAGATTTAATGGCAGAAATCTCATAAAATGCTAGACCATCCTTTTTTCTTCTCAGTTTCTTATTTCTTGCTTAGATTCCCACAGCTTACTGGCATTTCCTGTCCCTAACTGAAGGGAAAAAAATAGAATAAATCTAGGAATTTCTGGCTTAATTTTAGTAGCATCCTGGACACTCTCGCTGAATTCGACAATTGAGTGTTGTCATGGGATATTAAAATCGTGCAGTGGGCCCATTTAGGCGATTATTCCCCTTAATAAGTTCCATCCCTCTCCGGACCCTCTCTGCCAACATGTGTCTATTGCATTTAATAGTTCAGTGACAACAAATTTATGTTGCTAAGCTCCAAAAAGTAAACCCACTCCAAATACCTCCCCAAGCTGCAGACATTGACCAAGGTAATATGGAATTCAGTTGTCTTCACTGGACCGTAATTATTTCCAGATTCGAACTGCCTGTCTTTGTCTTTGGCCGTTTTCCCCATTCCAGCTTGACCCTGACATATTTCGCCTCTGTGGTTTTCTACTTAGAGTTCATTGTCACCTCCCCTCCTATCCCTGAATCTTCTGCAGACCTTTCTGTTCCTCTGCAGTCCTTTCGCTGCCCATCCAACTCACCTCTCTCTCTCTCGCCTGCTTTGCCATCAAGCAAACTCACCTGGTTCCCTTGGCCCGCTCGCCTTCCTTCTCCAGGGAAAGGACATGAGACAAAGGGATTTTCTGTAGTGTTCGCTGCACTATAAGAAGTAGGATAATCTGATAAATCAGATCCATTTTTTCTTTTCACAGGGATTGTGAAACTGCACACACACAAAAAAAAGTGTCAGTTACAGCACATCTGTTCCCCTTTACGCCTTATTTAAGAAAATAATTCTTGCCAGACTTTTACCCACCCATAATAATTACCCCATTTTTACAGATGTGGTTTTTAACAGCTTCATTTTGGCCCCAAATCTTTTATACAATTTGCAATGAGTTTGCTTCTTGGCTTGCACTTCATTATGCTTTGGCAATAAAGGGACGGAGGAGCAGGAACTTGTTCCCAGAACTAAACTTTTTAGTGATGTTTTTATAAACCAATTGGCCAGGGTAGAGATGAGCACTGTCATGGAGGCTGTTATTATTATTACCATCATAAGCATCATCATTAGCAGCGGTACAGGCTTTGCACTTGAGCGTTTAATTTGGCAGTCACCCTGTGATTGTTTTTCTGTATTCTTAATTATCTACTCCCCTTTTGAGCTCCAGCCCAGAGCAGGGCTGTCCTTGCAAGTCCCTTGATGCAGGTAAAGGTGGCGGGACTTTCCCCGGGAGACCGGTCCAGCAGCACCCATACCTACCACGTGCTGCACACAGACTTAATTAAGCACCAAGGGTGCTGCCAAAGGGCCTCGGACACAGCCCTGCCCTTGCAGAGCTCCCAGCACCCTGCGGGGTGCAGGCAGGGGCAGGGCCTGGGCCTGTTCACAGTAGGACTCAAACCCAGAGCCAGCTAAGCACTAATGAAGTCAAGGAGAGTCAGTGATTGCCTGCAAACTCTGAGCGCACCCCTGAGGAGCAGCCATGAGCGATGTGGGACCTCAGCTGGGGTAACTGTGTAACGGAACAAATGACAGACTGTGCTGTACAGTACGAGGCACTTGGAAATGGGTCGTGTCATCTAGTGACCATGGCAAATGTTGGTGGCAAATGTAGATGGGGAAACTGATGCTCAGAGAGGTCGCGTGTTGTGAGAAGCTCCTGCAGCCTGCAGGTGTCGTGCCGTGGCGTGCTGGGGCTCAGGACGTTCTCGGGGCCTTCCCTGTATGTTGTACCTCTTGAGAGGCTAGAATTGGGGCCATGACCAGAACCTGGACAAGCAGCCCTGGGTGATGCAAGTCTCAAGTGACAGGGCTGTCCCTGGGCGGCATGGGCTCCCTGCTAGCCTGGAAGCCACTTGAGGATGCAGAACCGGAGAAACAGGAAACGGCTCTAAATACAATAGGCTACAGTCAGAGAAAGGCACTCATGCGGCCCAGGCCAGCTGCGGCCTTTTTCCATAATCTCAGGGTGGGTGCTCACACTGGACCATCAAAGGCCACCCCCAGGCACCCACAAATTCCCAGGCACCCACAAATCCTCAGGAACTGATGGCCCCAAATGTCTAGACATCCCTATTTCTGCTGAATGTCATTGGATCTTTTCTTCTTTCATGTTTTGCATCAGGTTGACACAAGCATGAAAATTATTTTTTCTTTAATTTCCACTAAAAAACGAAAATCAAACAAACAAAAAGCCACGCAAGCAAATAAAATTTACTCTCAGGAGAAAGAGTTTCCTGAATGGGGATAGACGGGTGTATCCCCTATTGGGGTAGAAGGACAGACCCCACAGCTGGGGCAGCTGGAAAGGCTGGCACCACCAAGAAGGGNCCATGAACCAGCCCCTTTGAAGCTGAGCTGCTGCTTAGAGCCACAGGACGCGGGTCAGCCCCGATGTGCACAACTTACGTGGGGCTGGCATAGCCGGGAAAATGGGCCAAGGCATATTTCAGAAAGTAAATCAGACTCGATGCGCTGGAAATGCGGTTTGCCACTGTTCATTCCCAGGAAGGCTGTGTTGTCGCTCTCCAGCCAGCCTGACTCAGTTTCACTTCTCGAGCCATCTGAGTTTCCCAGCCTTCTTTGTGCCAGTCAGACCTCTCAGGCCTGCAGCTGCAGGATGCTGTCACGGTGGCCTCTCAGGCTGCACGCTCTGCCCTCACAGGGCCACAGGCCTGAGTCTCACCATGAAATCCTAAGCTCTGAATCTCTGGTTCCTGCAAAAAAACAGGAAAGGGGGCCTCGGTCGTACAGCTTTACCAGGGCAGGGCCACCACAAACAGGGCCGTGCGCCTTTAAGAAGCAAAAATTAATGCAAAGCTTATTACAATCCCGGTGGTTGCTAGCGCGCACTCTTCCACTGCCCAAGTGTCTGAATCTCAGCTTCAGATGAGTGTGGCCTGCTGGGATTTGAGCTGCCAGTTTAATTAGTGTTCAGTAATTTCAATAATGAGTGACAATTCATCGGGGCTTTTAGGTTGGTCTTCTGTTCAGAAGCAAATCAATAATCCACAGTTTTTCCCCTTCTTTACAGACAAGAAAGTGGCATGTGAGTTACATCAGATGAGAGAAAATAAATGAGGAAATGCCGCAGTCCCTCAGTAACTTGAGAGGCAATTGGCTTTAATGGCGTGGGCAGCCTCCCGGTTTGTTGATGTTATTGGAGGAACAGAAAGGTCATTAGTAGCTGGGAAGAGGTTCTAGGATTCTCACAGTAAACAGTTTGCCCTAGCTGTAACCATAGTGATTTGGGTAAATGAACACAGGTATACGGATTACTACTGTATTCCCCAGGCTGCCTATATTATAGCCTCCCAAGATATAAAAACAATTGAGGCTAATTGTATGAGAGTGAGTTTATTACAAACATAAATGGAAAGGAAAAAAGAAAACCAGAGCTGTTCTTTTCAAAGACGCCCCCACGTCTCCCCGGCCCCTCCATCTGCATCTCTAATCTGCGTTCTCGCTGGCGTCTGATGTTCGCAGGCCGCCAGCTCGACCTCCGTCATGTGTGGAGGGGCTCCAGGCCTGCCGACCAAGTGCGGCTGGAAGCCGGAGCTTCGTGGACTTGGAGAGCTGGCTCTACGTGGGCCGTCCCCATGCCCCGAAGTGCAGTCAGGACCAGCAATTACTTCTGTACCGCTGGTGGCTGCACCGGGCAGAGGGGCTTCAAAGCCGGGGAAAGGCATTTATCTCAGCGGAGGCATGGGTGGCACGTCTCTCCCCAGCCAGTGGCTGAAAAGTTCGCTGCGTCACGGCAGTGCCCTGCCAGCCTGCTGGAGCTACGGCTTTTTTGTCAACTCACATGCTCTCTTTTGTTCCAGCTACAAAGCCTCCGTCTTCATAAGGTGTTGTGATTTGCGGTATACAAACCCATTAAAAAAACACCAATGAAATCCCCAGCTGGGAAGGTCAAGTCTAATGAGGCGGGCTGTTGTGCGGAGTGGCAGCTCACAGCATCCCCCATGTCGGCCAGAGGTGCTGCCAGTGAACAGCTGCTTATAATTATTATCATCTGACACTTTTCATCCACCTCAGGTGCGACGATTTTTCTCACAAGAGAACAGATTAATTGTATATCAACTGATATCCATAAAAAAGGGTTTGATAGAAGGCTTAATAAAGTAGCAGTAACTAGGCAATCCCACTGAAATTCTAATGTGTATATTCTTAATTACTCTCTGCTGTACCGTCACCCAGGTGCACCCCCTTTTCTCTTGCACCCATTGACGAGAGGGCCTGAAATGGCGGAGGAGACGTGGACAGGTGCACCAGGAACTCACGCGTTCGCCTCCTGTCACACCTGCCCGCCCAGGAGAAGGCAGAAGAGAGCAAACGGAAACCACGAGTCGAAGGCCGAGCCGAGACTGGCCGGGGCCCACAGACCCGGAGCGTCCGGAGGCCGCAGCACCCGTCCTGCCTGTTAGAATTGCCGCAGTTCCTCTGTCCGTGGTGAGGAGCCACAGCCACATGAAAATAAAGATATTATGGAAACAAGAGTTGGAGAAAGAGGAGAAGAGAAGGAAGAAACCAAAAAAAAGAGAGCGAGAGGAAGAGGTGAAGAATGAGAACGAGGAGAAAAAGAGAAGGAAGGCGACACAGAAGGAAAGGAGAGTCGCCAGTACCCCGATCACCCTGGAGAGTAACCGCTGCGCCAGAGGAGAACAAATGTGTGTTGGAAACCGACACACCGGGCAACGGTGTGCCCGCAGCTCATCCATCAGCTGCCTTCGCGGGAGCCACGCGGACGCACTTGGCTGCACTCTAGAACAGCCTTCCCAGGAACCAGCACCTCGGGCGACGCTCTTGAACGGCCCTACTCTGCTGTGTTGGGGAAACGGCAGACTTTCCTCCCAGGNACAGATTAATTACAAAATAACAATCCAGTCGATGGGAGATGTCTGTCAGCTTCGGCAGAGACCAGGAAACAATGAACTGACATCACCAAGATGCTGAAGAGAAAAACTGTGGACCTCGGATTCTATCTTCAAGTTACCATTCCAGAATGAGGTTGAAATAAGGAAGCTTTCAGCCAGAGGAGTCAGAAAGTCAGATCCCTGCTGAAAAATACTTAGGGAAGCATTGCAGCAAAAACAAAACAAACAAAAAAACTCACAAAAAAAATATTCAGGAATAAATGATGAACAGCAAAAAAAATAAGTAAGTAAATAAATAATATGGTTTAGAAAAATGACAAAAGCAAAATGACATAAAGTAGAATAATAATAATAATAATGAAATAATAACATAGGTATTAGCTTCTAGGTATATGTGATGGAGTGAATGTTTGTGTGCCCCCCAATTCATATGTTGAAGCCCTAACCCTGAGGGGAGGTCTGTATTTGGAGGTGAGGCCTCTAAGGAAGTAATTAAGGTGCAATGAGGTTATACAGGTGGGGCCCTGATCTGACTTGATTAGTGTCCTTATAAGAAGAGACACCAGAGAGCTTCCTTCTCATTCTTTCTCTCTCTCTCTCCTTTTCTCTCTCTCTCTCTCTCCATCTCCATCACTCTCTCTCCACATGAGGACACAGTGAGAAGGTGGCCGTCTGCAAGCCAGGAATATAGCTCTCGCCAGAAACCAACTCTCTGGACCTAGATCTGGGACACCTCGCCTTCAGAGCTGCTAGAAAATAAATGTCTGTTGTTTGTTTAAGCGGCCCAGTCTGTGCTATTTTGCTGCGGCAGCCTGAGCTGACTAAGACCAGTATATATAATATCAATAGGCTGAAAATAAACTCCCAGGCAATCATGTGGGAGCTCGGAGAAGGTTTGGGAGGAAATAAAAGTGTGCTGAGGTTCTTGTCGATTCCCATTTAATCTTTGCTAGAATGTGTGTTTAAATGTGAAGGCTTACCACTAAAATTAGTAATAAAAGATATTATTCTCTATCCGGTAAAGGGAAAATGGGTCAGAATAGGTGCAGATTGAGTGAACAAGCGAGAAGGTGACATATTTCAAATATACTTTGTGGAAAATGCATATAAAATATTATGGTCACCTGGAAAGAATAGTGGATGTAAAGATAAAATGTCTGACTTTAAAGACATAATTATTCTTTTAAAAGAAGAGAACTAACCATACATATAATTAGGCATTCTTCTCTGCTTTGTTCGTTCTTTGGCTTTGAGGTACCCACAAGTCCAGGCTGCCCCAGTGTCAGCATAAAGCCTAGGAATCAGTGTGGATTCTGACACCGATCACTCCTGACAGACCAGTACCTGCATTTTATGGTCAAGGTGAAGCTTATCCTATTCTCTTTATTGCTTTGGCTGCTGGGAAAAACAGATCTTTATTTGTGACTAATCTAGTGAAAGACATTACAAGATCCATTTACCCTCCACACGCTTTTTTTCTTTTGCTATTCAAAATGCATGTTCCCTTTGAGCTAATGTCTTTATCTCATTCATTCGTCTTGCTCTCCCAACTACTGGCTGTGTGGCCTTGAGCAAGTAACTTACTTCCTTGCACCTCACGTCTATAAAATTACAGTAATTAATAAGTGTGTGTGTGTGTGTGTCACTCGGAATAGGTGGGCAGGTCGGGTACTAGTGGGGCTCAGTAAATAGAAGCCCCAATCTCTTATCGCCCCCTTCTTGAGGACACACTTTTTCTAGCCACTTCAGGCAATGGGACAGGCTGGAGTATAAATTAATGATAAGACTCATTTGGCAAAGACCAGGTAAGAATGGGACGCATAGAGCTGGGCGTGGAGGTTTTTACAAGAAGAACATGTCGTGCTCCCCCTGTCATGCTCCTAAGAGACAGAGGAACAGACGAATGAGTAAATTCACAGAGGGACGAGAGGCTGTGCAGACACATTAGCCATCACGCGGTGGTGGAAAGCATGGGAGGCACGTGCAGAAACCTAAACGAATGCCGTGAGCCTGGCCAGCTAGCCCGAAGAGAAGACTGCCATGCTGTGAAGGAAAACATGCGTATCATAGGTGCCAGCCCTCGGAGCCAGAGGGAGTCCAGGGCCGAGAAACGCGAGCGCTTCCTCAGCGTTGAGCCCATGTCTGGCACTGTGCTGATAGTGTCCTAGCGATTATTCTGTTTCACCCAGGACCTGGCTGAGGAATGAAGTTTAGGTAGCGTTCCCAAGGTCAGACAGCCGCACCCCGAGGCTGTGCCCCCAGGGCCCCAGCCTGCAGCCACCGCACCCCCAGGGCCCAGTCCTTGGGACATCCGTGCTTCCCACAGCGTCATGCCTCTGTCCCCTGCACGTCTTGCCAGGCAGGGGACACACCAGCCTTGCCAAGGCCAGTTTCCCACAGTGGCAACAGCAGTGCCCGCCCTGGGGTTGCAGAGTGTGGCCATCATACTGTTCATTGCCAGCTGGGGAAGTTGGGCTCAGGGGAGCAGGAGGTCCAGGTGCTTGTGGGTACCGTTTCTCCCAGAACCAGGGCAGGTCCATCTCGTGCTCCTGGGCTGACCATCGCCCCGGGTGAGCCCCATGACTATGACACGAAACTGTAAAGAGTGGGACTAATAAGCTTCGGACAAAGACTCAGCAGTCCGCAGTTGTGCAGTTCCAAAGCGGGACATGCTTTTAAGACAGTATGGTAGCTGTTGTTGTCCCCTAGGGGTTACAGAGCCTGTGTTGTCCCCTGCCTTAGGGACTCCCAGGGCCTGAACAGCATCACCACCCAGGGCCCCCTCGGCACGCCTCTGCCCCCAGCACCGCTTCTGCGCTCCTCGTCTCTTCATCTTCTCGAAATCGCACGTTCTCTCCTTACTTTGGAGGGAAGCTGTCTGCTAGGTCAGGTCATCCTGCCCCGTGAACAATGGCTCCCAAACAGTCCTATATGAAAACCAAACATCTGTCCCACTGTCGTATATTTCAATAATTCATTTCTTTTTATTGCCGACTAGTGTTCCATTCTGTGGCTATATCACCGTCCTTTNTTGGAAACTGGAAACGGGGGTACCATTCAATGGACTTTGGCCCCAAGGGGTAACTTCTGCCTTGGGTTTGGGTTCTTAAAATTTCTCCCAGCACCAGTCCTAGGGAGAGGCTCCAAGTGACAGCAAATTACGCCACCTGGGCTCGGGGGAAAGCTGGCTGCCCCAGGGAGTTTTGCAATAGCAGGTCGTACTCTGAGGAGGGGGCAGTCCCCCAACCAGAGCCTCCAGGTTAGCCAGAGGCCAGGTCCCTGGCATGGCTGAGTCCCCTCACATCCTGAGTGAGAGCCTGGGCAGTGGTGTCCACGCTGGCCCAGCCCATGCCCGAGGCCCACAGAGCTGAGCACGCTGGGAGCTAAGCGCAGCACACAGATTAGATTTAAGCCTTTAGCCTCCCTCAAGTGCTTACATAACTACCTCTCCAGGCTCCTGGCAGTGTTCTTCAGACCAGCCACCCACGGCAGCATTTTATCTCAATTCTTAAACTCTCTTTACCCATCACTTTCCAGGTCTGTGCTGTGCCCACCTCTGCTCAGGTAACAGCGAGCCCTGCCCAAAGTCTTGCCCTTCTATTTAATGACCTGGCTCTCACACAGCCTCCGTCACGTAAGGATGAAAGCAAGGCAATACCTTAGGATCCCTTAAAGTGCCCTGGGACCTGGAGGAACCTACCCCAAGAGACAGTCCTTGAGCAGCTGCCAAGGCCCCTCTGCCAGAAGCCACCAGGCATTCTGATATTTCTCGAGCAGCTGCGATCAGTGGACTCACACACTTTTGCCTCTTAGCTGTAGGAGCCTCTGTGGAAGGCTCAGTCCCTGTGGGAGGACCCCATGTCACCTGCCTGCACTAGTGCAGGTCCGCGCATGGAGTTGGGACGCATCTTGTTGGAGAGAGAGAGGAGGCGACCTCAGCTGAAGGCGTGCGTGTGGGCAGGATGCCTCGGGTTTAGCAGCAGGGTGACCTGGGTGAGTCGCAGATCCTCTGAGTCCCTTCGCTACATCGGGAATAATCAACCAGAATGTCTACACCCCGGGGGGTGTTAAGGGCCAAACGGGCAATGGTTCAGTGGAAGAAACGTGGAAATTATAAAATCTAAATGGAGTGTTGGTAGCAGCTGGCATTTGGAGGGCAATAAGTCCCACAACTCCATACCTTACTAAAATGCTGGAAGGTCTTTCTGCCTCTTGGAAGGTGCTTTTCCAACAAACTGTTCTCAGGGGCTATGAGCGAATTCTTCCCACCCTGTGCTTCAGACCAAGTCTGAAAGGAAGCCTGGGGTCTCGGGGCCTGCAGGTAACTTCCAGAGACACAGTGGAAGGGGAGTGTGAACACAGACAGAGCAGGTGGGCACACCAGGCCACTCCCCTGGTCCCACCTCATCCAGGTTATCTGCTTGCCCAGGACAGGAAGCTGCTGGAGGAGCTCAGGTTACNCTCTCTCTCTCTCTCTCTCTCTCTCTCTCTCTCTCTTGGTTTATTTTTCCTCGACTTGAAATAGAGGCGTATTCCCTTGGCACTGATCTCACTTTTCAGAGTCTGCACCCTCTATTTGGCCAGTCCCTAGAGCGCTTTCCCAAGAACCCGCACTTTGCAGCCTTAATTTCCTGGGTTTTCTTTGTCAAGGGCCAGTTGCAACAATAAGAGGCGAGGAGTCCGCCAGCATTCGCAGGAAGGGCTCCCCGTACGTGCAGCTGCCAGGCTGGCTGCGTCCCTCACGAGTGGCTGTCCCTCCGCAGCCTCCAGGTGGGACAGATGAAGGCTGAGCTTGGATACGTGGCTCTGGCTTGAAGGGTCCTGCCCAGACCTGGGCTGCCCATCGCCACTTCTCTTCTGGTTAAGATGAAAGCCACTGTCTTCATTTTTTTTCTTTTTGTCCTATTTTTATACTCTCAGCACAACTTAAAACTTTACCTGTTGTTTGGAGGAGGAGGGTGTTATTGGGAAAAACCTGCTAGAAGCTGCCCTGCCCCCATCTGCCAGCCACCTAATTCCCTCTGAAGTCTCTGAGTCCATTAGGATCACCCATTTAGGCCACCAACTCCGGCTTAATGGTCATAGAAGATACCGCTCCTCCAGCAAGATACCCAGTGACTTCAGCAGGCTCCTCACCTCTCATTATTATGCAAAACAGAAGCCCAGAAGGGGCAGAGAATTCTGACAAGCGGGCAGGGCAGGCAGAATAGCTGAGTGGACCTGGGGCTGACCTCTGGGGCAGCTGTTCCTGACCCCCGCCTCCCTTTCTTTGGATCCAGCTCACAGATCCTGCTTGGTTTGCAAAAGATGAGACGGAAAAACCCACCTCCTGGCAGATGGAAAGCACCCACTGAAAACCTCCCATGTGCAAATTCGAAAAGCAAAGGATGGAGTTCCCTAAGATCTCCTTCCAATCAGAATCAAAATGCTGCCTAGAGGTAGCCCCTAAAACAGTGAACGTGATGCTTATCCCATGAGCACCCCTTCAACCCGGAGAGGCACAGAGAGCCCTGAGCTGTGCTTTAGAAACTGAGGCCAAAACGAGCAACCAGCTGGGGCAGAAACCAGAGGGGCTGGCGCCTCCTTGCTCAGCACCTGGGGTGCATGTCCAGCGGGGAGGCCTTAGCGTCCCGCCCCACACTCTGACTGTGTGGATTGGACACATGTGTCCAGCTGTGAGCACTGAGCCCTGGAGAGACAGATTTGAACCCGAGGAGGCCCCTTCCACCATGACCCTGGAGAAGACGGGCGGCTGCGATGGCTGGGCAGGTATTAAAAGTGAAAGTCACTTACCTGCTGTGACCCAAAGTGCCTGGCTGCTGAGCTTCCAACGTACCCAACAGAAGCCAAGGGGACGCAGGGGCGTCAGTGCGCATCCCTGAGCCTGGCAGTGGGCGGCCTCTGTCTTCTCAAACACACCGGGCATGTGCCCCAGGCCCTGCAGCAGGCATGAGGCCTGTGGTCTCAGCCAGGGCAGTGTCTCCACCCAGGGACAGAGAAAGCCCAGGGCCGGCTGCAGGGCCTGGTGTTCCTCCGTAGCTCTCTGTCTCTGCAGGCGGCCACCCAATCAGGCTCAGCCTCCACCGTGCCCCGCTCCCTGGGGAGCTGGCCCAGGGAGCACACCCAACAGGCCCCCCTCAGGGCGTGGATATTGGGAAGTTGTGGTTTGAAACCCATCCTGCACCTGCTCCCGGCTGAGGCCCTGGTGTCGGGAGCGTCACAGGGTGCGTGTGCTCTCCTAAAGTGCATGAGTGCCCTGTGGGCAGCTGTGGCCAACACAGGTGAGGCAGGGCCCTCCAGAAAAGGCAAGCCCCTTCGGGAGTGTGCATGACCCCGGCTCCAGCTCTTATATGTTTGAAAAAGGCAACGCTTTAGGCTTGGCCTCCTCTAGACAAGTAATTACTCCCACACCCTCCGAAGAGCAGATGTATTAAAAACTGTGCCCTACAACCGCCCACGGCTGTTTCTAGTTCCCAGAACTACGGCCCGGCCCGGTGTCGCTCTGGCCTGGGCACTGCTTCCTGTTCAGCGGCTGAGGCAGAGCCAGCTGACCTTGGCCAGGACAGCTGTGATGCCTGACCTCTGTCCTGTGCATACAGGGCACTGGCCACTGGTGGCCAGGCACCAGGCATAAGATAATCAGGGAGCTTTTATGGTGCCAGACCGGATGCCACAGGTCTTACGTGCATTCCCTCTTTTAATCAGGATTAACTCCATAACTTGCAGGGTGTGTGCGAGGAGGAAACACAAGGTCTCTTGTTCACAATTATTAAACATTTCAAGACCATGCGAGCAGAGCATTAAGTCTTGTGAGTTCGGGGCCTTGGGCGGCCGGTTTGGATTCTAAGCCACTTACATTGCTTCCTCCAGGAAACGGGGTGATTTGGAGACCAGGAAATGGGAGCTTACAGCAAGCACTAAGTGCTCCTGGGGGGGGTGACGTGGGACATCAGGAACAGTCCATGAGCCCCGGAAACATGCTCCCGCCTCAGGGCCTTTGCACTGCTGTGTCCTCTTTCCAATTGGCTTTTCCCCAGACTGCCCTTCCCCCCACCCTCACACCTTTCATCAATCTGCTGCATTTGGGTTCAGGGTAGCCAAGGCTTTCTCTATGTCTTAGAAAACATTGTTTTCAAAGTCAAAATCTGCACTTCTAATTGTTTAAACATATCCAGAGGACACTGCCAAGAAGGGGTGTGTGTGTGTATCCTTATGGAAAAAGCGTGCTGGTTCTCTCCCCAGTTCAGACTTCTCTTACTAATGGAGATCAAGGTGAGAACAGGTACAGGTTAAAGCGGAAGTTAGAACTTGCCAGGGAATGGCACAAGGGCGAGGATGCATGAACAGGCCCTGTGGTACGAAGGAGCAGCCGGTGCGGCCCAGGGTCAAGTCCCGACTTTGCCCACATAACCCTGAGCAAGTCGCTCCAGCTCTCCTAGAAGCAGAGGTTCAGTGGCTGCCTGTGAGGCCCAGGGCTCTGGCCCAGGTGCTGTGAGATGCCCAGCCCACGAGACGGGCTCTTCGCTGATCCTACCTTTGGAGGGCACGCGGGTAGGTTACAGACCGAGATCCTCGCCTGGGCTGCCTGAGGACCACGTGGCTTGGAACTGCCTGCTACTGGCCCTTCTTGGGTCCTTCTTGGACTCTTCCTAGTCCCCATCCACCTCCCCCAGCAGGTCGGGGTGCTCCGGACTGGGGGGTGATACACATGCACCTCGCTTTTGCAATTGAGCATCACCAGCAGAAGCAGGCCATCTGACCGAGCTTCTGGACAATTTTCTCCGCCATCTGTGGGGTCAGGGTGCCCCTCTCGCTAAGGAGCCCTGGGAAAGCTTTAGTGCTGCTTTTT
>NW_017731435.1:3187079-3215021 GCF_001890085.2 Hipposideros armiger
TATTTTCTTGAGTCTTTTCTAAACATTCATTTGGCGATTTATTCACCCATTCATTCATTCATTCATTCATTCATTCATTCAATAAATATACTTTATTTACTTGATAGTCTATTAGTAAATACCTCACACATACCAGGAATGGTATGGCTTCGTTTCGGTGGTTGAACTCAGGCTATCTACACGCATTTTAATTCTGCTTTTTTCACTATACATTTTACTGTAAGTAAGCATTTTCCGAGTTTTCACACAGTCTGTAATCTTCATTGTATTTAGTTTATATATTCTTAATATTCTTCCAAAATTAAAAAGTGTTATCACTACAACCAGTGAAATAGTATAAAAATACAGAAATGAAAATCATATTATCTGTTTTCTGTTTCCTCAGCCTTTCCAGGTGGCCTATGCCAACCCACCCTCTCCTGGCTTCCCTGCAGTTATGGCTTTGAATGGCTACAAAGCATGGGCTCCAATGGGTGGTGTGGTGGTGCTGGTTCAAGGTCAGCCAAGGGCCTGGGATCTCCTGTAATGTACCCTGCACATTGGACTCCTTGCGACATCCCTCTCGTGATAGGACCACCCTGCTCATTACACAGCAGCAGCTGCAGTGTCTGCTCATCCCCGGACAAGAACCACCTGGGAATTTTAGAGAGACGCGAATGGCCAGGCTCAGAATGCGGGGGTAAGATCCAGGGATCTACATTTAAAACAAGCTTAGCCAAGCAGACCTGAAACTTTCCTGGGGGTACGCACTCTCTCCTTGGCACTTATCTGCAAGTTCCCATTTCTTGGCAGCTTTGTCCTGTGTCTGTTCACAAGCCAGCCAGACACAGCAAAGGGAGCGGGCTGGCATTGCGAGCACGCTGAAGGTGGTGGTGATGAGGTGGGGGGGCGGACCGAATGAGCATCCGAATACTCAGGAGCAGCGAGGGGCGGAGCTCGAGGGGCGCGCCAGGAGAGGAGTCCCGTGCTCGCCTCACTCTGTCCGCCCCCACATCTCCTCCTTGGCCTCAGCATCCGTTCTCCCCGTCTGAAATCGCTGTGCACTGAACGGCCACTGTACTCGTACGTGATGCTGGGCCAGGCAAGGCCCCGGACTGCAAAGCAAAACAGAGTTAGTTACCTGCCAATGCACGGCCACACCCTAGCCTCTCAGTTCAGGTCTGTTGCCTAGATCCCCAGCAGGATTGTGGAAGTGATGGTCACTTCCATTGTCGGAATGATGTCATTTGAACCTGAACAAAAGCATCTCCTTCAGAGATAGCTTAATGATTTTTCTAATGATAGAAGAATGCCATGCTCATTATTAAGCCGTTCAAAGTTACACAGAAAGCCCTCGCTAACTTTTGATGCATGAAATTCCACTGTATATGGTTTGTGTGTAGGCACAATACACAAATACACAAATACGCAAGATGGGTCTGTATAATATTAACTATAAATCTACAGTCTCATTGCAATTACCATATAGTACTTTATGGGTATTTCATAATTTGTCCAACCAGGTCTCTACTATATAAAGTTTCAGTCACTTAAAATACTTCTTCTTTTAAAAAAAATGTAGAAAAAAACCTGTCTTTATAGTTATTGTTCGTTAATTCCCTTAAGTTGACCATTGGAAATGAAATTAAAGACTATGAACAATATTAAAGTTTGTACTATAATACATTGTGGCCGTTTCCTTCACCAAATTTGTACAAATTTCTTTCTTCCTGATAGTTGAAAATATCCATTTCTTCATATCATATTCAACATTGCATTTTATTTTACTTTATTTCTCACATTTGTAGTTTTGCATGTTTCACTTTTACACGTTTTTATTGTTTTAATTCTAATAGCAACAAAAACACTATGTCAGGTTAATTTTTATTATCTTCTTACAAGTGATTGTTAACATCTTTCCATTTGCTTAGCTCCATTTCCATTTCTTTGACCATTTTTATACAGTGTTAACCTTTTCTAATTGACGGGAAGGGAGCCTTTCTGTAGTGAGGCTTCCAGCTTTCTCTGTAGTGTCTGGGACGCGTTTTCCTTCCAGATTTTTGCGTTTTATTTATTTGTTTTGTTTTGGCTTTAATTTTCGCTTGTTTGTTCATGTACGTATGATTTTTTTCCTAGCTAAATCTCTTCATTTTTTTTTTTTGCTTATGATTTCACCCTCTGATTTAAGCTTAAAAATACCTTCCTTCTCAAGATCATTTGTTTCTTCTACTTCATGTGTAGCTTTATTTTTTATGTTAAAGCTGTAATACATCTGGACTTAATTTTGATATATACAGAGGGTGCCAACAACTTATGTTCCACATTGATTTAAATTGCCACCTAAAAGCACATAATCGCCACCCACACCTGGGTATTTTTTATTCTTTCTTCTATTTATTGATCTCATGTTTGTACCATTCCTGCCCTGTGTTAGCTCCACAGTGTGTCTGATAAGTGGTACAGTCTGCACCTCCTCGGTATTCATACTGTTTGTCCAGAAATGTTCTATTTTGTATGTTTATCTTTTACGTTAACCTTAGAACTCATTTTGTTCATTTCCACAACCTACCCCACCAACAATGTCCTGTTGGAATTTTGGGGGGATGATGTGTAGCATAGAAAACAATTTAGGGAGGATTCTCCTCTCTACAGTATTGAGTCTTCCTGAAAGCGTGGCTTGCGTCTCATCTATTCAAGTCCTGAACTAGATTGTTAGATTTTCATAGTTTTCTTCGTGTACGTTTCCTGTGCATTTCTTGGTAATTATTGCATTGCTAGCTGGTTTATACAGCAGTGTTGCTATTGTCAGTGGACACATATCTCCGTTTTACTATCAAATGATTATCATTGGCATATAAGAAGGTAAGTTGATTTTTGTTTATTTTAAATGATGTACATCACTGAAATCTTATTATTTCTAATATTTATAGTATTTTTTTAAATGCTTAAATTTTGCAAGTAAACAATGTTGGGGGTTTCTTGCAAATAATGGAAACTGTGCTCCTCCTAATAGTTATGTTTCTTTTTTCTCTTCTGAACTCACTGCATTGGCTTAGCACATCCTAAACAACGTGAGAAAGCAGTGGACAGCAAGTGAACAGGCTTTGACAAGCTGATCTTTTTTCTAGAACACCTGCATCCAGTGACACAGGTTGCGCTCCATCCTCTGGAAATTTTCTCTTTCTTCCACCTACCTTAGCTGGCCAAGCTTTCCCAGAATGCACAGGGTGGGGAAGCTCGGCAGGATGTGGGTGGCGAAGGGCCCCCCCAAATGCTTCCCCTGCTTGCAGTGAGGTCGTGGGACAACACCCAGGAGTCAGCTCCTTCATCAGAGCCACTTGAGCTAAGAGCCCCCTTCTCTCAAAGGAAGTTGAGGCCCCCCCCGAAGCATATTGGAGGCTCTCCCTCAAAATGCCAGCAATTAAGGGGAGCAGAAGTCTCCCCCTCATCCAGTGATGGTGAGATGGAGGGGAACAGGTGCTTAGAGGGCCTGGGTGGGTATTGAGACCAAGTTAAAATTCTGTGTCAGCTGCTCCATTGTGTCGGTTCTCTGTTCACTGACAGGTAAAACACCTACTATGTGCCTTGCCCCGTGCTAGGCTCTGGGGATGTGGAAACAAGGACAAGTTATCACGGGCAGAGCGGAAGCTTTGCTGGCTCTGAGGGCCGGCCTGAGGGCTTGACATTGTGAGCTGCCCTGCACACTCACCAGGCACACCTGGGAAGTGTTCTGGGGTGTCCGAGGTGGGTCCCAGTGTGAAGATAGGGGCACAGCAGGAGAGACCAGCCCACAATAACTTGCCTCGGGACCTGAGACCATGCTCCCCGTCTCAGGAGCATGTGCATTTCCTTATCCTGGATGCTGGCATGTGTGTGTTTTCTGAGACCCTCTACATGGGCATTTAAACTAGAAAAGCCATAGGTTCCAGAGCATTTAATCTTTACAGGATAAACTCAGCAATCTTCAGGCTGAACTTCAAAATACGTTTTCCTGTTAGACTCAGCCTTTTTAGAATCCGGAGATCTTTGCTGGGACGTGCAGTAAAGTCTGTGGGTGCTGACGGCCTCTGAACACAGGCCTCCCTGGTAACTGCCCAAGTTCTGTTGAAAACCCAGGGAGCTGAGTGCTGGGAGGGATTCAGGAATTGGGGGGTTCTTTTGCCCCTAGACTTTCATTAGACACAGCCCCCCAATATCTGGCAAGTTGCTCCTCATCCTACACAACCTTGTCCTTCTAACTAACTACAGGCTGAGGCTTGTGAAAGGGGATCAAAGCCCCCGGTTTTCAAGAAAGACTGCTTCCCATTCGAATCACTTTTAAAGGCACCACTTTGCCTCTAATTTAAAATGAATAATAGGCGTAGAGCAGACAACAAAAGATAAGTGTATCAGGAATCTTGTGTTTTGCAGCAAGTGGAATAGAAAGGTAGAAATGTGCTAATGCAGAGATTTTTTTGTTTTTCTTTTTCTTTTTTTAAGCATCATTATCTGAGGGACACCTTTTTTGGTATTCAAATAAGAAAACTGACTTCCCTCCAATGCCCACTTGAGCTTTTGTTCTGCCCTAATTGAAAGCAAACCTGTACATGGAAAATGACCCTTACAGATAGGGAAGGTTTGGGTCGGGTTAAAAAAAAATTAATCTTTTTCTTTTTTTTTTCATTGAACAATGAACTTAAGACGGCAGCTTTCATCTTGTTGTTTGTGCTTTTATTTCATTTTCTGTCTTAATGACTGCTCGGAATAGCAGAAACATTTCTCAGTCTCGGGTTTGCAACGTAAAATGCAAAACTCTGCCACCAAGGCAGGAGGTTCCCTGGAAGTCAAGGTTCTAAAATTTTGTTTGTAATGAAACATGTGTTTTTAGAAAAACTTCTAAATTCTTTGATAAATACTTTAATATGTAATTCTCTTTTTTATCTGTCAGTGGATAGAGAGAAAGCCATAGGAAGAGTGCGTTTTTTAAATGCAGAGGAAGACAAGCCAGCTTGGAAATAAAAGTAGAACCAGGGAAACACTAAGACAAACTGTGGACCTAGAGGCGTGTGTGTGGAGAAGCTTCCGGTCCCATGCAGAGGGGTCCCATGCAGTGGGCAGCCTGCAGGTCGGTCAGCTGTGCCTGTGGCTGGTCCGGGCCTGGAGCCTCGGGCTACCCAGGGCTGGCTCCTAACTGTGTGTGCAGGGCTCCCGGATGAGGCCAGCAAGGCTGAACGGCTGTCTCTTCGGGGCTTTCAAAAACTCCTGTCAGTTGGCTACTGACTGACTTCCTAATGCACAGTCTTCTAATTCTTAATTAGAGCGACACAGCTAATTAATAAGTTTTTTCCAATTATAAATTAACTTAGGATCAGAACTCTGGCTTTGCATGTAATTTCCTATAATCGCTAAAGCTACTGCAAAAACATGCCTCCTGCCAACCGTAACTTTTTATTTAACACAGACAGACAAGTTCTCACTGGGTTTACATTTTACAGCAAATTATCTCTGTTGGGATTTATGAAGAGAAATTAAAAAAAAAAATCAGAGTTTTTTGTTGTTGTTGATGTTGTTTTTGTCCCCTATTCTCCCTCCCCTTTTCTTTCTTAAACAAAATAGCATCTTCCTTGGATCACTCCTTTCAGAGAGGTAAGGGGAGTTCGTCTCGATATTTTAATGTTATTAGGGGGTAGGAAAAGAGAAAGAACAGGTGATAATTCGTTTTTGTTCATAACCGTTACCACCTTTTCATGGTTCCTGCAAAAATGATTTGGGAGGTGCTGGCATGCTGCTCATTTATAGAATCTTAACTGGAGAGACACTTATCTCTTTAGTAATGAAGCAGTGTAATTAAAGGTGGGCCTGCAGACCGGGCCAGCCCTGGCAACGTGTCACATCCCTGGCTGCCACAATTCCTCGGTGGTTTATCAAAGACTACTTCTTTAATATGGAGATTACACTTATGTACTTGTCTGAACTTGAAAGGCATTTGCCTAATTTACTTATTAATGAGATGTAAATCTATTTGTATGGCACGTCACAAGCCCCCCCCCTCCCCGAAATCGCTGCTACTTAACCGGTGATAAACCCTATGATTTAAACGAAAAATAATACATTTAGCTTTCCACATTCATTCTGTTAAAAATTGATATAGTCTATGTTAAATTTATTAATATTGCTTGCTGTCATTCAGTTTGCAGCTCTGGCTGAAATATGGCTTGACAGCGGCCGCATTAAAGATGTATGCCATTGTATTCAACAAAGATTAATGAAGCCCGGTAAAAATAGCTGTAAAAGAGAAAGTGATCCGAATGTAAAACCAGTGAATTAAATGAGGCCGCGCATACCATTTGTTAATATGCATGAGGAGGGAGGCAGCGAATGAAAATGTCTCTATGCAAAGTTCATTTGGGAATGTTTCAATATTGTCTGGATATCCCTCAACTATGGAAAAGCGGCCTAATGGAGCCCAGTGGTCCACACAGGCCGGGCATGCCTGTGCCCAGACGCCCTCTGTGCCCCAGGCTGGGGTGGGACCCCTGGCCAGGGACCTGCCTGCACCCAGCCACCTATGCTTCTCGCTGCCCTTGCTTTTCTCCAGGTCGCCCTTCAGAGCACCCTCCTCAAGACCACTCGCCTGCCTCAGCCTGTCTGCATGAAGAATTAACAAGGAGCATTTCTTCTGGGGTTAAGGCTCCAAGTTCAGATTCTGCAATGCCAAGTCTGTGCCAGGCCGGGTGCCCAGTGGCACACCAGAGATTGAACCTTTCTGTGCCTTGGTATTTTTTTCCCCAAGTGAAGAAAGAAGTTAGCCCTCAACCATCCAAGCACTTGGACATCATCAGATGAAGGAGCTGTCCGAGCCCAAATCACCTTTCTTGCATTTCAGGGCTCAGGTCTGGGCGTGGGGGGGGGGGTGGCACTGCACGCTGTGCCTGGCCATCCGCATGCACGTTGAGCCGCTGGGACTGTGGCACCTGTGCCCTGAGTGACGGGGGAGCACTTTCTTTGTACTGTTTGGAGGCTTGACTTATTTCCACAGTTCTCATTATAAAATACTGCTGGTGTCAGACCCACCAGGTTAAGACTTCCAAATAAATTAACAGTGACAGAAAATTGTATGCAGTAATCATAATATAAACCCGGCATGTTTATCAGTCAAGAAGGTGTTTTGATAGATTTAAGCCATTCATGATAGGGGTTTCTCTCCAAGGTTCGCCTGAATGGAGGTCAAAGGCTGTCCAGGTGGAAATATTTTGAGGGACTGTTTTCCTTTTAGAATGTGCTTGGGGTGGGGGTTGTTGTCTGCCTGTGTGCGTTGGTTTTAATTGGGAGTCAGCGACAACGGTGAAGTTCGTGTTCCAGCCTGACTGGCAGCTCGGAGGCAGTTGGGGGGCAGGGTACACACACGGAGGGTGACACCCCGTAGAAAGTGCTGCCTGGAGCACAGGATTTCCCAAAAGGGTGAGTACAGGTGTTCGCGCTCAGAACAGTTTAGAAGGATTGTTGTTCTGTGGCTCAGCATATGTCACTCCGTTCCGCAGTCTCAACAGGTAGGAAGTGCCCCCAAGAATCCCCCAGGCTGCATGCAAGGACTCCACGCGTGGGCATGTTCTGGGTCCTTCCCTTGCCAGGCCTCCAGGAAAAAGGTGGGGGGCTCACCCCAACAGGGACTGCAGCTAGGGGTGGGGGCAGGGGCAGTGACTGCCTTCCCAGGGGGTGTCCCCTCAAAAGGGAGGACATAGACCAGTATTTTAAGGTGACAGATTGACACAGAGAGGTCGATGCTGTGACTAAAAGCCCTGAGAAGCAGCAGTGTGAAAGGAAATTACTTTTCACCCATTGGCTCCCCTGCCTATGAAAGTCACTGGCCATCTCCCCCGGGCCTGGCCCCAACCCCAAATTCATCACTGGCCCTGGCATCTCTGCTGGGCATTGAACCTGACAGGACTCAGTCTCACTGCCACTCCAGAAGCCAGCTGGTGTCCTCACACCTGTTGGGCCACTCAGCCTCACGACCTCCAGTTGTCATCTAAGGAGACTGCCTCAGAAGCAGGCTCCCCATTAGAGAAGGTCCTGGTCATAGTGGGGCCTCTGGCTTGGAACTTCTGCTTAGCCATCCTCATCTGATGAGAACACCACCTTGGGGGTGCCGTGGCGGCCCCGCCCAGGCTCACTGTGGCATCAGAGATGATGGAGGTTTAGGCCACTCTCAGGGGCACGTCTGAGAGCAGAGAGCCGGGAGGACCAGGCGGACTCAGTGACACTCCCAAAACAACAGGATATTGAGTCATCTGTCCCAGACCTTAAAAGTCACTTTTGACCCCTCCCCATACTCTCTCTCCCAGACTTCTGGCTGGGTTGCCCTTTCTGATTTGAGGGCTGTCTCCTAGGATAGGTTTGAAAAGCCTGTTCCGCTGCAGAATGTGAAAACATTGAATCCATATTTATAAAATTTACCACCATTGTTCAACTTTTCTAAATCAAAGAAATGGAGGTGGGCAGATGTGACCTCCTGAGTTATACCAAACGCACTTTGAGGTAGTCCCTTCGCTCTGGGCCAGTGCCCTACACAAATGCCCCACACAAGAGCCTGGCTGCTTTAAGGCAAGTTTGACGAAGCAAGAATGCCTAGGTGTGAACATCTCCTGCAATTGTCCAAAACATTCCCCTCCACGGTTTCCTGGGAAATCACCCAAGTGGAACTGGAGCTCCAGGCCTCATCCTAGAAGCACATTATAGGCTGATTATTTGATTCTGCTCATCGCTGTCTAGTCAATTCCACAAGAGGGCCGATGGTGTGCAGGCCCTTGGACCTACAGAGACTACAAGGCCACGAGTCCCCAGCCCCTCTCAGCCTTCCCTTCTCCAGCCAGAGCAAGGCCAAGCCTTGTGAATGTCTTTGCTTTCATCCTGCCTTTCCCCATTCGGGTGGCTATAACGAAGCGCCATAGACTGGGAGACTTAGAGCAACAGAAAGTTTATTTCCCAGAGTCCTAGAAGCTGAAGCGTAAGCTCAGGGTGCCTGGTGAGAGCCCCCTTTCTGGCTTGCAGGCAACCATCTTCTTGCCGTGTCCTCACATGGCAGAGGGCGAGGGGGAATGCAAGCTCCCTGGTGGCTTCAGAAGAGCACCCATCCCATCATGGGGACCCCGCCCTCATCACCTCATCTGATCCTCACCACTCCCAGAGGCCCCCCATCCTAATGCCATCACATTGCGGGGGACTAGGGTTTCCATATATGAATTTGGGGAGGACACAAATATTCCGTCCGTAACATAGCCCTTGGGTCATGTTGGCAACGCAAGTTCCACCAGCCCACTTTTGCATCGTGGCTGCAAACTTAATGATCTTTAGCTGGAAGGGGCTCTAGGGGTCACCTGGCTGAAATTCCATCTCAAGGAGAAGGAGGCTGAACTACAAAGATGTTTTGAGATATACCCAAGGCCACATGGTGGATTTAAACAGAGCACCTACCAACGCAAGTTCAGGGTCTTGACCAACCAAGTGCTCAAGGGCTGGAATCAAGATGGTGACTCAGCCTCTGACCTGGAAAGGCAGATGTGATTGTCCAGAGCTGAGGTGAACTGCGAATACCTAAGAGCAAGTGTCTTTATGCCATAAGCCTCAGCTGTAGTCACCAGATTGTTCAAGGAGTAAAGAAACATTTGTGTGGCTTGGATTCAGTGCTACCTTTTAGGGAATCCACTGAAAATAAACATTCAGATGTCATTCGCTTGACTGACCTCTGAGCCATTACACGAAATGAGTTGATGACATAAAAAGCTGTCTTAACAAATTGAAACCTACTGCAGAGCAGGCCACGCTCAAGTGACCAAAAGTCTTAGACTTTGACGGAAATGCAGTGGCACTGACTCCATAGACTAGGACCTCAGGAACACCCGGTCTCCACGTTTGGTGTGGCTTGGTAGTTAGGACATTAATTAATGACCACATAGAGAAATGTGTGTGTGCCCAGCAGATGGTAAACAAGCCCAGGAGAACGTTATCATCTGAATTGCAAAGAAGGCTGGCAGCTTCCTGTCCCCACCCCCTGCCCAGATCTGCCAGCCTGCCGGAAGAGTGCTGGCTTTCACCCGGGCTGATTTCAAGCAGGGTTTGGATGGGCTGCCAGGGGTTCCCATGGTCAGCATCGAGGGGCCCCAAATTTTCCCATGGGTGTGCCTGAGAGAGGACAGGTGAGTGACTGGGTCAAGACGCGGAGTTACCAGCTTCTGTTTTTGGAGGGGTTTTTGTTTTGTTTGTTTAGTTTTAATTTAAAACTGCAAAGGGGACACTAAGACCAAGGCTGACCTCTGAGAACCGGGCTCACTTTCTCTGTTTCAAGCTCAGGAGCCTTGCTGCTAATGGGGATAAGGAAAAAGCAAATACGACAGAGGCAATACATACCAAGGAGCCACCCGGGCGGCGTTTGGGGCTTCTGAGCATCTAGCCCTCTGCAGCACCCTTCACCCATTAAGGTCAGCCGGCACTCTCCCAAGGAGACGTCAAGGGTTGCTGGTGCAGGGCGTGTGCTTCTGGCCTTGGGAGGTGGCCAGCTGGGTGGTGGGCAGTGCTCAGGACACAGGGCGCCACATTCTGAAGTTCAGATCTACAGGACTAGCTGAATAATGGTTGGTGTTAGCAGAGCTCATTGGTCCTGAGAAGCCTGTGGCATAATCCGCTTTGCCATCTTCAAGATGTCCTGAACTGAAGCAAGTATCACTCGATCAAAAATATAAGGGCAAATGGTGAAGAAAAAACTTTCTTTTACTCTCAAATGAAGAGTAAATTTGGGATCCTGATTAATGAGGGACCATCCTGTTTACTCTTTAAACAAGTCATTTCACTCAATTACTGGCTCTGCAAAATATGCATGGGATTACCACATGCTTAGGTATTGGAATCCTGGTCTGCTTATAAAAAGTTCAAGGTAGAAACACATTAATTGGATGATTCAAAAATTAAACACAGACTTGCCTTAGGTGTTTAGAATTCTGTATACTTTGTTCTTGCCTATTTTTATACTTACTTCTCTTCTTTATTGCATCTGTCTCTCTGGGATAGAGCCTTATAACATAGTTATTCCTCTGCATTTTATTTCCAAATATTTACTTCCCCTGATTTTTTAACTAAAACAACCACAGAGTTTAAAAATAAACAATGTGGGTCTAATCAGTGGACACAAACAATTCATTAATAATTAAAGGCACCCATCAGGCAGTGTGTGTGGCCAGGATCAACAGGGACATAAATTTTTTAAGCTCTAAAGTAGAAAAAAGAAAATCTAGAAATTAGAAATTTCTAGAACTGATTGGGAAAAAGCCAGAGACAGGGCTGTAGGAATCGTTTGCCACCCAGCAGCACTGCCCATTGGATTATGGGAAAAGACTTTTGTTGGTTTGCTTGTTTGCTTTGACTAAAGATGACCTTAATGAAACGTGTCTTAAAACGACAAGTTGCATAACATTGAAAGTGACGGGTGATGTAAGCTGTTCAGAGAAAGACTTGTCCCTATGTTGTCACATCCAGCCTCACGCCAGCCAAGTCAAGTTTCACTCTTATGATCGCTAAGCCCTTTTTATTGATGGAGGAGCTGAGACAATATTCAAAAACAAAGCCGAAAATTCCAATAGTCACCACTGTGCCCAGAGCGATGTCTCGACCCATCTTTACTGAGTGAATGAGAAAATTGGCTTCCTGCAGGGACAGTCCCATGCCCAGAACCGGGCTGGAGTCGCTGCTTTGCACTGGCCAGTGGAGCAGTCCTGAGAAAGCCCCACAGAAGCATCTGCCCGCGCCTAACTGTGAGCTCAGTGAGAGCAGCCAAGGGTACGACACGTTGCCAGGGATGGCGTGTTGGCAAATACAGAACCAGCCCCCTTCCAGTAGAGTTGTGGGCTGCTGCTGGATGTAAACCACACTCACTAGCTCCCACTTTTTTGGTGGCCACCCCTCTGCTGCGACTTTCAGGTGAGGGGAGGTGAGTCGTGTGTCTGCATGTGCTCTTGGCATTTGGTGACAAATCATTTTTATACCACTTGTCATTGTGAGGAGGAGCCTGACGGCTCTCTTCCCTGGGCGGTCCATTCGGAGGTTCGTGAGCCCAGATAAAAGCAGAATCCCATTTCTCCCGGAATTCTTTCTCAGTGGGAGCTGATCCAGCTCCTGAAGCTGACACTAATGACAATACCATCGAACGGGTGTGTTGTTCGTGCACAAATCCCGTGCACGTATAGTCATGCATTTCAGCCTAAAACAATGCGCCCAGGAGGATACGACCACATTTTTTGAGGTGAGACTGAGAGAAGATGAGCAACGTGTCCAGGGTAATGCAACGAGAAGGGGATGTCCCCCGTGCTTGCAGGCCAGGCTGTCTGAGAAGGGAGACAGAGCTTAAGGGAGCTGTTTCACTCTGTACTCTAAAGCAGCACCTCACTCCTGTGAAAAATGGAGTATTTGCTTAAGACACCTAAGGCTGCCCAGGAAGACCACATTCTGTCCTTACCAGTCTATCCTCAGGCAGGCTCTCCTCCAGGAAGCCCTCCCCAGGGACACGGCCTCTCAAGTTATCAAGGACTCACCAGGGTCCCACAAGTCCCCTCTGGGATATTGGGGTCCACATTTCAGACCTAAAACCTGGTACAGAATGTGGACATTCCCACAAGACTGACAGGGAGGCGAGGAGTCAGCATCACACCCCCCTGCGGTTGGGTGAGTTCCACTCCTCGTGACAGCCTGAACCCTTTTCCAACCCAAGAGGGCACGACACCCTGGCTGTGGTGGCCCCACTGGGGATGAATCTTGAGGTCAGGTCTGGCTCCAGAGCTCCCCAGGGAGTGGCCAAGGCTACCGTGGGGCCCGCATGGAAGCTCCCCTCCCCCCTCGGTGCAGCCCTGCCTCCTTACCTCACTTCCATAGGTGCAGATCCCCAATCTGCTTCCCGGTCCCCACCTGAGATGCATGTGTCTCTCAGTGATTTCACTTGGATGCAAAGGCCCCCATCAACCTCGCATCAGAAAGGTGTTGACACCCCTGCTCTTCACCTCTAGAGTGACAGCAAACTGTCACTACCCTCCTTTGCCAGGAATCCTTTGTCTCAGTGCCTGGGCCCTCAGAGCGCAACTCATGCACCTGCCGCTCCAGGTGTGTCCACTGATTAGGGAAGTTTTTTTACTTTTATTTTTATTTTTTAAGATTTTTTTTTAATTGGGGAATCGAGGAAGGGGAACAAACAAGTTGGTGTCCTTTTGTTCTTCAGTCTAGTTGTGGAGGACGTCGCTTCACTGGCCCATGTTGATATTATCATTGCACTCTTCCCGGGTGAGGCAGTCGCTCGCCAGCCATTGGATGGCTGCTCACAGTGGCTCACAGGAGCTCACAAAAGCTCACACCTGCTGTCGACCAGCCTCACTGCAGCCTACGCCATCGCTAGAAACTCACAGCAGCCCAGCTCCAGGTCGAGCTGTTCATCATCTTAGCTGTAGAGGGCGCAACGTCACTGGCCCTCATGTGGGATCCAAACCAAGGCCCTACTGCTCAGAGCTGGCGTCCCAAGCCAACTCTTAACCAACATGCCAGTCGACCAGCCTTGATTAAGGAAGTTTTCTGTCTCCATTTCTGTTAAGCCGATGTTAACATCTACATTGAAGCCTTCTCTGAGTAATCACCCAAAGTTTCTGCTTTGCAGCAAGAATGTCATCAAAACCCCCTGTGCTCTGGGGGAACTGAGTCCTCCCGGCGCAGGGCAGCGGGCTCCCCTTTGTCCACTCTGGGATCACTAACAGCAACAGTAAAACCTCTTTTCACAATCCTGCTTTGACGAAAGTGAAATAATTCAAGGGGGGAGTGTAGCTTGAATTCTGAAGGCCGATTTCTGAGTTCCCTGCCTCTGCAGTCTCGATGCCAGCCCTGAGCCCAAGCACCACACGGCGCCCCCTCCTCAGCCCCCGTCACTCCTGGGTGTGGCCTGGACACCAATGAGGCTGAGAAGGAACTCCTGGGCTTCTTGGAACAAGTGGACATCAGGCACACGGGGCAGAAAGAGTAAGAAGCCGACACCCTGTGTTTCTTCCTCTGTTGCCAGTTCATTGGTTGTAAATGTCTGCTGTGTGCCAATCAAATGCGCGGTGTTGGTCTGTTTGTTTGTTTGTTTGTTAGAATTAGTTAACAGAGGAGCTATGTGAGGTCATAAGATGGCTGCTGGTCAGGAAAAAAACGTCTGTGAACGTGAGCATAAACCAAAACCGAACCAAATCACGAGGCAAAACACTAAGTCGCCAGAGTTGTTGATCTGCTAGAAATCCAGGATATTCCTGGCTGGCTCGTCCAGTGCCCGGCCTCTCAGTGGGGTACCGTGCCAGGCAGGTGGGCCCATCAGAGGGACCACTGGCCATGCTCAAGGAATCCTGCCTCTTTCCTGGAAAGATGGAAAATCCTTCCTCTGCCAGACAGAGAACGGGCACACTTCCACTGGAAATCACCAAGTTTTCCTCCTCTGGGTGGAGGTCTCAGAGGACAGGCACCCTCAGTGGCCTCAGCTGGGAGGACAATTCCAAGCTGCTCCTGTGAGGACAGGAGTGTCACCCTCCCATACAACAGTCACTGTATTTTCATGACACACTTTAGAGGGAGCTGGTCGGTACGACTGACTCTCGTCCTCACATTTTAAATCCAAGAATTCCCACCGGCAGTTTCCATCACCGAAATCACCAACCAAGAGAATTTAATGGCCGAGGTTTGGTCTCCAGACATGAGCATGGGAGTTTCACCAGCCCAATGTTTGGGCAGGAGTTTTTAATATTAGGCTCAAACCAATCGACTTTGAGAGAAGGCAGGAGACAGGCCCATTGAAGGGATGGTTCCGGACAAGCAGGGAAGTCCAGCTTGCGGCATGCATTGTGTCCGGTGCCAGGACAGTGCTGCGGTGCCTCGGGATCATCGCCTGGCCCCACATAAAAGGGGCTCATCCGTGGGCCTTACCCCATCAGCACGTCAACTGCAGGTCTTTGCTTAAAGACTTACAGGCAAGGCACTTACAGGCCCCAAGCCAGTGACATTTGCAGCTCACTATACATTATTGAATATCGTCCAAAGAGCAAACACAGGGCTTATCCTGGTGGCATCTAGTTAGGTTGTAAATGTTTGCTATTTACCAAGAATAGAAGGACAGTGACATCCGGAGAGAGTGAAGGAGAGAGAGGGAGGGATTCAGAAACGGAAAGATACAGAAAGAGAAACAGAGGGAGGGGTAGGCTCTCACGATGCTGTGAAACACGGTGACCTCCTCATCGCTGTCACCTCCACGGTTGGACCTGCCTCCCATGCACTCTGCTGCCCTTGCTCACTGACGGCTCTGAGCAGCATACGCTTGCCAAGTCGCCATGACAGCACCCTTGTCCCTCTCGCAGGGCTCACTGGGAGCCTGACTCACAGGGGCTCTTTTCTACATCCCTGAAGACAGTCAGGAATGTCCCACCTTCCTCGTTCCATAACCAGACGATACTACATGGAATAAAGCTTCCTGGGGGGCGGGGGGGAGTGTAGGAGGGGCTGACCAAGGTCATCTCAGTTTAGGAAAACAGTTTGGCAGTTTCTTCAAAACTAAACTCGCAATTATCATACAATCCAGGAATTGGGTTCCTGACCGTTGTCCCAGAAAAACAAAGAAGCCATGTTCATAGAAAAACCTGGACACTAATATTTATAGCAGATTTATTTGTAATAGCACAAAACTGGACAAGAACCAATTGTTCTTCCATAGGTGAGTGGCTAAACAAAGTACATATGTGGAATACTACTCAGCAATAAAAATTTTAAAAAAAGTATCAATACCCACAGCCACTGGATGCATCTTAAGAGAACTGTGGTGAGTGAAAAGAGCCAGTCTCATGTCACAAACTGGATGGTTCCATTTATATAACACTCTTGACATAACAAAACTATACATATGGAGAGAGTGCTTGTCAGGGGCTAGAGATGGGGGGAGGATAGAGGGTGTGGCTATAAAAGGGGGGCTCTAGGGAGCCTAGAAAAGTTCTGCATTCTGACTGTGGAGGTGGCTGGTTCCATGAACCTATGCATGGGTATAACAGTGTAGAACTCTACACACACATAAACGCACACATGCACACATGCACACACACGTGCACACGTGCATGCACACATGCACATGCACACGCACACATGCACATACATGCACACGCGCACACACACACATTCACACGCACACACATATTCACATGCACACAAGCACACAAGCACGTATAAAACGGATGAACCTGGAAAAGCTCTATGGGTTGTACCAATGCCACTTTCTTGGGTTTGATAACGTATTATAGTTATGTAAGATGTAGCCATTGGAGGGAATGCAGTGAAGGATATGTGAGACTTCTCTGTACACTTCGTTATTAGCTATGAATGTATAATTATTTAAACCAAAATAAATAAACAAATAAGAAGGGAGGGGAGAGAAAGAGAGAGATACAACAGGAAGGGGGGGAGAGGGAGGAGGATGAGGAGGAGGAAGAGGGACTGGAGGGCAGAGACACCGAGTGGCAGGATGCATCAGTGACCTCCTGGCCCATTCTCTGCTTGCAGGAATGAGCCTATTTTGATAAACAACATCAGTTCGTGCACTTACCAGGTAGCAATGGCCCTCAGTGAACATACATTGTTTGTGCACTACATGGTAATTATCAAGACAAGATCATACTATCAGTAAAACAGGTTATCACAATGAACAAAAGTCATTAGAACAGACATTTCTTTGGTCCTCACAGGGGAGGATTTTATAAAGAATCATCCAGCTTAAAAATGTTCTTAATTCAAATAAAGAAGCACATAGTTTTAAAATTTTTAAGTTTGAATAAAATAATGTTAATACCATCACAGTAAGTGGTATTTAAAGGTGGATGAGAAGGGCTTGTCTGTGACTGACACACCCTGTCGTCTTGCCAACCCCAGAGACCAGACTCCATCTACCAAGTAATTCCCCATTTGTTTCAGGGGCTGAATGCAGATAGAGTTCATGAAAAATGTGAGTTCCTTGCCGTTCATAACTGGCTTCTTTCCTGCTGATATCATTTCAAAAACAAATATATCGAAATGTGGATCAGAGTTTTGCAAATGTTAAGTCACAGAGACTTAAAATCTTATACAGCTGGTTATGGCCCACTTGTGTTGTCATGAAATCAATTTAGAGAACTGCAGCCAGCTCTTTTTAAAACAATAAAACTAAATTGAAAACAATAGGAAATAGTGTAGATCTTGGCTTATACTAGAGATAAGAAGTGTTCTGTGAAACTTTTCTTCATTGGTGTGTGAGTGTGTGTGAGTGAGTGTGAGTGTGCGTGCGAGTGTGTGTGAGTGTGTGTGTGTGTGTGTGTGTGTGTGTGTGTGTGTGTGTTCACACACACTGGGTAGTGATGTCAGAAAGGTTACAAGTAATTATAAAGTGTATATTCCAGAATATAAACACGTGTTTGACAAACAGATTAGTGACCTATCTCACAGTTTTAATTTACCCATTCTGCTCCTGAATTTGAATTTGCCAAGCCCCAATATGCCCGTGTTAGCATATTAAATATTGAGTTTGAAAATCCTCGTGAAAGTTAAATGTGGAGATGTTTATAAAAAGACTCTGTAAACGCTAAAGCCTCACCCAGATGTGAGGCCTTCTGCTGCTGCTGCTCTTGGAAAACTGAGGATGTTCTAAAGGGCAGCACCTTTAAATGCTCAGTGCTTGTGGGCCTGAGGCCTGAGAAGGCAGAGCATGAAAATGGTACAGTTCAAAGGGCAAGTTCTAACTTCCTACCATGTTAGAGTGTTGGGTTGCTTTTTTTTTTTTTTTCTTTGCAGACCAATCTCCTTATAAATTTCCCAGTGGCATCACAGGCTTTTTCTCTTGCTCCCAGTGAGCCGGTCCTACAGGAATCCCCAGGTTTGCTGTGGTGACTTACCTTTGCCTGGTCACCTCCATTGCCCCACACTGTCAGCCAGTGCGGACACTGCACAGTGCCATCCAGGGCCCTCATCCACAGTGCTGTCTGCACCCACCAAGTCCTGGGATTCTGAACAAAGGTTCTGGGGAATGCTAGCTATCTGGGTGTCCATGCTACCCAGGTTCTGGGGAATGCTAGCTCAGAGTGTCCCATCTGTCAGGCGTGACAGCTACGCTTGGCCAGCGTTCTGTGGCTTTATCTCTCCCTCCCTCCTAGGCCTCCAGCGTGACATGATAAGCCTTCTCACATTCGACAGGTGTGAAGACTGAGGCTCAGAGGGACCAAGGCAGAGTCAGTAGATGGTCAAGTTTAAATTGCAAACCAAGTATTCTGCCTGCGCACCCTAGTCCACCTCTACACCACCGGTGATGTTGGCACTGTGTTGATTTGTGAATGTCATCTAGAGCTCCTAGAAGCACAGGGCACTGACACCTCTATCTGTAGACTGAAGGCCTTGGACAGTAAAAGTGCAAATGCACCATTTTGTCCAAGTATTTAATTCCCCACTACTTTCAAGAGACTCTAGGTTCATGTCCATAATGTTACAGACATATATAACATCCAAAGGCGATAGGTAGGGCACGTGCGAAAGCCACTTTCAAAACGTAAAAATTGGAAGAAGGTGGTCAAAAGGTACAAACGTCCAGTTATAAGATAAACAAGTGCTAGGGATGTCATGTACAAAATGATGACTATCGCTGACAGTGCTGTACGATATACAGGAAAGTTGCTAAGAGAGTACACCCTGAGAGTTTCTAGGTACATCCTAGGAGAAAATGGTTTCCTTCCTTTCTTCCTTTCTTTCTTTTCTTTCTAGTGTATCTCCATGAAAAGATGGGTGTCAGCTGGCCTATGGTAATGATCATTTCCCAATATACATAAACCAGGCCGTCGTGCTGTACGCCTCCAACCTACACAGGGATGGATGGCAATTACACTGGAAAACAGGAAACTAAAAATAGTCTCAGCGAGCAATCTTAAAATAATAAAAGTCTACTCATTGTTATGCAACAAATTTTTTTTAAGAGAGAAAAATGAGGCCGGGAAAGGTGACTTGTACAAGGTCACAGGGCAAATTAGCCCAAAGCCATGACCCAGACGCCTGTGCAGACCTGAGAGGAACAGTGGGGCACACGCTCTGCTCTGCGCTGTTTTCATCTCTCCTTGAAGCCCAAGGAGCACGCGCCTGCTAACACACAACACTTCAATAATTTCACAAATTATATTAATATATTCCAAAACTGGTAGCATCTCAGCCTTCTGGTTGTGCGTAACAGCTGTGGCCTCTTTAATATTTCTCCAGCTTCTGGTCTTACAAGTGATGCCATGTTGATGACCTGGAGACATACAATAAAATCTACATTCTTAATTTAAATTAATGGATGTGTGAACACCACAGTTTCTGTGACGGACTCGTACAGTACACAAGCCCTAGAGGCCTCCTGTTCCATGAGACCCGAGCCGGTGTGACTTTCGCTTTTATGGGAACCAAGCATTTCTCTGAGCCAAGAAGTGCTTCCTGCTGTGACCCCTGCTGGGTAGGCCCTGAGCCCCTACCGGGCTCGCCTTAGGTGTCTCCCGTGGGTCCCACACGAACTCACGCTGACATGGTCCATCTCCACTGGCTGAAGCATCACAAGGCTGTCTCAGCGTTTGTGCGTTTGGGGGATGTGCACACGTGTGCTGACCATGGTCCCGTTGGACTAGCAGCTAATACTAGTACTGGAAGGTCTCAGAGCTTTTCCCGGGACGCGGATGTAAATGCTCCTGCTGATGCCGTGCAAAGCTAACCAGACTCACTTCAATCCAGAAGCTCTTTTTGTACAATAACAATTCCTTATCGTGGATTAAACTTAGCAAGATGGAAGTGATACTAGTTTATTTTTCATGTTTATCCATTTGGATGGAAGCCTTCCTTGGAGGGGAAACTCGGTGATGCGTGACCCCTCACAGATTTCCATCAGGGCCACAACAGCACACGGTGCCTCCGAGCCTTGGGGTCCTAGATTACGCCTCTTAACCAGGTGTCAGGGAGCATGGGAGGCAGAGACTGGCCTCCCAGTGCCAATGCCCCAGGAGAAAGGACGCTCAGAGCAGGAGGTGTGCACGGCTGGCAGCCACGTGTCCTCATTCCACGGGGCCCACAGACCAAGTGGCAGGAAGCACCTGGGTGCTCTCAGCCTCCTGGGCTGCAATTCCTCGTCTAGCATTCATCCTTGATCTGTGTTTTCCAAACTTCACAACAAAACTTCAAGAAAAAAAACTATTAGCTGCAAATTAGATATTCTGGTGGAAGCCTAGAATTATTTTTCAGGACAGAGGGCTCAATTTCCCACTCTCAGGTGTATGATTAAAATCAATTAAATCACTCTTCCAATGTCAGCCGCAAGATTCTCCTGACAAATGAAATTATGCGAGGAAAGAGTTCTCTTCACTCTTCAGCCCTTCTCAGCCGCGCTCGCACCGCAGAGGAGATCAAAATGCTCAGCTCAGGGATTTCCGAGATATTTTCCATAAGAACAGGCGCAATCTCCGGACCCCTGTGTAAGTCGACGCGGAGGTCTCTGGTGACCAGATTTGATGGCCTCTGTACGTGGAGATAGATTCACAACTAACGAACAGGAAACACGAGTACGGAAGTTTAACCATTTGGGGGCTGAGCCAGCCTTCTTTACATAAATTAATGTGGGTTTTTTTTTTTTGGCAGGAATATGAACAAGCCCTTCACATGCAGGATGTAACCTTTGCATGTCTGTTTTTATGCAGAAGACAATTCCCAGTGCCTTTTTCCTACTGAAAAAGCTGTCTTTTCAGCTCCAAGAGGTGGTTGGTTTTGAAACCGACACAGAAGCACACGGATGCCTCCCTGTCCTTCCGGAGGGTCTGGAGGGCTGGCACAATACAGCCAGTGCTCTCCTTGAAAACCTGAACCAGAGAGCTCTCTCCACAGGAAAATGCGAAGTAGAATATTCCCATGGAAATCAGCAGTTGAAGGACAGAGATTTCTGGCTGACAGAGGTGCTCAGGTGTGGTTCCTCGTTACCTGCAGCAAATTATTTACCTCTTAATTCGTTAAAACATATGGGTGTGACCTTTGCCCAAGAGACATTTATCGATATTATATGGTCTTTTGGTTTGGCTTTCTTTTTACCCAAAGAGGATTGACCAAGTGTGTGCTGCACTCCGGAGGTTTCCTTCCCCACCGCGTCCCTCCCTCCTTGTCACGCTCATGGGTGAAAGGCCTGCTTCTGATGCTTTGTTTCCTTCTCTGTGCCTCCAGCCCAGGCCATCACGCCAGAGCAGGCTCCCACGGACGCGCACACCACGTCCCGAATGCCTGGCTGGGCAGGTCCCACCTGTGGTGTGGCTGCGCTGGCTCTGAGCCATCCCATCCGGATCCCCTCCCCCAACCCCCGTCTAAGAGTCCCTCTCTCTCCTCCTGTGTAAGCTCAGTCCTTCTTCACACGGAGGCGAGCCCAGCAACGTCCCAGCAGCATTCATTCAGCAGTTCGCTGTCCCATGTCGCTCCGCAGGCCTTCGTGCTGGAAGCCCACGCCAGGCCAGGTCACCCCCATGGCCTTCCTCACCGGCCCTGGTCCTCTCTCAGTCTCACCCACAGCCTCTCTCCACTCACCACACAGGGGCCTGGCCACACCACACCCGAGTCCCCAGATGCCCACTGCCCTTCTCTACTTGATCATCTGCAGTCGCCACTCAGTGTGAAATGCCCAACCACTGGGCCATCATTCAAGGACAGCTTCGCACGTGGAGTCCTGGGCTCGGGGGTTAGCCTGGGTGCAGCTGCCGGGACTAAACCTCACTGCTGGTGACCATGCACATGTCACTTACAAAGATGCTTAACTTCCTGGTGACTCTGTCTCATCGGAACCACGGCAGTGATGGCACGCCCATCTCTGCTTCATACGAGAATTAAATGAGGCCCACTGTGGGGGCCCTGCAGCTCCACAAGCCGTGTCCTCCGCGAGCCCTCCCAGGAGCTCCCGGGCACTGGGCACCTCCGCCCTGCACGAGTTTGTTGCAGAGCTCGTTGGCATGTCTCTGGTCTGGGGGCTCCTCAGGCAGGGCCTTCACTCTGCATGTATTTTTATTCTTGTGGGGTTGAGCAGTGCCTGGCACCTGCTGAATGTCAGCAGGAGCTTCCTGTTGAGGGAAAGGAATAAAGGAACGTTCAATTTTCTGAAATTTCAAAGTTTATTAGGAAATGGAATGGCCACGTGTCCTGCAGACCTCTCCTCTTTAGATTTGAAAGTTGTACGACACTCCCTCCAGCAGAAGCCCAGCCAGCGGTGCTTTAGGGGTCAGTTCCCCGTCCTCACCGTCCACTGCAGCTGCTGAATGTGAAAGACCCCGGGAGCCAAAGTCACAAGCCCCAGGCTTGACAGAGTGGGGAGTTAGACGCCATCAGAGCTGTTTTCGTCGGGCAAACTGAAGCAGTGATAACGGTGACGACCACCTCCCCCTGTGCCGAGGCCAATGATGGCCAAGGTCTCCAGCTCATCCTCCAAATCCATTCCATAGTCATCCACTGTCATTCATTTTAGCTGCCACCACCAGGCCCACCCCACCCCCATATTTCTTGGCTGAATTATATCAAGAGCCCCCTAACTGGCTTCCCGATAATTCTCGCCTGCACCTCCCCCCTCAATGGCCCACTCCTCCCCGGATGTCTCCGTCCCCCAATGGCGAAACAGAATCTGACTTTCTTTTTATGTGCTTGTTCATGCATTTGCATCTTCTACTATGAATGTCCTTTGTATATGTACACAGGTGTATACATATATGAGGACCACTTTTCAACTGAGAAATTTGCAGATTGTCAATTTAATTTTAAAGAGATCTCTACATATTAATTATGTCAGCCCTCCTTGGTCATCTGCCTTTGGCCTTTCCATACTGTCAAAGGCTTTTCAGTTTTTCGTTTTTATGTAGTTATACTTATTATCTTACTATCTGGTTTCTGCCATGCCACTGGCTAAATGTTTAGAAAGTCCTCAGATGCCTGAATATTATGAAAATATTTCCTGCTTTTATAGTGTTTCTGTTGATTGGGTTGTTGGCAAAGTCATGACACATTTTTGCAATGAAAAACAGAAAAAATACGTCATGACTTTGCCGACAACCCAATATACGTGTATATATTATCCTATGTATATGTATATACATATATACAATCACACAGGTTAACCTTAGTTAACTAGTTTTCATAACTAAGTTCTTATAATCATAATCATAATAGTTATTATTAAACTAGTCTTTACCTGTGGATTTAAAATCTCTTTGTCCTTTTAAAATTCTATATTTCCTTCCATTTTAGAGTTTTTATTCTAATCTATTGATGCATCTGTTGTTTCTAGACCTGTTGCACACTGTTAATTATTGCATCTTAAAAATAAGTTTTAATATTCTCCACTAATCTTTCTTCCTTTTAAATTTTTTTCTTATATGATTCTTCTATTCTACCAGGTGAATTTTAGAATAATTGTGTCTAGTTCCCCACCCACCAAAAAATAACTTTTCTAGAAAATAACATTACTCAATAATAAAAAGGGATAAAATATTGACACACACTACAATCTGGATAAATCTTAAAATAATTATTCTGAGTGAAATAAAGCAGACCAGAAAAAAAAAAAGAGTACATGCTATCTGATTTCATTTATGTAAAATCCAGGAAATGCAAACTAATATACAATGACAGAAAGCAGACCAGTGGTTGTCTGGGGAGTGGAGGGGAGCAGACAGGGGAGAAGAGACAGATGACAGAAGGACACCAGGAGACTTTGGGGTTCATGGATATGTGTATTCTCATGTACACATATGTGAAAACCTACCAATGTGTACACTTTAAATATGTGCAGTTTACTGTATGTCAGTGGTACCTCATCAAAAGCCTTAACACAGACAGTGGGCCTAGAAAAAAATCACATAAGGAGAAGTGATAGCGTCTGTGATCCCACGCGGGGTCCTCATAGCCCCTACCTGTTCATGCCTTCTCTACATCGGCAGGTGTAAAACCCGGGCCTGCGTCTTTCTCAGTAGCTTCGTTCTATATGCTATGCTTATTTTTTAATTGTCAATAGATTTTTATTATTTTTTACTGATTATTGTAGATGTATGAGTGAGGGTTTACAAAATTTTTTTTTCACAACACATTCTCCTTGTTAAAAAAAATAAAGAAGAAAATCTTACAACTCAGTTTTAGAAGCTGAAGCCACTGCTTTTAAATGTTTATTTTATAATTGATCACCTTATTGAACACACTTACTTGTTCCAATTTTTTTTGCCAGTAGATTCTCTTTCATTTTGTGGGGGAGTGGGCTATCAGCAAGCAATTATGGTATGAGCACATATGGTCATTTTATCTCTTCCTCTCAGGGGATTGTGCCTCTCAGGTCTGTGTCAATGAGTAGAATTTTCTGAAAGTGTTAAGTTTAAGTGGAGAAAATAGACATCCTTAATTTGTGCCTAATTTCAGTAGAAATGCCTCAAATCTTTCACACTACATACTTGACCAATTATGTATCTAAGATGGTCTCAATACTTAGGAATTGTGTTTTTAATCTTACTGTTCTGAGGCGACGTGAGGATTCCATGCTGATTTCCTTTCTGCTATATTTCAGATGTCTAACCAAAAGCATGATTGTTTGACAGTAGTTAGATATACAGGCGCTGTCATAGACATCTATCTTCTTCTATTCCTCTGTTGTTCTATCTGTACAAGTTATAAGCCCTGGTATCTGGTAATCTCCCTACCTGATTCTTTTTCAAAATTGTCTTGGTCCCAGCCCTTGACACACTTGTCAAAAATTTTTATAGAGAGCAAGTTCCCAGAGAAAACCACTCTTGGGGTTTTTATTGAAATTGAATTATTTTTCGATTAACTCGTTTTTTTTGATTAACTGAGAAATTATCATCTTTCTTACTGAGTCTTCCCTTCTATGAACTTTCTACCTGTTCATTTATTTAGGCCTAAATCCTTCAACACAGTTTTACATTTTCTCCATAAATGTCTTACCCATCTTAGAGTAAGTTTAGGTCATTTATAAACTTTGTGGCTATTGTAAAAGATATTTAATTGTATCTTATTTATAATTATGTGTTACAGGGACATGGGAATGTTAATTTGGGGGTAAAATCTTGATTTCTGTAAACTTCTGGACTCTCTTACTCATTCTAATAATGGCTCTGCAGATTCTCTTTAATGTTTATGTTGATAATTATGTCCACTGTGATTAAGGAGGAATTTCTTTCTTTCTTTTGAATTCTCATAATGTCCCCTCCCCTCTTTCTGTTGCTCTGGTTGGGTCTTTATTATAACACTTAAATAAGAGGGGTGACAGAGGGGCCCCATTTCTTGTTCCTGATTCCCTAACCTAAAAGCACGTTTTTCCAATGTGCCTTACTCCTAAGGATGACGTTTGCTGTAGAATTTTTTGGTAGTTAAGAAATGTTTCTTCTTTTTGTAGTTTGCTAAGAGTTTTAATAAAAAATGTCTTCTGGATATTATTAATTTTTTTCTGAATGTAGGAAGTTGATCATAGTTTTTCTCCTCTAATCTGTTAATGTAGCGCGCTACCTGAATACATTTTTCTATTATTAAATCATCCTTACATGTGTGGGATTAAAACCTTACTAGTCATAATGAGCTTCCGAGAAACAATTCTGGATATTTCTTTTGTTCATATTTCTTTTTGTATTTTTAAATCTGTGTTTAGGAGCTAGCACAGCCTAAACTTTTCCTCTATTTAGTAATTCTCGTCCTGTTTTGGTATCAGTTTAATGTGAGTGCCATGAAATGAGTTGTGAGGGCTCCACTCCTAGTTGGTACCTGACACAGTCTGAATGAGGTTCCACGTTCATTTACCTGAGACAATGAGTGAGATTTTCCTTCAAGTTTCTGGTAAAATTCAACTTCACCTGCAAAACCACCTGGGCCTAATATTTTGGGAGTAGGAGTTTAACATTTTATTTAATTTACTTAATCATTATAGATTCATTCAGAGTTTCTATTTGTCCTATGTCAATTTAAGAAATTTAATTTTTCTACAAAAGTGTCCATTTTTGTCTAAGTTTCCTGATGTACTGGCACAAAGTTTCCATAGTAATCACTTTGTTGTTTTATTGACACATGTAACATGAATACGGAAAGGGTATACAATGATACAATACAAGAATAGAATTAGTGAAAAGGTCATGTAACTATTCCTAGGTCTTAAGAAAATAGACTATGTCCAGCCCCCCAGAGTTCCAAATTATTCCTTCTTAGCCACAAAGTCTTCCCTCTAGAGGTAACCACCATTCTGATTTTTGTGAAAATCATTTCCTTGCTTTTCCTTATGGTTTTATAACTTACAAATGTATCCATAAGGTATATGCAGTAAATATTTGTATATTTTTGAACTTGAATAAATAAACAGAAATGTGCTTTATGTATTCTGTCTTACTTCTTTTACTCAACATTGTTTGAAAAATTCATCTCTATTACTGTGTATAGCTATAATGTGTCAATTTTCGTTGAGGTATAGGATTCCATTATATGCATATATCACAGTTTAGCTATCCATTTTACTACTGATGGACATTTGGATTATAGCCAATTACTAATGTAATGTAGTAAATGTATGCCAGTTACTAATCATGTTGCTACAAACAGTCCTGCAAACATCTCCAGATCTAGAGCACATTGTTGCATGTTAAGAAATTGCATTTTTTCCTACTATATTATATTAGGTAGTATGAAATGTTCTCCAAAATAGTCATACCATTTACACTCCCAGTCACAGTTGGCAGCAGGTTTCATTGCTTCACATAACTTAAAACTGCAGACTTCTTAACTTCTGTCAATCTGTTGAGCATGGACAGAAATCTAATTATGATTTTAATTTGCATTGCCAATATTACTAATAACATGCATCGTCTTTACATACTTTATTGCCCATTCGGATTTCCTCTTCTGTGAAATATTTGTGCGACTTTTTTGCCCATATTTGTGCTGGGCTGTCTATTTTTTACTTATTGATGAGCAGGCGTTCTTTATGTCTTACAGATACATAAAGATACAAACACATAAAGATACAGATACAGATACTAGATTTTTTGGTTATATGTGTCATATGTCATCTCCATTCTGTTGTTTGTCTTCTCATTTTTTTTATGGTATCTTCTTTTTTTATTGAAGATTTTATTTTTTTAGGGCAGTTTTAGGCTTATATGGTCATTTGAAAGCTTTCTAGTTTGCCTCTCACAGCTCACACCTGGAGTTGATGTCTGTGCTGGGTATAAAGGAGTAGTTCCACTTCATTTTTGAAATGTTAATTCCTAATTGGCTCAGTACCATTGACAGAAAAGGTGTCTGTCCCCACTGCTCTGGTTAGTCACCTCTGCCATGTACCAATCTGTACACTGTTCTATTTCGGGGCTGCCTTTTTTATTCATTTTGTCAAGTTGTCTTTCCTTGTGTCAATAAGGCAATGTCTTATTGACAATGGCTCTGTAATAAATATTGATATTTGAGAGAGCAAAACCAACTTTCTTACTATAGTGAATGACGTTGATTCATATGTATTGTTTTGGTAAATATTCCCTATGTTCTTAAAATAATGTATAGTATCTTGTGATTGCATGCAGGCATCCAAATCAGTTTATTATATAAAGACTAGTCATTGTGATTGTCAAGTCTTGTGTATCCTTAAAAATATTTTTTACCTGCTTTATCTATCAATTTCTAAGAGAAATCTAATATGCTTATGGATTTGTCACCTTTTCCTTATGATTCTGTCAATTTTGTCTTATACTTTACTTACAGATAGGGAACTTTATACTTACAGATAGGGAACAGAAGCATTTATGTTCAATATTGTTAACTTTTTTTTTTTTTTTTTACACAACTGGTTGTTGAGTTCCTACCATCTGATAGGGTTTCTCTGGATAGTAGGGTTATGGCTGTAATATCAGTCACAGAAGC
>NW_017731435.1:3215302-3216098 GCF_001890085.2 Hipposideros armiger
AACTTCTATGTTTTAACACTGACCTTAACCCATTTAAATAAATACTCTAGAGGGGACTGCCTCTTCCTATGCCTCTGACTTGATGAAAAAAAGGCCTATTTATTGGGCCCTGTTCGTGATCCCAACAATATTTATTATAATCAATTACATATTTGGATAATTTTTACCATATAATATATTATAAATATATTTTTAATATTTCTCTATGGTTTTCCCTCTTTTATTATCTTGCATTGGATTTACAATTTTACTTACTTTCCTTTTTCCTCTTTATTGACTTCCAGGATCTCTAAAGACTTTTTATTTGCTATTATTTTTATGGTTAATTTTAAATATTTAATAGACATAATGAATGCATAACATCTAAAACTTATCAATGTCTTTGAGTTATTCTCAAAAAATACATGCCCTTAACTTGTATCACTCCCAGCAACTTCCATGTTACTATTACATTGTGTTTAGTGCAGTCTTGTTGGTGAGCCCTAATCATTATCTTTTGTTGTTGCTTTATAGCAAGTGCTTGTTTAAGTTTATAATTATTTAACTTGATAGTTTGTCCTTGTACTGACTTCCTCCCTTCCTGTATCTTACTCCCTATTCCACTCTCCTGTTTCCTAGAATTAAATTCCCCAAAGAACTGTTTGCACATAAGTTTTCATCTCAGCCTCTGCTTCGGGGGGAACCCCAGTTAAGACATCACGATGAAGTAGAGAAATTGGAAGTGTGAGAAGAGAGTTAAATTTCAAATCACTGATGCGAGCAAAATGCTGACTTCCAAAACACAAAATGTCTTATA
>NW_017731435.1:3219688-3220921 GCF_001890085.2 Hipposideros armiger
CAGGACCCATATGGTTGGCCACATATTGTTCTACAGTAAACATTTTTTACAAACCTTTACAAGTGTAAAAACTCTTCTTAGCTCGAGGGCTGTACAAGACCAGGCTGTGAGGTCTGTAGTGTTGGACCCCAAACAAGAGCATGGGCGGCGAGAAAGGCCACTGCAGGGACGGCTCACATACACCCTTCCAGGGCTGGTCATCACCATGGCGACACCCTCCCTTTCGTCCAGGAGACCATTTTGGGGGCCCGCCTGTGTGCTCAGCCCTGCCTCCTGCCCGCCCCCCCCCAGATTAGTCCCGGCCACTGCTCTGCCAGGAGGCCTGATTCAGTGGAAAACCCTGTGTCTGCAGGGCTAGATGACCTGTTCCTCTGCTCTGTGACCTTCGGCAATTCCTGTGACCCCTGAACCTCAGTCTCCGCAGCTGTAAAACAGGCACAACAATCAAATAGCGGAGGTGAACTGTGTGACATGGGGGTCACAGGAGGCCATGGCTCTAAGACACCTAGATCGGAGCTTGGCTCTTAGCAATGTCAGCAGCAGTGACCGTAATGAGCAGGAAGTGATGTCTACAAGGGCTGTTCCTGGTGATTGGTATGCCTCCATCCTCAGAGCACATTGTGCAGCAGGTGCTCGATTCACAGTGAAAGAACTAAAGACACACAGCACAACCCGCCCGGTGACGGCCGGGACACGTGCAGCTCGTCTGCTGCTCTGTCTCTGGCGGTCACGTGAAGGTGATGATGAAGGTCAGCCTCACAAGGACTGGACGAGCTAGTGCGAGCTATGCGCTTAGCACAGACCTGGTGCGTTAGAAAGGCTGAGGACGTCAGACCCACATTCCTCTTCTTAGAAGGTTATTGTTTTTGCAAAATAGCAATCATCAGGGTTTGGCCCATGGGGACGTGACTTGGCCACAGACACGAGCCAGATAGGGTGACCAGTTTGTCCCCATTTGCCTAGGATGTTCCCGATGCTGACACTGATGGTCCTGGATCCGTGGGGACTGTCAGTTTCAGGCAAACTGGACGGCCGGTCCCCCTGACCCAGGCGACCTTGTGGGGTGGTGGGATATGAGCTTGCAGACAGTGCCAAGGCCTCAGGTGGCTCACCACTCAGCCCAGGGCAGGGGGTAGGTGATGCTCCTCCCTGTGTCTGGGTAGATGGGGACAGTTTCTCTGGTGGGGGCCCTTCCATGCCCAGTTCTTCCCAGTAGTGTTTGCCTACGGGGAC
>NW_017731435.1:3221425-3225904 GCF_001890085.2 Hipposideros armiger
AGCTGGGACTCAGCCCCCAGCTGGGCATCTGCAGAAGGGAGGGGCTGCCAAGCGTTTCCGGGAAAGGACGGCCTGAAAGCTCCCATTCATAGGCTCCAAGCAGCCCGGCCTCTCCCCTCATGACTTCTGTGGCACCTGAGGTGTTTGCAAGGTGCCAAAAGAAATGACACACTCAAGTTATTGTAATAAAACAGCCTTTTTACTAGCGCGCCCTCTGTGATTTGGTTACAAGGCAAACACTCCCACGGTCAGAGTTGTCCCCTCCAGGCAGCGCCCCCTCTACTCAGTGACCCTCCCCTGCCTTGCATCCCCCAGGGTTCCCCAATATGAGTCTAAAGAAGGAACAGCAACCATGTGTCTTCCCTCAGCAGACCCCACGACAGAGCCTTGCAATGGCCCAGGGGTGGCTGGGCCCACTCCAGCACTGTGCCTGAGCGGCAGGGACAGGAGGCACGGGGTGGGGCTGGAAGGAAGTGCGTATTTCTATCCCAGTGAGATTGTTGGGTGGACGGCGGGGACCCAAGGACGCATTGGGCTGTGCCTCATCCTTGACGGCCATGAATAAAAATCAAAGCAGCAAATGCTACCACTCCAAGGCCCCTAGAGTCCCCAGAGGTCAGGGTTCCTGGGACACTGAGCCCACGGTGGGTTCTGAGTGCCCCGGGTCCATGGGGGAGCAATACTGATGAAAAGAAAAGGAGGGGTGCAGCCCTGAACGGGGAGCCCTCAGATCACAACTCAGGACTGACTTAAGGCCGAGCAGTGGGGACAAATGGCCTGTCGCCTGGACCTTAGCCTTGCTTATATCTGGCGGGGGCCATGACTAGGGGAGCATCACCTTGACCTTAAAAGTGAGGCTGACCCTGAAGGCACAGCTGGCAGCCGGCGGCCAAGCTCACGCATCACAACTGGCCGAGGTGCTTCCTGGAAGGGCGAGCGGATGCCACATCCAGTTCTGCCATGGGCACCTCATTTGCAAAATAGGAGTAAGAACTACCTGGCAACGCGGGTCTTAGTATTAGGCAAATAATACCTATCAGACACCTGGCCCGGAAGAGGTTGTTAGTACAAACAGACACGTGTGCTGAATCACGCACAGCAGGGCTGTCTGAAGAAATGAAGCCACCAGGAGGTCAGGCCCAGACATGACTGTGGGGCACCTGAGACCTGCAAAAGGAAGTCCCTGCCCGTCAGCTGACCCGAGGACCCTCGTGCCTCCGTGACGACCTCTGCTGCACTCTGACTGGTAATTCTTCCTACCACATTGTTGCCCAGTCATCTGAGCGCATGTAGGGACCCTCTGTGCCCCTCGACCTCTGCCAGCCCTGCTCCCAACGCGGGCAGGTTGGCGCTCCCTCTGACCGCCGTCACAGCTGCCACAGCACATGCGTGTGGTTAGTGCCATGGGGACAGAGACCTCTGCCCCTGTCTTCACTGCCCCGTTCCCTCACTGCAGGCACCTGACATATTTCTGAACTGACTGCTCATGACTAAAATTTGCAAATGGCTTTCACTGTTTAGAACATCACTGGCTCTGACACAGGACAGGGAAGGACCTTCAGGTAGAGGTGAAGATCCCTAAAGCAAAACCATGGGCCCAAAGAGAGGACACCCGTGTTGAGCCTATACAAGCAGCCTATCAGACATCCGTGGAAACATCGTGCTTAACCGTGGAACATGGACATAGTCAGGACCACAGGGGGTGCCCACCCACAGGCAGAGTTTAGTCACCATGATTCTCCCCCTGGTGACCCTAACAACCAGCTGAGACAAGGGAAGGAAAAGGCAACGTAAGTATTAGGAAGAAAGGATAAAATGCTCGCTCTTTCGTACCTAGAAAGTCGAAACATTATCAACTGAAAGTAATGCTACTGTGGAGAAGGCATTTTACGATTAATTTCGTACTGAGCCATTGTTCTGATTTTTCTTATAGGCCCACCGTCAATGGAGGTGGACCCCTGAGCCAATAGGCTGTATACTCTCTCCCTACTGGACACAGACAAAACTCAACCTCACTGGTGAACAGAGAAATTCAAAATTTAAATGTAACAAACCAGGGGGCTTTGGCCCTGATATCGGCACAGTTTTTAAAGGTACGGTAGAGAAGGTGTGAAAAACGAGTGGTTTCCACACTGCTGGGACAGTACACGTTTGTCCAACTGTTTGGGAAGGCACATCCGTGAGTGAGTACATATTCTCATCAAACACTTCTCGGTATCTTTCCAATGGAAATGTTATCATAAGCTTGTTCATGTATATGTACTAGGATAGCATTGCAAACAGGTTTGGAAAAGCAGAAATCTCAGTGAGACTAAATGTTAGACCCCTCAGTATCATATAAATGCAGAGTTACGGGCTATTTATATGTCCACAGCATTTGTTAGATGTAAGAAACTAAAAAACAGGCTGCAGAATAATATGTGCTGGCATGATTCCATTTCTGTTTACAATAGTTAAGCTATACACACACATTATTACACATATATGCATGCATGTGATCACCCAGATAAGCCTTCCCCAATTTTTTTAACAGTCGCCCAACCTCTTCACAAAAACGGAAGCCCTTCTAGTTCAAATGTCCTTTCTCCATATTTCTACCAGCGATGGGTAAGATAGCTTTGTCCCTTTGCCAATCACAGGAGTATAAAATCACATTTCATCATCGCTGTAATATGCATTTCCCTGACTTCTGGTCAGCTTCAACACTTTTGCCCGTATTTCTAAAGGCGTGTTTGCCTTTTTCTTGTTAAATTTTAGGAGTCTTTTATACATGTGAGATAGATGAGATATATNAACCTCTCACAGCCTCTTCCAAACGCAGACCCTACAGATTTTCAGATGCCTTCTTTGGCAGTTGTTGCTACAGTCACCTCAAGCCTTATTCTGTACTTTGCATTCAAACTTATTTTTACAGAAAGAAACTTTCAGCTAAGAAATCAAATTCCTAGGCAGGGAATTACATAACTTTTAGTTCATACATTGTCCTTCATTATTGTTTTGAGGAGCAGTAATGAAATTTTATTTCTTTGCACCTGACTTACAGAAATCGAAATTCCCAAGAGGGGAAAAAAAAAAAAAAAGGTAAAGAATCCACCAGAGGGAGCTTAGAGTTGCAAATCCCTTAGAATTGACTTTCTTCCTTTCTTTCTCTCTCTCCCTCAAAAATCAACACCTCAAAGTATGTTTTGGTTTCCATTCGTTTTTGCAGTAGTAAATATTTTATTACTTAAAAAGGGAAGCAGTGTTTGTTCTTAATTGTTTTTGATTAAATATGCTGATTACATTTTGGAATACTAATGGCACAGGGTACTAAATGTTTTAATAATGCAGTGAAATCAGCTGGCAAATGTAACAACAAATTAACCTGAAACGGCTACACAGCTTTCCTCATTTTAAATGGTAATAATACAAAACAGAGAAAAAAAATCAAAATTGTGTCATCTAATGCAGAGGGAAAACAAAACTTTATTAAACAATTTTTGGCATTTTAATGTAAAATAATTTATTAAGAATTGCCTCTTTTCTAGAACAGCGGCCTAGAGAACAGTCAGTTGGTTGGCTGCCTCTGATCTGTCAGAATTCCTGTTCCACAAATCAAAGCACAGTCAGGTCCTTGGTGGTAACCAGAGACCCCTTCTCTTTGCATGGTCATAGGAGGATGACATCGACCCAGAACTCGAACTCGGGACAGAGCATGTCAGGGATAGCCCAGAACCCCATGTGCCCCTCCAGCCCCAGGCAGTCTCCCAAAAGCCATGATGCAATTCCTCTTTATGTCCATCCAAGCTACGCCACTGCCAGCAAGAAAGTGGGCAAAGGAGAATGTTTGTCCAGAGTGGTGCTGGTTTAAACTCTCTCTCCACTGCCTTGTGAACTGAGCACAGCCTCTGCGGGGTCAGGCCGGGGACAGCAGCCCCTCCAGAGAGGGCAGAGGGCTGCGTGGGAAGCAGCTTCCTTTCACTTGTGCCTCACACGAGCTCCTGAGGGACTTGGACACGTGGACACCCTGGGAAGGGGGTCTCAGGAAAAAAGTCAAACCATCAACCTCTAGAGCACTGGCTCTCAGCCAAGGGCAACTTGCCCACCAGGGAACATTTGGTAATGTCTGGAGACATTTTTGGTTGTCACAGCTGAGGGTGCTCCTGGTATCTAATGAGCAGAGGCCAGGGATGCTGCTAAAAACCCTGCAATACACTGGACAGCCCCCACAGCAAAGCCCCCATCCCAAATGTCAGTGACACAGCAGTTGGGAATTCCTGCCTAGAACCAACTACCAAGTCCCAGCAGACGGCGAGGGAAGGGGAGCACGGGGAGCAACATGGGTGCACTCTGCAAAGTGCCTGACTGGAGCCCCACAGGACAGACAACCCACATGTCCCCTTCAGCATTAAATCACTAAGGAAAGGAGTGGGGAGAAAAGGAAAAATGAGAGAGGCAGAGGGAGAGAGAGAGAGAGGAAGTGGGGAGGAGAGAGAGGGA
>NW_017731435.1:3226163-3227524 GCF_001890085.2 Hipposideros armiger
AGGAAGTGGGGGCAGGGAGAGAGAGAGGAGATTAAAAGAGATTTGAGAAACACCAATCAATTGAAATACATGGATCTTATTTTGATCCTGATGTGAGCAGTGAATTGTTAAAAGAGTTATAAGGTTGCCAAGGAAATTTGAACCCTAATTGGGTATTTAATGGCAGTATAAGAAATATTGTAAAATGTTTAGGGGAATAATGGTATTTTTGTGTGTGTACGTGGGTGTATCCTTATTTTTACCAGCATAGCCTGAAATTTTATGAGTATGTATTTGCTTTGAAATATTCTAGAGTGGGGGCATGGAAGGACGCAGGGATCAATGAAACAAGATAATTATTGCTTAAGCTGAGTGATTGGGATATGGGGGCGGTTTCTGATTCTATTTTTGTAAACGTTTGAAATTTTGCAGAGTAATGTATTTTAAGGAAGACTGTCATTATTATTAAAATCGTAGAGTGTTCATTCATCGACTTCATGAAAAAAATCACCAAAGTGGCTGCCACCATCCACAGAAGAAAGGCCGTCCCAGTGACAGCCTGGCCAGAGACCTCCATCTGTAGGCACGAGGCCAGAGAAGAGGGGTGGCAGCACGGAGCCTTGGCCAGACAGGACAGGCCGGGGCAGCTGAGTTCTCGGAGCTCCGATTTGCTCTGCTGTGAAGTGGGCAGAGCCAGTCACACACTCGCCCCGATGCCCACCTCTTTATGGGTCTGAGACCACCATGAAGTCGTGGCGTCCGAGTCACACTGACTCCAAAGGCCCTCACAGATATTCCCAGGGTCTGCCTCCCAAGGATGCCCAGGGGCCGGTGTCCAGAGCAAAGAGGCATGCGCCCCCTCGAGAGGCTCAAGGACGTTCAGCCTTGTGGGGCCAGTGCTGGAGAGTGCCATGTACCCGAAAAGGGTGGGGTCCAGGCACAGGCCTGTGTCCTGGGAAAGGGCTGTGGGGAGCTGGGGGAAGGCCGGGTGGGCGCACCATGTCTGAGCATTTGGTGAACCTCAGGACTGTTCAGGGACCCTGGAGGGTGCCCCTCCCCCAGCGGCCCTCCCACTCTGAGAGGCGGGACATCTGAGGAAAGCCCATCTTGTGGCCAGATAGCTTCATCAGCCTTAGAAATGGAGGGCCAGGCCTGAACAAAGGTAAAAAGGGAGAGATTGATGTGGGGACTCGATACAGGATTCAGCTGGTGGGTACTGGGGGGCCCCTGAGGAATTCAGTAGAGGCAGGGCCAGACCTATGTTTAAGAAGGTTTTGACTATTTTTAGGGAACTGTTGTTTAGGTAGCAGGTGACAAGGTCTTGCACTACAAGCAAGGGCTTGCACACTTTTTCTGTTAAGAGAAAGATTAAAACTTAAGGA
>NW_017731435.1:3231923-3245555 GCF_001890085.2 Hipposideros armiger
ACTCTTTGTTTAGTGATGATTTTTGTTATATTTCATCATTAAAATAGTTAAAAATTTTACATATTGAAATGAGTCTGTCTTTGCTTTTAAAACTGCTGAGCTTCTTAAGATATTCTAGTAAATGTGTAGTTACGTCTCACCTTAAAATTTGTGTTTGTCTGATGACCAGGGATGTGATGCAGGTCTGTATGCATTGATTGGGCATTTTAATGTCCACATTTATAAAAGTCGTATTCAAATCTTTTGCTTATTTTCAACTGCGTTCTTTTTTTAATTTACAATGTAGGAATTCTTTAATGACTCTGGAATTGGGTCCTTTGTTAGATACACTTATTGCAAATATCAGATCCTCTTCCGTGGCTTGACTTTTATCACTTAATGATATTATTTGGTGCACAGAAATTCTTGCTTTAATGAGTTCAATGTATTAGTCTTTATTTCTATGGTGTATTCATTTCCAAGAGCTGATGTAACAAGGCACCACAAACAGGGTAACATAGAAAAATAAAAATTTGCTGTCTCACAGCTTTGGAGTCTGAAAGTCCAGAACCAAGGTGTCCACAGGTTCCCTCTGCAACCTGCGGGAAAAGGACCCTTTCTCATCTTTTCCAGCTTCTAGTAGTCCCAGATGTCCCGTGGTTTGTGGTAGCATAATTCCAGTCTCTACCTCCATCTTCTCTTGGTATTCCCCTGGGTTTTCACATGGTCTCCCCTCGATCGTGTTTTCTCTATGTCCAAAGGTCCCCCTTTTTTAAGGACGTCAGTCATGTTGGATCAGGACTCACCCTGATGACCTCATCTTAATTGTTACCTCTACAGAGACCTTATTTTCAAATAAGGTCACATGCTAACGTACTAGGGTTAGGATTTTGACATATCTCTTTCGGGGGTACCTGTGAGTACACAATTCACAACCTGTGGTTCATGCTTTGGTATCCTTTTCTCTTTGCCTACCTCAAGATCTTGGAAATATTCTTTTATGTTTTCTTCTAAAAGCTTAACCATTTTAGCTTTATCATTTAATCTATTATCTCTTTCAAATCAATTTTTGTCAATCATATAAGATAGCTGTCAATGTTACTTCTATGCAGCACATATATTGAAAATTATCCTTCCTTCCCCACTGAATTGCAATGGGGACTGTGTCATAAATCAGGTGACACACTGATCCATTTGTCTGTCCTTATACAAACACCACACTGTTGTAATCACTGTAACTTTATAGGAAGTCTTAATATCTTACAGTGTAAACCCACCAGCTTTTCCCCTCTCTAATGCTGTCCTGATTTTCCTAGGTCCTTTGCATTTCTACATAAATTCTATATAAATTTTTACTTGTCAATATATAATTATTGTTATGTTTGTCTTTATCTACATACATTTTACTTAGTTTTCATACACATAAAAAAAATGAAACCTGCTGGCACACTGATTGCACTTTCATTGAAACTAAATATCATTTGGGAGAAATATTAACATAATAATAATGTTAAATCATTATATCTATAAAGCTATCATATCTCTCTATTTATTTAGGTCTTCTTTAATTTATTTCAGTAGTGATTTATAGTTTTCAGCATAGAAGACTTGCATATATTTCAAAAGTTATTCTTAGGTATTTGATGTTTTTGATACTGTACTGAATGATATTGTTTACATTTTTTTCTATTTATTTGTTGCTAGTACATAGAAATAAAATTGATTTTGTATATCGACCTCGTATCCAGGAACTTTACTATATTCATTTATTGTTGCTAATAACTTCCTGGTAGATTCTTTTGAAAGTTATATACACACAATCACGTTATGTGTGCATGAAGTTTTTGTTTTTCTTATTACAGTTTTATTAGGATTTAAAAAACAATTTCTTTGCCTCATTGAACCAGCCTCTTCAGTAAAATGTTGAATATAATTGGTGATATTGTACATCCTTGAGAAAGCATTCAATAATTTGTCATTAAGTACAAGGTTAGCTATAGGTATTTTGTTTTGTTTTGCATAGACCCATTATCAGATTAAGGATATTTTCTTCTATTTTTAATTTGCTGACATATTTTATCATAAACAGGTGTTTATTTTATAAAATTCTCTTTCTGAATTTATCACAATGATCATAGATTTTTCTCTTCCTTTCTCTGTTAATATGGTGAATTACTTTTATTACTGACAGTTAAACAATTTGATTTTATATTTTATGGAAATCATGGAAAAATCTTACTTGGTTATTTTATTCTTTTTTTATATTGCTGAATTTCATTTGCTAATATTTGTGTATTTGTTTGTGTGTGATATCATATTGTTATCTCCTTTTCATGTAATGTCCCTGTCAGGTTTGGTACCAAAGTTTTACTGTCCTATAAGATTTTATTTAAGATGTGACATATCTTTCTTAAATGTTTAGTATAATTCAAAAGTTAATCTATTTAGGTTTGGAATTCTCTTTGTGGGACAATTTCTCATTTTTGATACACTTTCTTTAACAAATATAGCACTGTTGAGATTGTCTATTTTCTTTTTATGTCAGTTTCTCTGAGTTGTGTTTTTGAAAGAATTTATCCATTTTATCTAAGTTTTCAAGCTTATTGGCACTTAATATTCTTTAGACTTCTGTAGAATCTGTTCTCTTTTTCATTCCTGATATTGGTGATTTGTGTTTCTCTCTCTTTCTCTCTCTCTCTCTCTCTCTCTCTCTCGTCTTATTTCTTCCTAGGGATTTATCAATTTTATTACTCATTTCAAAGAACCAACATTTTAGTTTTGTTCATTTTTCCATTATATGTTCCTTGTATTTTATTGATTTCTGCTTTTATTATTATTGTTATTTCATCTACTTTATTTGGGTTTAATTTGCTGTTATTTTTCTAACTTCTTAAATTGAAAGCTTACACCATTGACTTTAAACTATTAAAGTCTGAGATGGAGATAAAGAGAGATACAGAGATGCACACACATATAGACACACATACATGTGTGTGTGTATTAAATATATATGTATATCTATACTTATATTTCCTTGTTTTTGTTTTAATTTCTTCTTAGATTCATAGAGTATTTGTAAGTATATATTTTTAAATTTCCAGATATTTGGAGATTTTCTATTATTTTTGTTGTTGTCATTATTGAGTTTTAATTAATTGCCCAGTGGCCAGAGACTATACACTATAAGATTCCAGTCTTTTGGAATTTGTTGAAACTTATTTTATTGCCCAAAATAGTGTCTATTAGACTAAACGGGCCCTAAACATTTGTATTCTTCAGCTCTGGAGTGTGGTGTTCTATATATTTATTCAGCCTAGGCAGTTAATTGTATTCTTCAAATTTTCTATATCCTTATTAATTTCTTATCTAATGTTCTTAGAGTCAGTGAGAGGAGCTTTAAAAATTATCCAAATATCATTGCAATTTTTTCTGTTCTTCTTTTTAGGTTTGACAACTTTCAGCTTATATACTTTGAAGCTATTTTAATAGGTAAATTTGCATTTCAATTGTTATAGCTTCCTGTTGATTTGACTCTTTTATTTTTATTAGATATCTCTTTTTCACTCATAATAATTCTGGCCTTGAAGTGTAACTCTCTTATGTTAAAATAGGCACACAAGTTTTTGTTTAGTATTTCTATGGCATTGGTTAGTGCCTCTATGCCACTTGCTAGTAATATTTCTAAGGCATTGGTTAGAATTCTATGATATATCTTTTATCTACACTTTCACTTTCAGCATTGCTGTGTCTTTATCATAAAAATGTGTCTCCCATAAACAACATTGAGAGGAAAGGGAACAATTTTATCTTCTGAGGGTAAGATACTTGCAAGGTAGGAAATTAAGCATCAAAAGAACCCTTTAAAGAATGCTGAGGGAGAGGTGATATCCTAAGAAAAGACAGAGTGTGTTTCAATTAAGGCAGGGAGTGGAGGGGCTGAGCATGTGGGAGAACTGGTCTACCATAGAGGGGCATTGCCCAGGCCATAGCACATAGATTTTGGAGGATAAGAAGATCAGAAGTCAGAGACAGCACAGAACAATACTGACCTAGGAATACAGGAGAGGAAGAGGCTGGTCCTAGGGGCCCCCCATATTCCAGAGCATGGGTGTCACTGTCTAGAGTGTGAGCCAAGTTGGGCAAGTGCTTTGTTGACTCTGGCTGACAGCCCTCTTTCTCCTCAGAGCGGTTGTCATTTGTCTTCGAACATTAAGGTTCATTCTCATTGTTGGCACACTTTGTGGGCTACCACATCTCAGGGGTAGAATGGGCATCTTCTCAACCCTTGTGAGTCAGCAAGACAGCATCAGGACTCCGCTGCTTGTCCTCGTCCTCTGAAGGAAAGTGGAGGAAGACCCCTTCCTCCTGCATATTTTCCTGTTCTCCTAGACTCGGGGGCAGAGAGAGCCCAGCCTAACCACTGAGCATCTCTCAGGGATTGTGTGTGCAATGAATGAATGAATCAGGGCTCATAATGACATTCCCTCAAGGACCACATGGCACTAGTGGCCAAAGTCTTTCCAGAATTTTCTTGCTCTATTATCTCTCTAACAGGATAATCTAAACTCTTGTCAACCTCAAGAGGAGCTAACCCCTCACCACTCCACCCACTAGGAGCCCCAGAGCTGCCATGGGCCCCGAGGTCACATGCTTCTCCGGAAAGCCCCATAGGCTGGAGTTGAGTGGAAAAGTAGAGAGTCATATTCGAGTTGCTAACTCTATGAATCCATGTGTAATTTCTAAATTGAATTGACCCTCTTGTGACTTAAAAACAGCTCATATAAATTACTTGAGAATAGGGATTTTCTATTCCCTATGATTTCATTATATAAAACACTGCTAAAGCCATTATTGATTATGTTACAATTTGTTCTTCAGTTTGCCTTCCCTTTGGAGGTGCCACGTCTGATACAGGCTATGGATGGTGTCAGCCATTCTCACACACTTTCCTTGATCCCCCACCAGCCTTGGGTGTTCCGTGTCTTGGGTACCCTGGCATTGTGTTTCTCATGGAGAAATGCAAAGCAATGCCCCTCTCTATCTGTTTGGCACATGCCAGGCTGCCATCATCCTCAGAGCCAGCTCACATCCCCTTCAGATGGCGGTGGGCCTTGTTCTGCTCCCGGCCCAAGCACGCAGAAGGTCAGTGTCCCACTGGCGCGTGGCCGACTGGTAGTCCACGTCTCTGGTTCCCACGAAACGACGCAACTATCTGGAAACTACAAAAGGAAGATTTAACTGGAACTTCTGAGCGTGCTTATTCCCATGACCTTGAGACGATCAGATGGCCTATTGATTCAAGGTTGTCATTCATTTTCTTGGATCCACTCCCTGAGACTCATGTGGATGGATTATGAGCATGGCCTCTTCATGTCCCCCTAAGTGGCATCAGATATATAACCCAGGATATTCCAGCCAATGCCTGGGGTGCCAAAGTGCCCAGCTCAAGCCTGAGCACAGGTTCCCCCACCAAAACTTCCCTGTAGATATGGGTGTTTAAAGTTAAAGTAATGAAAATTAAGTAAGTTAAAAATGTGATTCATTGCACTAGCCACATCCCAAGTGCTCTGTAGCCACCTGTGGAGAGGACGTCGGAGGGTGAGGGCTCTGGGCCACACAGATAGAGAGCTTTCCATCAGAGCAGAAAGTCCTGGTCACAGCGTGGCCCTGGACAGAAGGCGTCTCTCTCTCTCCTCCCTACACACCAGCATGACCTTTTGCCCAAACCTTCCCTGCAGCTCTGATCTCCATGTGACGTGTCCAAATGTCCGTCTGTCTCCCCTCCAGGTTAGGAAAATCCTGGAGGACCACAGCAGGCCCCTCTTCCCTGTGACCACGCAGCACAATCAGGCCGTGAAAACCAGAGAGGGGGAATTCTGATACGGCTCCCGACACAATGGAGTCCAGAAAGCAAAAGCAATTACAGTGAGAATGAGGTCAAATCGAGCTTTCTGTAATAAGCTGGATCAAACTTACATACTTTTCAAAGACTTTGATTAAAGCCAAACCAGCTGGTGGTCAGCCTTCCTGAAAAACCCGGGGGGAGGGGGCCACGTGCACAGCCTGAGAGGGAGTGAGAAATGACAGGGTTCGCTCGGTGGGCTTTAAAACCCAGACACATGGATATTTTGAATTTCTTTAAAAATATGTAATGAAAAATCAAAATAAAAAAATAAGAAACAAAACTATTCTGGCCTATATTACTTTGCTAGAGCTACCATAACAAATTGCTACAAACTGGATGGCTTAAAAGAACAGACATTTATCGTCTCACGGCTCTGGAGGCCAGAAGTCTGAAATCCAGGTGTGGGTGGCCCGTGCTCCCTCCAGAGGCTCCAGGGAACCCTTCCTGCCTCTTCCAGCTCCTGGGGCTTCCAGGCGCCCCTTGGCTTGTCACTGCATCACTATAATCTTTCCCTCTGTCTTCACACGGCCTTCTCCTCTTCTGCCCCTTCTAAGGACACTTGTCATTGGATTTAGGGGCCACCAGGGTAATCCATAGATCATCTCATCTCGAGATCCTTAACTCAGCCACATCTGCAAAGACCCTTTTTCCAAATAAGGTCACATTCCCAGGGAGTTGGACATGGACCTATGTTTTGGGGAGACCTCCATGCAGCCCACTGCGGGGGATTACTGTCTAGTTCATGTAAGAAATGAAAACACTGTTTAGTTCTATCAAAATATTGGGAAGACCCATGCCAGGTATTACTGACTCAGAACGAGCAGTCACACAGAGTATGGCTGATGGCAGCCTGGAGAGTCTCAGAAGGAGCGAATGCTAAGGTTCTGTCACAGGTTCTGTCACCAGCAGGTACGACCACAGAAGAGCAAGTCTGGAGAAAAGCTGAATGAGGGAGCGCCTGGGCCACACGGAGACACCCACTTCTTTCGGAGCTGGTTTTCATGTCTGCCTGACAGGGGCTCCCCCTCCAGCTCTCCAGCCTGGGGCTGGTCTGCCAGGTCTCAGGCCCAGAGTGATGAATGAGAAGGCGCTTTCCTCTGCACGGGACACTCTGACAATATTCATTTCATTTCACTTCTGACCTTTATGCTATTCTGCAAACCCACGGGTCTGGGCTGCATAATATCTGAGCATCAGAAATGAGCGTATAGAGTGTCATCCAACTCGTGTTTACTTGACCTTATGGTTTTAGAGCCCAAATTCATCTTAATTGCACTGTTAAAATATAGTAAATATCTTTATACAAATTAAGTGATAATAGGAATTTGTGGAGGTTTTCATTTTCATGCATTAATCTTAAAATAAGCTGATTATACAAATCTTTAACCAAGCAGTGACTAATCCAGAATACAAACATCACTTTGATAAGATACATTCAAACAAACATTTTTTTGTGGCAAATATTCGCAGAAACCAGGCCATAATTGGGAGATGACATTCAGTGATGTGGTGACAATTGTGAAAGCAAAGGGAGGTGGCCCGACGTGCTCAGGGCTTATGGCCACTTCCTAGAACTGAGTCCGCTCTGGAGTCACTATCAGCAATTTGTGGCTTTGGATAAAGTAAACTGGAGTTTCTGAGGCAAGAAGGTCATCAGGACTTTTTGTGAAATTCATGTGCTGAGAAGGAGCTGAGAAAATACTTTGTGTTAAACATATCCCTATTAAGCTGCATTTTCATTTGAGAGAAAATACATTTATTCAACAATGACTCAGCCCATTGGCAAACACTCTCCTGAACAAGCACTATAATCTCAGCTTTACAAACTCCCTCATAACTACGCTTATTGACTGCCTTGCTTTGGCCAGCGGGAAGCTCAACACGAATGTACGGTGCATTTTTAATAATAGCCCAGGGCCTCATGGTACGTATTTCTGTTTTAAATTCCATGTACGATACTTGACAAATAGAATGTTTATAATATAAATGCAAACTATGAAGCACAGTAATAAGATGTAGAGCCATGAACCCATACCAAAATTTAACCAAAACCTTTGCGGTTTTGCATCCATGACTACTTTGCTTTTTGTATTTAAATAATTATATCAGATACGTAGGCATGCTTGCATAATATTTTGTTAAATTTTACTTGTTCTGAGCCTTATAAAATCATGTTGTATTCTACATGTTGTTTTAGAATTTTTTTATTTGGATTTCTAGGATTTATTCATATGGTTGCATGTAGCTGGGTTTCCATTGCTTTATAATTGTTCATTTTAAGACTCTCCCAGAATTTATTTATCTATTTTCTTGTTGATTAATGTGGGGTGATTTCTAGTTTTACTAGTATGAACAATAGTTCTATGGTATTTAGTACACGCCTCTTGGCATATATATGCAAAAGGTTCTACTATATAGCTAAGTGCAAAATCATTTGGTCAAATATTCATATTCATAAAATAATGCCAAATTATCTTTCAAAGTAGTTGCTACAAATTATACTTGTTCCAGCAGAAAGAAAAAAGCCCTATTGATTCACAGACTTGCCAATATTCAGAATTATCCAACTTCCAAATTTTGTTTCTGTGTTCACAAGATTGGATATGCAAGTTTCCTTTCTCATATTATGCTTGTCTGGGTTTATATGGGGGTGTCATAAGCCTCATAAGATGAACTGAAAAGAATTATTTTTTCTTCCCCCTTGTCTTCGCAGTATTTAGGATAAATTGAAATTTTCCTTTTCCCTTTTTTGGTAAAACTTACCTGCACGGAGATCTGAACTTGGCATTTTTCTATTTGGGAAAATTCTAATACATTCATTTAATTTCCTTAATGATCATAGGACTATTTAGGTTTTTTATTTTTCCTTTGCATGATTTGATAAGTTGTATTTTTATAAGAATGTATCCATTTTATCTAATTTTTTGCATTTTAACATAAAGTTTTAATAACTTTTGATCATTTATTTAACTTCTGAAGTTTAAAAACCAATGTCCCATTTTCATTCCTAAATTTTTTTTTATTGTGCCTTCTCAGTTTTTATTAATCTTTCCATTCAGCTATTTATTTTCTATGATTTTTAGGTTAGGTATGTAGCTCATTAATTTGGAGTTTTTGATTATTTCTACTATGTTGCATGAAAGGGTTAACATTGCTATTGATTTATAAATAAGAATGAGAAGCTAATAAAGTAGGAGAAAAGCTGAGAAAGGTGTCAAGAAACCAACAGGAAGTGTTTCAAGAAACAGGGAGTGATACCCACATTGCTCCTGCAGGTTGAGCAGATTGGCAGGAAAAGGGCCAATGACTTGGCCACGTGGACCATGAACTAGCCACTCAGTGAGTTGGTGGGAGGAGCTCCGAGCAGAGGAGGTCGCTAGAGGGAAGGAGATGGGGAGAGGGCGGCCAGCAGTCTGTCGTATCGTGTACAGTGTGAAGGGACCCTCGTGTGCACGGACTGACTATGCACAACAAGAAATCACAAGAAGAAAGGACCATCTGCTTATCCTTTCTTAATGTATTCTGGGTTCTATAAACTGAGAGAAAACTCTGCATGTGGTAACTGGGTACATGAAACATCTAGAAATGTGGAGTGTATAGAATGCAGGCCTGTTTCCATCCTTAATCATCAAGGGTTTCTCTTTAGTATAAACGGACCCAATTCAGCTCCCCAAGTCACAGGGTAGTCACAGCCTAAGAGGCAGAGTTTTAAACTAAAAATTCCCAGAGTCCAAGAAATGTTTTCTTCTAAATCCTGAGGCCTGAAAATGAATACAGACCCACCGCAAAACTAACACTTTGAATTTGAAAAATAATGCATGCACATGGTAAAAATAAAAAAATCAAGAAGTATAGAAAGACACAAAATTAAAGCATAACCCGCTATTCACTGTCCATCTCAAGTCTCAATTTCCAGAGGCAACGACTGTCAACAGTCTATTTAATACCTATAAGCATATCTTTTATTTTTATACAAATAAGATCATATTAAATGCTCTGCTTTTCAGCTCATTTTCACTTAATAAAATGCCATGAAGATCACCCCATGTCATCGCATGGAGGTCTGCCTCAATTTTCCCAATTGCCACTCAAGTACTATTTTATGTGTATATTTTTATATAAACGGTCCCTTATCAATTTCATGTTGCTTCTTGATTTGGGTGTTTATTTGTTTGTTTGTTTTTTCCCTTCTGCAAACCATCCTGCAACAAACATTCTTTCACATATCTTTTGGGGTTTGGGTAAACATATCTATAGGACAAATTCTTCACAATGGATATCCATTTTAAATTTTTGTCAGATTTTGCCAAATTGCATCTAAAACCATATTTCCACTTACACTCTTTCCTATTGAGTGTGAATACCACTTTTCCACATCCTTGCCAATGCTTACATGATGGGTTGCATCATGACTTCAATTTTTCACCTCCCCTGGACTATGTCTTTGGTCATGTGACTTGGCAGGCCCTCCCACTGAAATGGGGGAGACGTTCTCTGCTTTGGACCTTGGGTTTGGCCATGGACTTGCTCTGGCAGCACTGGGTTCCTCCCTGGCACTGTCCCTGTAGGTGGGACTGCTCCAGGCCCTTGGACAAGCTGCTGACTGAGCTGCATTAATGCACAGCGGTAGATCGCACAGGGCGTCTCAGTCCTCGGTCCCATCCAGGTGGCAGCTGCCGTTTCTGCCCGGCTGGTAACTTCTGTCCTAAGTAGAATCCCAAGGTCCTGGGACTACTCTGCTTTCCTTTAGACACCTTGCTGAAAAGCAGATGTCACCCCGTTTCCCTACTCTTCCACTTGAACAGATGCAGTCCCCCTCTCTGCTTTTACTCTGATATCAGGCTGAGAGATCCTTCTTGCCTCCAGCAGTGGAGATGGCCGTGAGGTCGCAGGTCACGGTTTATTAAATGGAAGCATGCATTCTAGCTCCAGACCCTTCTCCTGGACTCACACATCTCAGTTTGAATGCCTGACACCCAGAGCTGGGACTGGGTGAGGGGGTGGGGACGAGAGAGCAGGGAGGGCCCTAAGTCCGGCAAGCACTTACTCCCACCCCTGGCACATTAGCCCCGACCTTGCTGGTGCCCAAGGCATTCTCTCAATCACCCTCCATGTCTCCCTGTGTAGCCTGAACGCCTCTGACGCCCACGAATATTTGTTTGTTTGTTTGTTTGTTTGTTTGTTTTGTCATTCTCCACAGTCTTAGATGCCCTGAGGCCAGCCTTTAGAAATGGGACGCAATGATCACAGGTGCAAAGTATTTGAGCCTCAATGCAAAACATAGCAAAGCAGAGCCGTCAGGAAACGGAGGAAATCCTGAAATTATTTTCTCTATTTAAAATAGTTACTCAAAAAGAGTAATAAGAAAACTCCCCCTACAGGCGTCTTGTGGCTAATGCAAAATAAACTGATACATGTCCTGCAAAATATTTGCTCATCTATCAAGACCATGCAGAATATTTTCGTTTGGCTTCTTAAAAACAAAACCGCTTCACCATGGCATCCAGCAACTCCTGTCCCTTGGGAGATGAATAATGCAGCAAGAACGCCCCCCCTTTCCCCAGTCCCTCAGGCCACAACTGCCAAGTTCAACAGCAATGCTAAAGGGGCTTTTCTTGCAAAGAGATGAAAATTATCCGGTACGTTCTTATTCTTATCCTCATAAATTCACTGGGCCAAAGAAAAGTGTTTTAATGGGGGAATATTTGATTCCTCGCAACTTGAGGATGAGAAATGAAAGAAGATGAGATGCCACATAAAAGTCAGTTTGTTGCCAAAGCCCTCACTGACCTTGGGAACAAACACATAAATAACTAAAGGAGAACCTCCGACCGACTGTACCCCGGAACTAAACTGCCTGTCTTTCTACGAACCTGCTCTGCTCTTGTCATCGCCTTGAAACTCTTACACCAACTTGTATTTTAGGACCTGCAAGCAATGCGCGTTTAAATATTTGGTTCCAAATTAGAAGGCAAGCCTGCCAGAAAATCACTTCAAATTAAATAAAGTGGTGTTTTATGGGAATCCCTCCCAGCTGCCCCAGGAGAAGAAATGCACCGCACTGCACGTTTGTCGTGGGCACTTTGAGTGAAATTGGCTGACCGGTGATGGCCTCGGGTGTGACAGGAAGTCCACACTGTGGTCACCCCCGGGGGCTTAGAAGGTGGGTTCAGGGTAACCTCCTGGTCACAAAAGAGTATTGTTCCCTCTGGCATGCTTGTTACTTTGCAGTTCCATATATTATGAGCCCGAAAGTTGAAAAAGCTCTTGGTTTCTGTTAAGGTGTTCTCAAACTGCTAATTATTTCCTGCTGTCTTGAGGTGCTAAATACATAAACACATGGGCTCCTCAGCTTAAAAAATTAGGGCTTCATTTTTCTTCCAGATGAATCAGCATGGCGGAGAATCTCATACACGGAGATCTTACACCCATTATGACTAAATCCTGCACGGGGGAGTCGTGCCCGGGTCAGACGCAAGACTGGCAGGGTAAGGCTGGCTCCTTGAACAGGAGAGAGGAGACTGAGCTGGTGCCTTAGACTCAGCAATGCCTTGGATTGGCGGGGTTTGGGCACACACAGGACCGTCAGGGAAAATGTGAATCTTCCCACAGGACAACACATTTTGATAAATAAAAGCACAGCCCTCATAGGCTTTGTGTGGGCATAAGACATGCAAAACTATGTTGTCCATGTGGCTAAAGGGACATTTTCATCTGCAAAGAGAGGCTTTCTACATTCTAAAGCTCAGTAGCAGAGTGCCCTAAATTACGTTAATGTAAGTTATTCTACATTAAATGTCAACACTTCATACTTAAATGTCAACACTTCATGGTTAATTTAGGGATGCCCCCAGAATCTGTCCTAGCCTTTCCAGGAGCGTAGAACTCTTTTCCCAACCCCAACCCATGCCCATGAAGACAAGGTGGGTTTACACTGGGCTCGTTTCATCGAAGGAAAATAAGAAACGAGACCTGGCCTCGCAGACCTGTGTGTCCTGATTCCTGGATGGATGTGGGCCGTGGATGCAGACAACTGGAGTGTGGATTGCACAAGGAGGTGGCAAAGGTGACAACTCCTGCAGTGACATCTGGCAGGAGTCGTGTGGAGCGGGCAGGGGTCATGCCAGCCCAAGGTCTCAGGACATTAGCCACGCTGTAGTATCCAGGGTCCCAGGAGCCCAGCCATCCCGCCCAAGGCCTTGATGGCCGGAGCTGGAGAGCCGGACCTGAGACAGAAGGAGCCGAGAGCCATCAGCGGCCCCAATCCTGTAGCTGCAGGGAAGCAGACACACCCCTCAGTCCCTTGTTGGGCCTCATGCCTTCAAAGCCTTCTTCAGGGACACACAAGTCTCGTCTCCTCACTCACTCTTCTGCTCCCCAGGCAGGGAGGGGACCGTGGTGTCATCTGAGGTTCAAACTGGGTGGAGTAAGATGAGGGAGTCAACCTGGTGAAGGTCAGGACTTGGGGTGTAGTTTCCCACTTATTTGTAATGAAAATGAAAACCCAAGATATGTCCGTCCAACGAGTACATGAAAAGGCTCTCAGCATCACTAGTCATTAGGGAAACACACATCAAAACCACAGTGAGACGGCACTTCACACCCATCAGAACGGCTGTGATCAAAAAAGGTGAAAAATAAAAAATGGAAAATAACAAGTTTGGCCAGGATGCGAAGAAATTGGAACGTCAATGCCTTGGTGGTGGATGTGAAATGACGCAGCCACTGTGGGAAATGGTCCAGCGGTG
>NW_017731435.1:3246115-3246965 GCF_001890085.2 Hipposideros armiger
AAAAAAAAAGATGCAAGGCTGATGATACAGAGACAAAAGTCATTAATGTGAGCTCAGAGGGCTTGGCTGGCAAAGGCCGTGGCCTGCACCCAGGGCCCCCCTGCTTTGACCTTGGCTTCTGCTTCTTTGCTGGCCCCACCCCCACCCCACCCCCAAGCCTGGGAACGGAGTAGTGTCTCTAATCCGAAGGAGGAAAGCAAAGTTCCCATGGAAATGCCACACGTCGAAAAGCTGGAGGCGGAGGCCTAGAGGGTTCTCGTCCCCAAACGAGCTGGATGGGCATTTGCGAGAAGCACGTTTTCCTGGGAAAGTGCAGCTGTTGTCTGTATCCTCTCGGAGGTGAAGGAACGGGCACTGAACTGCCCAGAGGTATTTGAAGCTAAGGCTTTTGTTTGCTCCTATTACATATTAAGCACCACCATCCCCACTTTACTCCCTTAAAAAAGATCAATATATGATTATAACCAACTTAGAACCAGCTTTTCCTATCATACTAAAAATTCAGTATGAAACCAACGTAGTGGAATTCCACTCGCATTCTGAGAGCCGCGCCAGAGAGAAATGTCAATACAAATCTTGGGAAACGTATGCAATAGATCAATTGAACCAAAGTGGCTGATCCTACCCCGTTAGCCTGCGCAAGTTTTATCTGCTTTTCACAAAATATTCCCTCTTCCCGAAGAACACAATCGTGGCTATAAAATCATTTACTGGCCACTGCTCATGGCAGCTCCGATCACACGTCATAGTTTATGAAGCGCCATGAAAAGCGTGGAGAGGTGCTTTTCCAAGTGGAAAAGGCCCATTTCACTCAATCGCATCCTAGAGTATAGGGTACCCCCACCCCCCC
>NW_017731435.1:3248866-3249837 GCF_001890085.2 Hipposideros armiger
CGCCTCCTCTACTACCCATTGTCTACACTGCACTGCTGACTTTGATGCACACAGAAGCAATCCCTAACCTCAGGGCAGGTAAGAGGCTTTACTTCCTCAGCTGGACTAACAACTCGAAGGAAGGGTTTGCAGAGCGTTTTCCATCAACTTCCAGCCCATGTTTAGCACAACGCTGTACCTTCTGCAAATTCTCAACAAATGCTCGTTAATTGAATATGGAGATCAGCGTTGTTTGCGCTGGGATGTGCGTGCTCCTACTGGATTTGTCTCCCACTAGACTATCCTGAAATGATAACAAAGGTGGGTTTCCAACCACTCTCTCCCCCGCTCAGGGTGTGCATAGCTGAAATGAGCTCTGGAGCCCTGAAGTCATTAAGGCATTCCTGGGCCCAGTGCCAGCCGGAGAAGGCGGCCCCTGCCCAACTGTGAGAACACATGGTGAGGGGCTTTGTCCTCTTGGTGCCATGGAATGCCTGGCTTTAACTCTCTGTGTCCCAGCGTAAGGTCAAAGTCCCCTTTCTGGTGTTCAAGCAACCCTCAGCACACGCCGGTGAAAGCACTGACATTTGTAAAGCTGCTGCTCTGAACCAAGATGGGCGCATCCACCAAAGACTCAAATATAGAAAAGTGGCGACACAGGTCTGGACTGGGGAGGGCACAGGAGGTTCTGGGTATGGACATGGAGCCTGTGGGCCTGGGGGCCTGACATTGGAAGCCCATCGCAGCTTCCTGTGAAGGTTCCCCTTTTGGATACTGATGGGGCGGAGGGTACATGTACATTATCCATCAACATAATAATATAACTTATTAGGTGAGCGCAGAAGATTTACATCATGGAGGACACTTCCTTAACATAATAAAAGCATCCTACGTCAAATACATTTTCTGTGCTCATGCACTAATACTTTTTCTGCATTGTTGGATAATTAGGGTAGAGTTATGCAAAGTATTCGCTCATACTGCTTTTCGTT
>NW_017731435.1:3251077-3252893 GCF_001890085.2 Hipposideros armiger
AATGTGAAGCTATAAATATTTCTCTATTTTCCTCTATTTACTGAACTACACCTTATTTTAAAGTGTATTTATCTTTCTAATTCATGCTATATCCTTGCCTTTTCTTTTTCATTGCAGAATTTTTACATGGGCGTCATGTTGTTTTATCACTGTATATTCATCTTTGAATGAGAGCACTGTCTTTGGCCATATTAGAGGACATCTCCCATACTGTCTCTCCCGGGCCCACCTGGAAAGCTGCTCTGCCGCAACCCTGCAGAGCATTCTAGAACTAGGTAGAGGCTATGCACCATCCCACACATGCTGCAGCTGGCCTGTATCTGTCTTAAAAATTCTGGGAGAATCATGGCAGGTCCTTCCAAATTAGACCCCATAGAAACAGATTTCTGTGTTGTATGCTAAGGGGGCCACTGCCCCCACAGCCACCCCAGGGACACGTCTGGGAAGGAGACAGAAAGCAGAGGGGTCGGGAGGCGTGCCGAGTGCTTAGGAGTGAGTAGCAAGCACCTTCTGAAAACCTTAGGTTTGTCCCAGACAGAAATGTGGAAAGGTTTTCCGACTGGAAAGTGATTATTTTCTGAACTTTTCAAAGGGAATGGTGCACCACTGTATACCAGGAAGTAATAAAGTAATGTTATGAATAGTGAGATTTTTTTTAAAGTAAACCCATTTCCATAACAAATTTCAGGGGCACAGACACAGTGAAACCATTTACATGGCCACACAGGTGAAAAAGACAAGAGCCAAATGCTGTGGTGAAGGTTGCAGAGGGAGGAAGGACTGGGATGGCCCTGACAGCTCTCGCTCTGGCGTTTCATCTTGATTTCTTGGAAGGCGTTTTCTTACCAAACAGACTAACTTCTTACCATTGGCCCCCAAGAGGAATCTGTGTTATGGGTGTTTTCATCTGAGGCTCTGCTAAGCAACAGCTGCTCCATTTCACACGAATGCAGAGAGGTCCCAGAGAGCGTTATTTCTGGAAAAAAACAAAAGGTCTTGGAGCCCCGTATTTTGGATCTGCCTTGACGAAGCTAAGACTCTTCTTGGAGGTGCTCACCCTGCTATCCTTCTTCCAGTCTCAGCCCAGCGTTGGCAGGAGCCAGGGGATGCCAAGGTGGAAAGGAGGTCACTGGTACATGCCAGAAATGCTGGGGTTCTACAGAGGTGACAGGAGGGCGCTTCATGAACTCGGTTGCAAGAACAGAGACAGAGCTGAAGATGCTATATCCTGCCCACCGCAAAATCCAGAGTGCTGCTCTCACAGCTCCAGTCAGAACACTGGCTTCCAAGCGATGACCAAGGCCCCACGCCCATGAAAAGCCACAGCTACTTGATCCAGGCCATGTGAGCCCTACTGAGCAGATGGGCAGTGTTGACTTGTGAACCTCAAAATTCATATTCACCCAGGACCTCAGAATGTGATGTTACCTGGAAATAGGGTCTTCATAGACGTAATTAGTTATGATGAGCTCATTCTGGGTTAGGTGGGCTCTAAATTCATTGACCGGCATCCTTTATAAGAACACCAAGTAAAGACAAAAGCGGAGGTTGGAGAGATGTCTTGACAAGCCCCAGGACACCAAAGATTGCAGGCAGCCACCGGAAACTGGGAGAGGCACGGAAGGACCGCCCCCGCAACGGGCCTCAGGAAGGAATCAACCTTGCCAGAGGCTTGCTGTTGGACTTCTAGCTTCCAGAACTGGAAGGGAACGTCTTTCTGTGTTTCAGGACGCCCAGTTTGCGAGACTTTGTTGCCACAGCCCTGGGAAACTGATGCAGACGGGTAAGCAGCCGTGATTCCTGACCCTTCAGACGA
>NW_017731435.1:3255348-3257434 GCF_001890085.2 Hipposideros armiger
TCACCATTATGTAAATAATATCCTTTAAAATTTTTATAAATGAAACTATGATAGTTTTCATTTTCAATTTTACTTCAAAGCCACATGTACATACCCAAAAAGCCGCATGTGGCTCTCGAGCCGTAGTTTGCTGACCCCTGCTCTAAACTATTACCAAGGTCTGGGGCCCAGTGTGCGTGGAAATGCAGTGTCTTCCAGAAAGGATTGGGCATTTGCAAAGTTGTAAGCCAGAGGGGGTTAAACTAGGCAAAGTCACTTGTCCCTTTCCACCAAACCAAAGCCCAGGGAGGCGGGGTGGGTCTGTGAATGTCACCTGCAGCCTCCCTTGATGGCCTCTGCTTTGCGGCCATTACGGGGTCATCACAGAGGAACTCGGCCAGCCAGAAAGCTAAAACCAAAAACAGTCTTCATCGGCTAAATAGCCAAAGGTAGCCTCTTTTTTCTCTTTTTCTTTTTTCTTCTTTTAAAAATATTTTTGTTGTTACCGTGGCTACTAGTCAATAAGGAAAACAAATCACTTGTGTACTTAATTCTGCAGATTTCGCCGGTCTGGTTGGACGGATGCGCAAGCTGCGGCCAGCAAGACAGGGTGGACGTGTGAACGGGGCAGGTGTGCCTCTGACCACCTGGGAAGTGGGCTTGGGTCCCGCAACCTCCGTGGGGCTGCCGCCATCTGTCCTTGCAGCTCCCTAACTTTGATCCCTCCCTTCTGCCGTTCCCTTTCCCGACCTGGGCCATCGAAGGTCCATGCTGTGGGACCTTTGTCCTGGGGACTTAGTTGTCCCATGGTCTTGGGCAGGATCCACGCTGGTGGACACATGCCCTGCTGACTTGTGGTCCCTTTACCATGCTCTTCTCTGCCATCTCCTCTTCTGGGAGGTTCTTCCATAGCAAGCAAGCCCATAAGAGATGTCACCACCATGGGCACCTGTTGGTTCTGCCTTTGACTGCCACCCACCCTCCCTCTCGTAATCGGACAGCCACTCTGACCCTCCGAGTCACCCAGATTGGGAACAAAGCATGTGTTTCAAACCTGACACCAGAGAACTTCACTGCCTGGGCTACAGTGTCACATGTCCATCCCATTGTCACAAACCTCCTGGCCCATTAAACCTTTGTCCCCGCTTTGCCCCTGGTGTTGCTTTTCAGCCAGCCCCCCTCCGTTACCCCACTCCCTGTGTGGTGCCGGCGCCCTGTAGCAGCAGAGCTATTTCTGCCCAGGAAGCCTAACTAACAGGTCCACCAATTAGTGGCGAAAAGCAAACCCCACATTCTAGGTTTAGTTCATGTGTTTTCTCCATGTGACCATGACTGGGAAAACCCGAGGCTGTATGATCCAGTTGGGCCTCCTGAGTGGTGGAACCTTTGTCAGAGGGCCTGGACCCCGAGGCTCGTGTCTGCGCTTCTCTTTACTCCTGCAGCCAATACCGCCTCTGCATCCTGTGGCTGGACGTCCCACTCATCACGGTCAGGACAATTCTGACCAATAGGCAATCACCGCCTTTGTTCCTTAGAAACGTCTGCAAGGTTGTAGACACTGCTGGGTTAGTGAGTTCCTTTGCTACAAATGCTGATCTTGAGGGTGTCCCCGGGTGAGAGATACGGTCACAGGCTCTGTTCAATCATGCATGACATTATGAAGACAGGGGTCCTTGGGGCCAGGAAGCAGCCAGGGGGATCTGGCCAGGCCTGGGCGCCCAGAGCTGTCAGGAAGCTTGATGCACAGGTTGGGGTTCAGGGTGGCCCTGAAGGCTTCACCGTGTGGGTGGCATTCGGGGAAAGGTCCCTGTGGGTCCCACAGTGCCCCCTCACCCGAATGAAGGTTTCCAAGGACAAGCCTTCTTTAAGCAAGGGCTGGCAGTGCCCACTTGCCTGAAAGTGTCCACCTGAGCCACGCGCTGCTTTGTTGAAATGTTCTTTGTGGACATATGGGTTCCAATGGTTGCAGAAGGTTTGGGGTGGGAGATGGAAATATCCCCAATTTGTGCCCTGACAAATTCCGGGATGGCAGGGCAACTGGCAGCCCCATCACCACAGTAAAAGCCAAGAGTGAGTAGCCAGCCAGCAGTAATTTATTGTCAACAAA
>NW_017731435.1:3260054-3264031 GCF_001890085.2 Hipposideros armiger
CCTGCCACTGCGTGTTTCCTCCTCCAGAGGGCTCTTCTTTAGGGTAAGTTTTGCCTCCCACTGTTTCTGTTACACGAGAAACCAGGAAAAGCAGAGGGGTTTGGGTCCGCCAGTACCTGTGAATGTCACTTGATTTGGAGGCAGTTTCTTTGCAGATAGAAGTTGAGCTCTGGTGAAACAGCGGTGACTGCTGAAGCCCTTGAACTTCTCCTAACCGCACACAACAAACAACATTGCAAATCTATCCTATCTGATGCCTGGAAATGTCCCAAAGTGCCCACATGGGGTACAGGCCACAGAGTTCTGCCATTAAAAGCTTCCTAAATAAAGCTCCTGGATATATTGGTGTGTCTCCCGAAGGGTCAGCAGGCATGCTTCCTGGGTGCCCCTCCATCCATGATGCATTGTGCAGGGACTTGGGGAAGGCAGCCCTGCCCACCCGCATGCAGTCAGGCTCTGGGACCACAGGTAAGTTGTCATTGTGACAACTGTTGGCCTTGCCACACATCTATGGACCTAATCAAAACCCTTGATGTATTTCTGAGTGTCGATTTACTTAATCCAGTTTTAAGAAAGGTAGAAAATCTACAGGGAGCATGGGAGCAGAGGCTGCACGTTCGCATCATAGAATCACCTGGAGCGATTATTTGAAACTGCCTCCTGAGCCCCCCACTGCAGGATTCTGACAAAACTGGTCTAAGGAAGTGCCCAGCATCAGTGATTTAACTGCAGCCAGAGCTGAGAACCAGAGACCATGGACCAACACACAGCTCAGATCAAGACATTAGATAGAGAACTTGGAACAAAGGACCAAAGAACTGGCTGAGTGAAATGCTGCTGGCCATTTTAAAATAGTGAATTAAAACAATCAGTAGGTGTGCCATGTAGGACAGCACAGGGTAGAAATCAGAATTTAGCTGTGAGTGCTGCTAACACGTGGGTAAGGTGCCAGTGAAGGCATGGAAACCAGATGGAACCATGCTCTCATGATCAAAAGAAGGTGACTCCCTCAGAGTCATTGTTGTCTCTGACACCAAGCAAGCATCAGGACAAGCTTGGTAGAATCAATTAAACCTTCTGGAACTTTCTATCTGTCACCCATGTTACTTCCCCAGCAGTTTAATTGACGGACGTATTAAGTGCAGTGTCCAAGATGAAAGGTGTCGTTGATTGAGTTCCCAAATAAATCAGTGCCTTCCTGTTTTGTTAAAGTGTACAGTCTGCTAAAACAACCCAGTTAGGCTGGATGTAGCCATTGATCAGGCAACACAATGATGAGAAACTATTGAGTTCTGACTGAATGTGGAAGTCTCAAGTTTCTAATGAACTGATGATCCTACCACAGCTCCAAATAGAGAGTCTGGATCCTGAGGTCTGAGTTCCTTACAGACCCAAGACATTGTCAACCCCCAACCAAGACAAACAGTCAGAAGAGGTGACACAAGGGTGTCTGTCCGGAGCAGTGAGGCCCAACTCTTCCATATTCTGTAGGGCAGAGTCCACACAGCCCAGAGGTGTCCCGGCCAGAACAAGCTGACCCTCAGTCTCCCAGGCTCTGCTGCTTCTCAGCCCCTCCCCCCCCCAATTACCCCCAGGACCATTCTAGAAGCAATCCCTGAAAACAATTGCTGAGACTCTCCAGCAGCAGCCTCGGCCTCTTTCATCTGCCACAGCTACAGGAAAACTCATTGACATGAGAGCCCCTGGCCTGAGTTTCCAGCCGCCTCCCGCCTCAGCCTCCTCCTTCCGAGGCCTGAGCACATCTTCCTGTCCTTGCTGGCTGGGTCCACTGGTGCAGGTCTGCATTTCCGGGTTAGAACTGGGAGTGTGAGCAGAAGAGCAGCAGCTGAAAGCCTGCCTTTGATGTGATTCCAGCCTGGCCAGAGGAGGAAATATTAGGCTTTCCACCAGAAACCGCTTTTCATGCACTGTGAAATTCAAGTCAAGAGTCAGACGTCCAAGGGTTTAGATAAGTGCCCCAGCAGCGGGAAAGTCATGGCATTTAGTAAACCCCGGGTCAGTCCTGAAACCCTGAAGCAGCCTTGTCCCCAGCCAGCGACGCATGGAAAATAGGACATTTTAGGAAAGCTTGGATTGCATCCATGACTGGGGAAATGGCCTTCGGGTTTCTGTATCTCCAAATTAAAAAATAAAAGGCTTGTGGGACATTCTCTGCCACCACAAAGTTACACACAACGCTTAAAATGTCACAGGATTTTAGTGGGAAAACAGGGAACAACATTTGTAGAGCTTCCTATAATCGGAGTCACCCAGCCCTGTGCACGCCCAAGGCCGCACCATGGACACCTGCTCTCTGAGAGGCCGCTAGGACGACCCTCTCCCTGGGTCCCACTGGCCGCTGTCACTTTCCCTTTGCTCTTGTTGTCACTAACTTTGCTTAATGGCTTTGTTCTCTGGGACTTGCCATTTCTGAAGCAAAGAAACAGGCCAGGCTCTCCAAGGCTGGAGTTGGGGGATTGGCTCTCTGTCTGAGACCCCAGAGTGTGGGGGGCAGAAGCACGTGGGGGGCAGAAGCACGTGTGCTGCAATGGGACTGAGTGTTCAGTCCATGTTTTTTCTAAATAGATGTTCAATATTTTAAGTGGCACGTCAGTTACTCTGGGGTGCTCTTATCCAGTTCACTCCATCAGCTTCAATAAATGCCAAATTAAAAAAAAAAAAGAAATAGCATGATCCTCAGTGTGTGTGTGTGTGTGTGTGTGTGTGTGTGTGTGTGGCAAGGAATTCGAACTTCTGAATGAAAAACAAAAGAAATTAACAAGCACAGGAACAGAAAGTATATGCGGGAGAGGAAGGCCCACAGGGCTTCTCAAGGCTGACACGTAACGGCTCCTTCGAGCCGCTGGTGCCCCAGGACGGGGCTCCTCCTCCGCTTCCTGGGGTCATGCCTCTTCCCCTGGGCTTCACCCTCCTGTTTTCTGGGCCTTTTGGGTGGACAGAACAATGCCCCCCCCCACCTCTCCCCAAAGGTGTCCACATCCACTCTCTAAAACCTGTTGTCTTACCTGGCTAAAGGGAAGGGACCCTGTAGATGTGATCAGTGAAAGATATTGAGATGGGGGCTAATTCTGGTGACCCCGGTGGCCCAATGTAATCCCCGGGTCCGGAGAAGCGAAAGAAGGGGGCAGGAGGGTCAGAGCGAGAGCAGGAGTTGTGACCAGGGCAGCAGAGGTTGGACGATGTGGGCTCACCANAAATATCCCCAATTTGTGCCCTGACAAATTCCGGGATGGCAGGGCAACTGGCAGCCCCATCACCACAGTAAAAGCCAAGAGTGAGTAGCCAGCCAGCAGTAATTTATTGTCAACAAAATGGAAATGCAGCCTTTTTTCCCCTGAATTGTTGGAGTTGGGTGAAGGCTATTTCTGGGATCCCACAGAAAGAAGTAGCAAACAGTTCGTCGGACATTTGGGAATCACTTAGTAAGAAATTCTGATGCAATGGGTTGGGGATGTATTACTCCCAAAGTTTTCTGTTAGGGGACCAGCATGGGAAGAATCAAACGGCTTTCCTGGGGAACTTCTCCCCATGTTTCTCTTTGGGGGTTGACCACATTGGGGCTGGGGGATCTCAATGTCAGACGCTGACTGTGACAACTGGATTCCACAGGGAAAGACACCAAGTTATTGCAACTTTATATGCATTCCGATGAAAGAAGGTAATAATAACGGCTTACTGTAAAATGAAAATAATAGAAATGACTGCGTTCATTAGCAAAATGGCATCTGCTGGACTAGCATTAGCAGTTATCGAATTGCAGGCAATAATAGGAATGCGAAATTAATTTCATTGAAGGAATTGAAGAATGATTTATTTACAGTGAATATCCATTCTATTTGAAACTTCACTGACTCCATTAAAAAAATACAGCTGTATCTTTCTTGAATGTGCAGCTCAAAACTAACCGTTCACAATCTCATTATTTTATGTTTTTTTAAAGCGTACTTAAAAAAAAA
>NW_017731435.1:3264561-3267605 GCF_001890085.2 Hipposideros armiger
TCCCGCCCCTTCCGGCCAATGCCTATACTCCCGGGAACCACTGTTCTGACTTCAACAGCATGGATGAGCTTTGCTGGAACTTAAGCTTTTTATACATGGAATGATATCCTGCCTGTTCCTTTGTTTCTGGCTCCCTTCCCACACCACAGAGTCTCGAGGTTCGTCATGTGCTGTCACGTGTCAGCAGCTCGTTCATTTCTACTGTCCCATTCCAGTCTTTATGCTGTTTGCATGGATTCCACATAAGATTGGCTTTGTGGCCGATGTCCACTGAGTCACGTACAGGGAACTGACTCATCTCTGAGGGTCACAGTGCTGCAGCTGGAAGGATCAGAGAAAGGAAGTCAGGAAGTCGCCCACTGCGGGGACCTGGGGTGAGTCTCTTGGCTGTTCTGACTTGGGCCCCTGTCTATGAACAGTGACCAAGGATGCTGGTCCAGGGTCCTGAGGCAGGTCACTGATGAAGGGGCCCTGGGGGGCTGCGAGAGGCACTCGGAGTGCCCAGCATCAGGCAGCATGTCACTGGAGCCCCCAGTCCCTAAGCGCTACACTTGGGCCATGCACCATATTCTCCAGTGACTTTTCTCATCACTCCTGAGCCCTGGCTGCAAACCTGAACTTTCATTTTTTGCCACAGACACACAGTTCTCAGCCTCCTACTGCACAGGAAGACCCCTGCCCGGCTCACTGATGTAGTCCTGTGTCTCCTCAAACTGCTGACTATTTTAGGGCTCTCTCTTGGGGTGTGAGCCCCAGCAGTCTTCTCCTCCATATTTATTTATTAATTAGCCAGCTGAGCAGGAAACCGTACCCTTTTCTTATTCGTTGTTGTTTAAAGATTTGGGCTGATTATCTAAACAATCAGTACTATTGTAACTGTCCCTCAAGTAGAATTGCTAACTCCACCTTATATTTTTGCTAAAATCATATAGGATTCATCTTCTCCTGTTAAGTCTTGCTTTTTCATTTCAGCTTTTCGAGGACTGGCCAAGATTGGGCATGGATGAAAAACCCAAGTCCAATCTCATACCTCCAGGTGTCCCAGAGGGACAGAGAATGAAAATGCCTGATAGTTCATGGCCCACAGGTGCTAACAGCTTTAAAGAGCCCCTGTCAACCACTAGCTGCAACCCAACACTGCTTTTAAAACAGAATCTACGGCTTCCAAGTTTACCTGGCCAGTTACAGAGCTTGAGGGAAAATGAGTTGAACACATGTCCCCTGCCTTTTGCTCCCAGTCTAGAAGATGCCACAGTGGTGAACGATTACACCTATCCCCAAAATAAAGCAACATTACATTTACAGCATTCCCCAATTCATGGTCATAATAAAAATCGGTGGGGGGTCGCGGGGGAGCTACCATCACAAACAAGGCCATTTGTGTTTACCACAAAGNTTACATAATCACCATTATGTAAATAATATCCTTTAAAATTTTTATAAATGAAACTATGATAGTTTTCATTTTCAATTTTACTTCAAAGCCACATGTACATACCCAAAAAGCCGCATGTGGCTCTCGAGCCGTAGTTTGCTGACCCCTGCTCTAAACTATTACCAAGGTCTGGGGCCCATGTGCGCGTGGAAATGCAGTGTCTTCCAGAAAGGATTGGGCATTTGCAAAGTTGTAAGCCAGAGGGGGTTAAACTAGGCAAAGACACTTGTCCCTTTCGACCAAACCAAAGCCCAGGGAGGGGGGTGGGTCTGTGAATGTCACCTGCAGCCTCCCTTGATGGCCTCTGCTTTGCGGCCATTATGGGGTCATCACAGAGGAACTCGGCTGGCCAGAAAGCTAAAACCAAAAACAGTCTTCATCGGCTAAATAGCCAAAGGTAGCCTCCTTTTTCTCTTTTTCTTTTTTCTTCTTTTAAAAATATTTTTGTTGTTACCATAGCAATTAGTCAATAAGGAAAACAAATCACTTGTGTACTTCATTCTGCAGATTTCGCCGGGCTGGTTGGACGGATGCGCAAGCTGCGGCCAGCAAGACCGGGTGGACGTGTGAACGGGGCAGGTGTGTCTCTGACCACCTGGGAAGTGGGCTTGGGTCCCGCAACCTCCGTGGGGCTGCCGCCATCTGTCCTTGCAGCTCCCTAACTCTGCTGTTCCCTTTCCTGACCTGGGCCATCGAAGGTCCATGCTGTGGGACCTTTGTCCTGGGGACTTAGTTGTCCCATGGTCTTGGGCAGGACCCACGCTGGTGGACACATGCCCTGCTGACTTGTGGTCCCTTTACCATGCTCTTCTCTGCCATCTCCTCTTCTGGGAGGTCCTTCCATAGCAAGCAAGCCCATAAGCGATGTCACCACCATGGGCACCTGTTGGTTCTGCCTTTGACTGCCACCCACCCTCCCTCTCGTAATCAGACAGTCACTCTGACCCTCTGAGTCACCCAGATTGGGAACAAAGCATGTGTTTCAAACCTGACACCAGAGAACTTCACTGCCTGGGCTACAGTGTCGCATGTCCATCCCATTGTCACAAACCTCCTGTCCCATTAAACCTTTGTCCCCTCTTTGCCCCTGGTGTTGCTTTTCAGCCAGCCCCCCTCCGTTACCCCACTCCCTGTGTGGTGCCGGCGCCCTGTAGCAGCAGAGCTATTTCTGCCCAGGAAACCTAATTAACAAGTCCACCAATTAGTGGCAAAAAGCAAACCCCACATTCTAGGTTTAGTTCATGTGTTTTCTCCATGTGACCATGACTGGGAAAACCCGAGGCTGTACGATCCAGTTGGGCCTCCTGAGTGGTGGAACCTTTGTCAGAGGGCCTGGACCCCGAGGCTCGTGTCTGCGCGTCTCTTTACTCCTGCAGCCAATACCGCCTCTGCATCCTGTGGCTGGACGTCCCACTCATCACGGTCAGGACAATTCTGACCAATAGGCAATCACCGCCTTTGTTCCTTAGAAACGTCTGCAAGGTTGTAGACACTGCTGGGTTAGTGAGTTCCTTTGCTACAAATGCTGATCTTGAGGGTGTCCCCGGGTGAGAGATACGGTCACAGGCTCTGTTCAATCATGCATGACATGATGAAGACAGGGGTCCTT